>NC_136961.1:17832551-18277551 GCF_032717465.1 Coenobita brevimanus | reverse complement strand
ATCGTAGCAGAAGACTGATGCACTGGCTCTGGGGGTGGCAATGGGTTGCAGTGCTTTGACTCAGGCTGTGACAATGGTGTATGATGCGATGGCTCAGGCAATGGCAATGGGATGCGATGCAATGGCTCTGGGGGTGGCGATGGAGTGTGATGCCATGACAGAGGAGGTGGCAAGGGAGACCGCTGTGATGACTGATAAGGTAGCGATGGAGGCAGATGCAATGGTTCATGTCGTGGCGAGGGAGGCAGAGGCAGTGGCCGAAGTGGTGTGGGAGATGGAGGCATGGGCAAGGAAGGCAGCGATGGAGTGGAGGAGTGCCGCAGTGGAGACGCAGGTGACACAGGAGATGGGGATCAGATGGAGTTTAGGTCCAGCACTAGGGGCTGAGCACTTCCTCAGTGGGAGGAGACCCTGGGTGTTCCTCTGCTGGCCGATGGTTGAGTAGATGCTCTGCTCGTCGAGGGCTGGGAAGATCCTCCGTTGGTCGCTGGCGTGGTGGGGACCTGTTTGAATAAGGCAGTGACTGTAGTCTGCCTGGCCGCCCTCTTCATTTGTTTCAGCATCGTCTTGTACTCCTTCATCCCCTACTCCAGCCAATCAGCTGTGTTCCTGCTTTGTCCTGGGAGAGGGTCATATGTACACACAAACATTATAATGTCGTCCAGCTTGGTCACCATCTCTGTTAGTTATTATCACTGTAGGGGTCGTAATCATCAACTAACATAAAGCAAAACAACAACTCACCATTATATACAGTATGTGGATGACGTTTTCATCAGTACTCAGTATAAATATATGAAGGCCTAAATAAATATGCTGAGTACTTAGCTGTAGTGTTGATGGTACTAAGTGCAGAATGATGGCTGATTGCTGTTTACCGTCCAGGTGCAGGAAGAGAACTAAACTGTCTGGTGGCAAGGAGAGAACTGAACTCTCTGGTAGCATGGAGAGAACTGTACTCTCTGGTAGCAGGGAGAGAACTGGTCTGCTTCGAGCAGCTTCATGCACGAAGTAAATTAAATGAAACTTATTACTTAATATATAACTAAACATGTTGTTTTCTTCATGATCAGATTTATCTCCAGTAATAAATAATATCTTACCCAAATTATTTACTAAAATAATTTATTTACAAGAAATGTGCTGTCGTGGGTGGGAAACTCAAACCCGAAATTCACAACATACTCCCCCACCCAAAATATATACAGTATTTACAATTGTCCCATCCCAATCAGGGTACGCCATAGTTGGGAGGAACCGAGGGTGGTCCGACATGATGTCCTCAGCGAGGCATCACATCGGTCATTTACAGGTGTAGGGAGGTGTTGGGTAACACCGGTTTGGCAGTCATCTTCTTTCACTTCTAGATCAATTTCTAGTGGATACAGCTTAACCACCGGTCTTGTGGTCAAACTGGTGCTTGTTCTTAGCTGGACTACCCTACATTCTTGATCAGGACCAAGTAACAATTTGATGACCTGACCTAGTCGCCATAGAAGTCGAGGCCCGTCATCATGTATCAGCACGACATCTCCAACTTGAGGCGCTGCCTTCCCTTTCTTGTATGTCAATTGACGGTGTTGCTCCCTGAGTGATATTAGGTAGTCAGTGGTCCATCTCCTCCACAAATCTCGTGAAATCTTTGTCACATATATGAGACGTCGGTTTATTCCCGAATTAGTCCGCCAGGTGTTGTCCGTCAGATCATCATCCCTGACTTCCTGTTTCGGGAACTATCTAAGATGCCTCCCATTAATAAGTTGTGAAGGAGTGATAGGGAGTGGCTCTTCAAGGTTACCGTATATATATGCAAGTGGACGGTCATTGACTGTGTCCTCAGGTTCCAGTAATACAGTATCCAGTTCTTCACGGGTTACTAAAGCTCGACCCAATACCTTTCTCAGGCCAGCCTTTAGGATACCTATCACTCTTTCCCAGATGGCACCGAACCATGGCACCCTGGCTGGTATGAACCGCCACTCACAATTTACCTTTACCAATTCATTCCATAACCTTGGATCATTTTTCAACTCCCTCAACACACTGGCTCCACTTATAAATGTAGTGGCATTATCAGTAATTATGAGTTCAGGGAAGCCTCTCCTGCTACAGAACCGATGGAAGGCATGAATGAAGGACTCACAGGAGAGGTTTGACACCATCTTCATGTGTATAGCCCTAGTAACTGCACAGGTAAACAAAACTACATATAATTTTCCTACGGTACCCTTTTCTTTAATGGGTAGAGTACCTGTGTAGTCTACTCCTGTTACTTGAAATGGGTTCACTTCCTGAACCCTGAAGTAGGGGAACGGCAGAGCCTGTACAGCACTATATGGGGCACCTTGAAACCTTTTACAAGTTATACATTTCCTTAAAACCTTCTTTACAACTTGTCTGATCCTAGGAATCCAAAATCATTGTCTTATGTAATGTACAACATAACTTACTCCACAATGGCTACAAACCTTGTGGCAGTATTTGAAAAGGAGAGCTGCTAACCTATTTTTACTAGGTATTAGGATAGGGTACTTTGCTTCATCCTTTAAGTCCGACAACTGTAACCTATCCTTACAACGCAACAGCCCACCTTCCATATAGAGGCCTAACTGCTTCACAACATTACTTGATGTGCCCATTCGAGTGGATAAATAATGGTAATCCTCAGGGTACTCTTCCATTTGAGCTAATTTAATCATTACTGATTCTGCTGTCCTTATTTCCGGCACTGTCATATAAGCCGGCATTGCCTCATGTGTTCTTTGTCTCCTATCTTTCAGTGTCTTCATAAATCTCAATACCCATGCCATCACATGCCTTGTCTTCACATAAGAACCATATCGGTCCCAATTCAATATGGCAGGAAGAGTTACCGATAGGCAATGACAGGGTCTCTTCAAGGAGACAACTCGTGGTGGCGTCCCCAACTTCCTCGAATGGACCATTATCCGGCCACATATTTTGGTGAGGTAGCCATGTGGGCCGTCCCCACCACAAAGAGGAACCTATTAAAGACGCATGTGACGTCCCTCTGGAAACCATATCACTTGGGTTGTCCTTTGTAGACACATAACGAAATTCAGCCTCAGGGACTAATGCCTTTATTTCATCAATTCTGTTCTGAACATATACAGGCAGCAGTGTTTTACTAGACAACCAGTATAGGGTTATCTGGCTATCCATCCAGAGGTATATGTTTTCTATGCTTAACTCGTCCGCATAGGCCTCATAAATATACTTGGCGAGACGAGCTGCTAGCATGACAGCAGTCAGTTCTAATTTTGGTATAGTGAGGGGTTTAATGGGTGCTACTTTGGCCTTTGCCATAGCTAATCTACTACTTCCCTCACTAAGCAGGCTGCTACTCCATAAGCAGTGGTGCTTGCGTCACTAAATAGATGCAGCGTGACCTTTTTACTATCAGTGACTTGGCGGGGAAATACAATACTAGTACTATTAATCATATCCTCATATATCCCCTGCTATTCAGTCTCCTTATCTTCCGGTATGGGAACATCCCACCCACATTCAATAAGCCATAGATCTTGCACAAATTTTCTTGCACGGATGATCACCGGCAATAATACTCCCAGAGGGTCAAATACACCTGCAGTTATGCTCAACACCTCACGTTTCGTCAATACTGTGGGTCTACTTTCGTGTCCCTTCACCTGCAACATATCCATATCAGTTAGCCAAAAAATGCCAAGTACTTTTACCTTGTCCTGAACTTCAGAAGCCAAAATTTTTAGGTGGAATAGCTTCCGCAGTTTCACACTGTTTGTTACCCACTCTCTTAATTAAGAACAAATTGGCAATTGAAAATACTCTCAGGGCATCCCACACAATTGTTGTAAAGCATCCTCATCTTCCTTGGTTCCTTGCAAATTGTCAATATACAACCCTTTCCTTAATTTATCAATCAAGGCTTTATCCTCCTGAACCACTGATAAATGTTTTTGTATGGTGACATTCAAGAGGAATTGGGAACAAGTGGCTCCAAACAACACTGCCTTGAACCCATATATCATGTAAGGGCTATTTAGATTTAAAGGTTCAACAGGCCAAAGAAATCTAGTGGCATCCCTTTCCCTTTCAGATAACCCCACCATATGAAATGCCTTCTCAGTGTCACTCACCCAGGCAAAACGATGACACTGAAAGTGCAACAATACCTGTGGGAGGTCATTAACCAAAGATGGGCCTGCGTGTAAGCAGTCATTCAGACTATATGCCTCTCATGCTCTCTAGCTGAACAATCAAACACTACTCTAATTGGTGTTGTTAAGCTATCTTTAGTGACACCATGATGAGCTAGATAGTGTACAGGGTGTCCTACCAGACTCTTGTCCTCCACCTTTTCTGTGAATGCTCTTTCTAGTTGATCCTGGATGACTTTACTATACTGTTTGCAATAGTTGAGGTCCTTTATGAATTTACGCTGCAAACCTCTTAATCTGCCCAAGGCTAGCTTAAAATTGTCAGGTAACTTATCAACGTTTTCTTTCCACGGTAATTCTACAACATATTGTCCCTGTTCTTTGGAATATTGCACCGTTTCATAGAAGTTACCCAATACCTTCTCTCCCATCTTATCGGTCTCACTGGGGCTAATACCTATGTGATCTAAGTCCCATAGAGCTGTCAGATCCTTGATTTGTGGAGTAGTATTCCTGCCATCAATATTTGCTAACTCCATTATCGGATCTACTGCCAGTTTCAGAACAGTTACCAGCTCTACATGAGTACCTTCTTCTGACTGATAAGTGCCACTCAATGTATAACCATAAATTGTGAGTAACAAAATTATGCCTCCTTCCCTTATATAGCCAGCGCGTACAAAGTGATAATAAAAGTCCGTCCCAATCAGCAATTCAACCATATCCCCACTGGTGACACTCTGATCTGCTAACTTGTAGCCCCGAGCCTTCAGATCCCACACATTATGTTGCTGCCCCTTCCCTGGCTTATACTTAGGTAGTTCATTTACAACCACCGCCCTCAGCTTGCGCACTTTTCTACGAAGGCGGTAAAACAACTCCACTACGACATACTCATCACTACCCATAGAGCCAGTAAATCCTTGCAGTTGTAAACGTTCCTTTCTCATCTTGTTTACCTTCAAGTTTGCTAAACTTGATCTTAGAACAAAGGTACGTTGTGAGCACCGATCTAATAAAGCCCTAACCTTGTTCTGCTGGCCCGTTTGAGTAAACAATGGAATCTGAATCGTTGGCAACAACACTGCATTACGACTGGAAGCCACAGCCATTGTCACTATTGGTTCTTGGGTTGCAGTTTGTTCATGGGGTTTAGAATGAGAAGTAGGACACAAATAGTTGTAGTGTTTCTGCAGGCAATATCGACATGGCCTTACTTTGGAATTTGTACAACCCTGATTACCATGATCTGCCGACAAACATCTGACATGCAGCTTCAATTGTTTTGCTCTCTTTAATTTTGCCTTCTTTGTTTTATACCTTGCACACTTAGCCCAAGAAATGTCCTAGTTTAAAACACAATTTACATCCATTCCTCTGCGTAGGTTCAGAGTGTTTCACTTGCTTCACTGCATATGCTGCCGTAGCTGTCGCACCCAAATGTTCCATGGGATTCTGTCTACTTTCGATATTACACACCTCCGTCTTTAGCACACGAACGTAATCATCTACATCCAACCACTTCTCTTTAAGATCACGTTTGATCACTTCCAAAAGTGTCCTAGCTAGGGAGTTTATTATGCAGCAAAACAGCGCAAATTTCACTCACAGTCCCCCCCATTGCATGTAGTGATTCTAATGCACATTCAAATGATGCAGAAAAGTCTTTTAGTTCATTCATTTCATGAGCTGGAGGAGGTAAGTTACATAATTTTGCAATGTGGGCAGCCTTAATGCGTTCTTCTTCACCGTAGGTATTCTTTAAAACTGTGACTGCTGATTAATAACTAGCTGCTACCAAACTGAATCCACCAATAATTTGGAGTGCTTCACTACTTAATTGTCCCTTAAGATATGTAAATTTCTGGATGTCCGTCAGATCTGTTCGGGAGTGCACACTACAGTCAAATAGCTCCCAAAAACCCAGCCACTGAATCGGATCACCATCAAATATTGGCAGTTTCAGAGACGGTAATTTAATTCCCGTTGCTTTCCGACTCTCTGCCTGTTCATTTACTACCGAGTCCTTGGCGTGTAATTCTACAGCACTCTCTATTTCTATCAAGTGTCTGTTGACCTTATTAGCATATTCCATATCACTGACCACTTCTTCTAGGTCTTCATCAGGATATAATTCATACAATTCCTGATTATAAGACTCGATCTCAGCAAGGATCTTCTCAAACGTCACTTTCATTCCTTTGATATCATGAACGGTTGCAGCATGTTCTATAAATTCTGTCAAGTTAGTGGTCAGTTTAGTAATGGCCCCCTTTTTGGCTGCTCTAAGCCTCTTTAATGATTTTACTCTATCCATTTTTAATGATAGGCAATTAAGTGAAAGAAGATGACAGCAACTGCAGATTTTAAGTTAAATGTAGTCTTTCCCGGGCAGAATCCAATGAAAATTAAATAAAATTAAGCCGAAATTCTATATTAAAATTTTGACAAATAATTTTGTCAAGCTCCTGAGCGGGTAGCATGTTAGGCTGTCCAGGAGATCAAACCCTAATACCCCTCACAAGGAGCCTGTTGCCCAAGAAAGCAACACGCTCTATTCAGAAGGCCATCCAACATCCTTTTGTTGCCTGGTGTATCCAGATATACCCCATCCCATGACAGGTCAGACTCATTCATCCCCATGAAGATAAACCGAGCCTTTACGAAAGGAAAAGTTCTCTTCAGACGCAGTTTCACTCCATTTCTGGCCCGGATATATTCTTCATAGGTCATACCTCGGGGGTTCGTCCTTTTCTCGATGCCGACAATGAAACATTGGCCCCCTGTCTCATTCTCAATTTCCTTAGCCAAGGCTTCTATATCGAGGGCCAACTGATTCAAGGCCGTATCTCGGGATAAGACGATCAGAATTGTTAAGTCTGGCTTGTATGTTAGGAGGTCCTGGTATTCTTTACTATCTCTAATTGTGCTGACTTTGGCACCAGGCACGCCAAATTTGCGGACATAAAAGGCTGGAGCATTGCCTGGATACTGCACCGGACGATCTAGTAGGAATCTCTGGACATAGGAATGCCCAAAGAAGGCTACTTTCTTTAAAGGGGATGGATAATCCACTGGGGAGGGTTCAAACCCTACCCCGACACCCCCCCCCAACCACGCGCAGCCTCCCCTGGTGCTCCATGCAGCATATGGTTGATCGCTGACACAGCACAAACAATGCTTCCGCAATCCCTTATTATTTATCACTAGATATAATCCTGGTCACGGCACCAATTTATGTTAGTTATTATCACTGTAGAGGTCTTAATTATCAACTACCATAAAGCAAAACAACAACTAACCATTATATACAGTATGTGGATGGCATTTTTATCAGTACTCAGTATAAATATCTGAAGGCCTAAATAAATATGCTGAGTACTTAGCTGTAGTGTTGATGGTAATAAGTGCAGAATGATGGCTGATTGCTGTCCAGTTGCGGGAAGAGAACTAAACTGTCTGGTGGCAAGGAGAGAACTGAACTCTCTAGTAGCATGGAGAGAACTGTACTCTCTGGTAGCAGAGAGAGAACTGGTCTGCTTCGAGCAGCTTCGTGCACGAAGTAAATTAAATGAAACTTATTACTTAATATATAGCTAAACATATTGTTTTCTTCATGACCAGATTTATCTCCAGTGATAAATAATATCTTACCCTAATTATTTATTACAATAATTTATTTACAAGAAATGTGCTGTCATGGGCGGGAAACTCAAAACCGAAATCCACGACAATCTCCTTCAAAATGTTCATATTGAGGGATCGCATATCAGGGATCACCTCCTCCTCCTCCTGTGCCTCCTGGTGTGCCTCCTGAATCTCCATATTGAGGAGCTCCTCATTGCTGAGCTCATCTCTGTGGCTTTCCAGGACCTCCTCGATGTCCTCCTCATCAACCTATCCGAAGCCTGCCTCATGCAACAGTTCAGCAATTTCCTGCCACACCCACTGCACCGGAGCTTGCACACCCTTGGGGAAGCCGGTGAAGGAGTGTATGCACTCTGGCCACAGCTTCCACCACACAGTGTTCATGGTGGGCTGGCTAACTTCCCACCACGTTACAGTGATGTTCTTTTTGGTGTGGTGTATATTGTACCCTTTCCAGAACGTTTGCACTGTCATCTTGTGGTCGCTGTCACAGGCCCATACCAACTACTGCACAGTGCGGTGGAGGTAATACGCCTTAAACATTCCAATGACCCTTGGTCCATGGATTGCATCAGCGACGTGGTTTCGCGGGGTTGGAACACCACTTCATTGTTGCTCGACCAGTCCTTCATCGTGGGAGGGTGGCTAGGCACATTGTCTACCACCACAAGAACTCTGTTCACCAAATTCTCCCTGGAGGCATACATCTTGAAGACACGAGAAAGGTAGGAGTGAAAATAGGATGAACAGATGTCTGAAGTTAGCCAGGCCTTCTTGTTAGACTTCCAAATCACCCCAAAATTTTCTTTCACATACCCTGTCAGAGCCCCGACAAGTTGTAGACAAGGAGCGGCTTCAACTTGAGGTCGCCCTCAGCATTGCCCCCCAGCAACAGTGTAAGCAGGTCCTTCGAGGCCTTGAACCCTGGCATAGACTTTTCCTCTGTTGCAGGGAATGTCTTTCAAAACATTCTATTCCAAATGAGCCCAGTCTCATCAAAATTCAACACCTATTTCACACTGCAGCCACCTTCTATGATGATACACTTCAGCTCGTCAGGAAATGCTGCTGCCACCACTGTATCAGCACTCACTGCCTCACCATATATCTTCCCTTGGTGCAGATTAGCAGGGCTCTTGAAGCGGTCAAACCATCCATGGCTAGCCATTAATGACTCACTATCATCAAGATACCGCCTTACCTTAATTTCCTCTCAAAGTGAGAGAGCCTTGGTGCAAATGATCGCCTGACTCATGGGTGCCTTCCTCCTGTTCTGGTCCTTCACCTACGTGTGGAGCATCTGCTCCAGCTTCTCCATTGCAGGCCTTCTCTGGCGGGCGATACAGGAGGTGAATAAGGTTGCAACCTCCCCAGCAGCAGCCTTAATGGCCTCCTCCTTCTTGATAATGATGGAGGCAGTCGACTGGGCCAGATGGAGAGCCGAGGCAATGGCATACACACCCTCGCCTTTGTTGTGGCACTTAAGAATATCTAGTTTTACTTCCAGAGACACAGTTTTATGAACACGCTTTGCAGGAACATCACCAACACCAACACTAGCAGGCTGCTTACCACCCCAACTAGGGTCTCTGCTAGCAGCACCACTAGCCCCACCACATGCAGCGCCGTTACCAAACATGATCAAACTTATTTAGGCCAAAAATCACACAAAATCACACTCCACACACGATTACTATCACTACTCTACTCACGGCACTGCTCGTCCTCAGTTGCGATGCACTGTGGTAGCGGCTTGCGTAATGTTGGTGATGCAACACGATGCGGGGTGGGCGAGCATAATAGAGTTCCTCACTTAGAAATGGCCAGCACAAGAAGAACGATATAGGTGAGCACAGGGTGAGTGATGGCTGTAGGGGCTGCACAAGTATATCTGCACATCCTGGGAGGTGGGCAGGCTCAGCTGGTTGTGGGAACATGCATGATTCAAAATTTCAGCCTATTGCCTGTGGGCGCGACCTCGGAGGGCCCATCGTTAAACTGGGGTGCAGCCATCATCCAGCGTGGTATGGTGGTATTTGTACCCCCATTGCTGAGCCTGGGTATCGCACCTAGGGGTATCATATATCTAGGTATATTGTACCTGTACAGGGTACATTTATAAATATTTATCTGTCAGTTGAAGATCTTCCTATCTAGACTTAGCAGGCCATTTAACCACACACACACACACACACACACACACACACACACACACACACACACACACACACACACACACACACACACACACACACACACACACACCGCTCGCCATCCCGGTGGTAACCCTCTCTCCTACCATCTGCCAAGATGGGAGTTCGCGCCTTGTTCGGGATGCTAAAGGTTTCACTGACGAAGCAGGTGGGTACTGTCCTCCTTGAGCAAGGGGATGGGTGTGTGCATGTGTGAATGTCAAGGCTTTGCCCTTAGATCTGACTCTATGAGCTCTCAGCTCTCTTCAGGGAGGGTAAAAAGCTGATGATCACAACCATCACATGATCCTGACCAATCCTGTGAATCACACACACACACACACACACACACACACACACACACACATATCCACTATGGTTCAGTGGATTCAACATCATCGACTACCGTCAACGTCATCCATTGTCACTTATCATCATCAACATATCACCCATCATCACCATTCACCATCTTTACCATTCATCACCTTCTATCATTATCCATCATTTGTTATCAATCATCATCGTCGCCCATCATCATCATCCACCATCTATCACTCATTGTTCATCATCATCCACCATCTATCACTCATTGTTCATCATCATCCACCATCTATCACTCATTGTTCATCATCATCCATTCCTTTTCATCCATTCTATAGTCGTGACCATTAATAATCACCTATCCTCCTGCACCCCGTGCCTCAGGCTGGCTCCTTTATGCGCGGCAAGTCACACTGGAGTAAGAGGGGCTGAAAGGGAGGGGCCAGAGAGAGAAGGGAAGGTGGGTGAAGGGACGAGCGATGGTGCTGGGGTGGAGTGAGGGTAGGTAGGGGAGGGAGAATGAAATGCGAAGCTGTGGCCACATAATTTGTCTATTTTCTTTCATTCAGGGCATCATAATTAAAGGAGGTACTGTTCGGTTGATAAAGCTGCATTACGCCTTGTATAGTGGCATCAGATAACAAGCTTTAAATAGATGGTGATATCAATTACTGCTTCTTGAGAGAAATATACTGACATGAGATCAAACATTAGTGCAGAGCCAGATATTAGTGTTTATCCGGGTATTTTGACTTCAGACACAGAATAGAATCTGGATGGCTTTGACTTCCATAATGTTTGTGCCAGAAACATCTTCTACCGTTACATGTAATTAATTTTTTGAACTATTATATGCAACCTTTGACATGGCTGTGTCCACAGTATATATGATCACCCGTGCTGTATACATTCCGTCTATACAGTCACCATCATGTCAATTCAATAATTATTTAATGACATCTCTAAATCCAAAGGCTATATAAAATAACTGTGCAGAAAAGGTAAATAAATTTGATGTCTGTGCTCATGGGTGGATATGATAACGGTATCTCTCATAATCTGTTAGAGGGAAAATGAAACAAAATCCTACCCAAACTCCCAAAATATATCTATGTCAATGTTTACCGACACTGGTCAAGCCAAAGCAACCAGCAACGCCTTGGTAAATAGTCCAGTTGTCTCATGCCTTAAAAACCTCATGCAGGCTTCACGGCACCGGGAAAACAATGTTGTTGGTGGTTTGCTGGTTTCGTCTGAACAAGTTCAACTCATCCTTGGTGTGCTGGATGAGGTGGGCCCTTGTCCTCTCGTTCTCTGGCTTCCATGCGTTGACGATCTGGGCCCACACGATCTCTATGGCTGTGCACTAACATTTGATATGTCACGTCAGTATACTTCTCTGACGGGCCAGTCCTTGTTATCAGCACCCATGTAAAGCCTTGTTATCTGATGCCACTATACAAGGTGTAATGCAGCTTTATCTACCGAACAGTAACTTGTTTATATGATGCCCTGAATGTAAGAAAATAGGCAAAGTATGTGGCCACAACTTCGCAATACATTCTCCCTCCCCTACCTACCCTCCCTCCCCTCCCTTACTCCACCCCAGCACCATCGCTCGTCCCTTCACCCACCTTCCCTTCTCTCTCTGACCCCTCCCTCTCAGCCCCTCTTACTCATGTGTGACTTGCCGCGCATAAAGGAGCCAGCCTGAGGCACGGAGTACAGAAGGAGAGGTGATTATTAATGGCCACGACTGTACATCGTCATCATCCACCGTTCATCATCATCATCATCATCATCATCATCATCATCATGTCGTTATCATCATCATCACGCATCATCCACCACCATCATTTATCCTCCATCATTATCCACCATTATTATCCATCATTTAACATCGGTCGACCATTATCAATCATCCGCCGTCCGTCATCCATCATCCATCATCCGTTGTCCATCATCCATCACCTTTCATCTGTCGTCCATCCTCTATCATCCAGTGTCCATCGTCTGTCATCCGTCGTCCATCAGCTAGTATTCGTCGATCCTTCCTCCATCATCCAACGTCTTTCTTCCATCATCCTTCGTCCTTCATCCATAGTCCGTAGTCCATCATCTATTGGGCCGTCGTCCATCATTTATCACACTTCATCCATCATCCATCATGTATCATCCGTCGTCATCATCTCTCACCCATCTTCCATCACATATCGTCCGTTGTCATCACCTACCATTCGTCATCCCTCATCCTACATCCTGAGTCCATCATCCATCATTCATCATCCATCGTCCATCATCTATCGTCCATCGTCCATCATCCATCATCCATCGTCCATCATCTATCGTCCATCATCTATCATTCATCATCCATCGTCCATCATCTATCGTCCATCGTCCATCATCCATCATCAATCGTCCATCATCTATCGTCCATCATCTATCATTCATCATCTATAGTCCATCATCTTTCATCCATCGTCCATCATCTATCGTCCATCATCCATCGTCCATCATCCATCATCTATCGTCCATCATCTATCGTCCATCATCTATCGTCCATCATCCATCGTCCATCATCTATCATTCATCATCCATCGTCCATCATCTATCGTCCATCATCTATCGTCCATCATCCATCGTCCATCATCCATCATCTATCGTCCATCATCTATCGTCCATCATCTATCGTCCATCATTTATCATTCATCATCCATCGTCCATCATCTATCGTCCATCATCTATCGTCCATCATCTATCGTCCATCATCTATCGTCCATCATCTATCATTCATCATCCATCGTCCATCATCTATCATTCATCATCCATCGTCCATCATCTATCGTCCATCATCTATCGTCCATCATCTATCATTCATCATCCATCGTCCATCATCTATCATTCATCATCCATCGTCCATCATCTATCATCCATCGTCCATCATCCATCATCCATCGTCCATCATCTATCGTTCATCATCCATCATCCATCGTCCATCATCTATCGTCCATCATCCATCATCCATCATCCATCGTCCATCATCTATCGTCCATCGTCCATCATCCATCGTCCATCATCTATCGTCCATCGTCCATCATCCATCATCCATCGTCCATCATCTATCGTCCATCATCTATCGTCCATCGTCCATCATCTATCATTCATCATCCATCGTCCATCATCTATCATCCATCATCCATCATCCATCATCCATCGTCCATCATCTATCGTCCATCGTCCATCATCCATCGTCCATCATCTATCGTCCATCATCTATCGTCCATCATCTATCGTCCATCATCTATCGTCCATCATCCATCGTCCATCATCTATCGTCCATCATCTATCGTCCATCATCTATCGTCCATCATCTATCGTCCATCGTCCATCATCTATCGTCCATCGTCCATCATCCATCGTCCATCATCTATCGTCCATCGTCCATCATCTATCATCTATCGTCCATCATCTATCGTCCATCATCCATCGTCCATCATCTATCATCTATCGTCCATCATCTATCGTCCATCGTCCATCATCTATCGTCCATCGTCCATCATCTATCGTCCATCATCCATCATCTATCGTCCATCATCCATCGTCCATCATCTATCGTCCATCATCTATCGTCCATCATCTATCGTCCATCATCTATCGTCCATCATCCATCGTCCATCATCTATCGTCCATCGTCCATCATCTATCGTCCATCATCCATTGTCCATCATCTATCGTCCATCATCCATCGTCCATCATCTATCGTCCATCATCCATCGTCCATCATCTATCGTCCATCATCCATCATCCATCGTCCATCATCTATCGTCCATCGTCCATCATCTATCGTCCATCGTCCATCATCTATCGTCCATCATCCATCGTCCATCATCTATCGTCCATCATCCATCATCCATCGTCCATCATCTATCGTCCATCATCTATCGTCCATCATCTATCGTCCATCATCTACCGTCCATCATCTATCGTCCATCGTCCATCATCTATCGTCCATCATCTATCGTCCATCATCTATCGTCCATCATCCATCGTCCATCATCCATCGTCCATCATCCATCGTCCATCATCCATCATCCATCGTCCATCATCCATCGTCCATCATCCATCGTCCATCGTCCATCATCTATCGTCCATCATCCATCGTCCATCATCCATCGTCCATCATCCATCGTCCATCGTCCATCATCCATCGTCCATCATCTATCGTCCATCATCCATCGTCCATCATCTATCGTCCATCATCCATCATCCATCATCCATCGTCCATCGTCCATCATCCATCATCCATCGTCCATCATCCATCGTCCATCATCCATCGTCCATCGTCCATCATCCATCGTCCATCATCTATCGTCCATCGTCCATCGTCCATCATCTATCGTCCATCATCCATCATCCATCATCTATCGTCCATTGTCCATCATCTATCGTCCATCATCCATCGTCCATCATCTATCGTCCATCATTCATCATCTATCGTCCATCATCCATCATCTATCGTCCATCATCCATCATCTATCGTCCATCATCCATCATCTATCGTCCATCATCCATCATCTATCGTCCATCATCCATCGTCCATCATCTATCGTCCATCATCTATCGTCAGTCGTCCATTATCCATCATTTATCATCTGTCGTCTACCAGCCATCATCCGTCGTCCATTATCCTTCATCTCTCGTCCATCATCTATCATCCTTCGTCCCTCATCCATCATCCGTCGCCCATCATCTATCATTTTCATCCACCGTTATCATCCGTCGTCCATCATCAGTCATCGATCATCCGTCGTCCAACATCAGTCAGCTGTCACTAGTCGTCCATCATCCATCATCTATCATCATCATCATCATCCACTATACCCATCATCCATCAGTCATCGTCTGTCATCCATCATGTATCAACATCATCTTTCATCTGTCGCCCATTATCTATCAACATCATCCTTCACATATCATCATCATCCACCGTATTTGATTTATCGTCCAGTATTAATCATTATCGCCTATTGTCATCACCTATCATCATCATCATCATCAACATATATATTCATCATCATCATCATCTGTTTATCATTATGATGATCATCTGCCATCATCATCATCATCATCATCATCATCATCATCATCATCATCATCACCACTACTATCAGTAAAAAGTCTTCTGTAATAAGACGACCGTATCACTCCCACCTCAGCTTTGTCCATTCCTCACCCATTCACTGGAGATGAAACTAGTTACATCTGAACATGGGTCGATGTCATCTGTTGAGGAAAAGACCTAACACACGCTCTCCCTCTCACTGGCACTTGTGAAATGTTTAAGCTGCCATCAAGCGAGAACTGAAGCTGAGGGACGCGTTTTGTTGGCGGGTGTACTGTACACCCGAAAGCACTAATTTCTCCCCCCCCCCTCCAGTAGCGGGAGTTGCGGCCAGTGAGCGACCAGGTGGTCGAACACCGCCCCTCCTCCAATCCTAGTGTAAGGGTCGTTGGATTGATGTGGAACGGCCATAGCTGGTCATGTTACAGTGTCATGATTGTTCTTATAGACAATCAAAACCAGTAGGCATTTAATGTGTAATACTGTGCTGTTATCCACAACATGCGAGACAGGCACGAAAATGAAAGATCTACAATGTATTATGTGTCATTGTTTGTATAGGACAAGGATTGTGGAAAGTGTTAAGAATATATGGAGTAGATGGGAAGTTGTTGAATGCTGTGAAGAGTATGTACGATGGTGCGAAGGCTGCAGTGCGTGAGGATGGTGAACTAAGTGAATTTTTCTCTTTGAAAGTTGGTTTGAAACAGGGATGTGTCATGTCTCCATGGTTGTTCAATCTGTACATGGATGGGGTAATAAAAGAGGTAGAAGGTAGGGTAGTGGATGTTGGAGTGGCCCTGGTGAGAGAGGATAGTGTTTGGAAACTCCCTGTACTGTTGTTTGCAGATGATACTGTGTTGTTGAGTGAAGACGAAGGGGAGCTGCAAGGCTTGGTGGAAGAGTTTGGGAGAGTGTGTAAGAAACGGAACCTAAAGGTGAATGTAGGGAAGAGTAAAGTGATAGTCTTTGAGAGAGGTGAAGTTAGTAAATGTACAACGAGGTTAGATGGTGAGGAATTGGAAAATGTGAGTACGTTTAAGTATTTGGGTAGTGTGATGAGTAAGGATGGAGGTTTGGAGGGTGAAGTGCTTGAAAGGGTACAGCAGGGAAGAAAGGTTGCTGGTTCTTTGAAAGCAGTGATAAGAAACAGGGAAGTGAGCATGGAAGTGAAAAAGTTACTACATGACAGTATTGTGATACCAACTCTAACGTACGGAAGTGAAGCTTGGACATTGTTGGAAGGACACAAGTCAAGAGTGAGAGCAGTGGAAATGAGTTATTTAAGAGGAGCCTGTGGAGTCACGTGGAGAGACAGGCTGACGAATGAGGATATAAAGGAGCGTTGTGGTGTGGATGTGGATGTGATAGGAAGCGTTATGAGGAACACACTGAGGTGGTTTGGCCATGTGGAGAGGATGGAGGGTGAAAGACTGACGAAGAGAGTGTATGTGAGCGAGGTGGAGGTGGGAAGAGGGAGGGGGAGGCCGAGGATGAGATGGAGGGATGGGGTGGAGAGGTATATGAGAGATGGGGGTGTGAGTTGGGAGCAGGGCAGTGAAATGGCGGGGGACAGGGCGACTTGGAGGCGATTTGTTTGTGGCCACCCCAAACGGGATTGAGGCGTCTGGCAATAGATAGATAGATAGATAGTTTATATAGGCCTACTTACGTCCTATATTATAATACGACAAATAAGTATAGTTTAGTGAATAGCATCTGTTGAAAGATATGAAGTCTTTTCACATACATTCTTGCTTCCACCTCCACCACACTTCTTTCTGGGTTCATATCTTTGTCTCCACCAAACGTCTGTAATACCCTCTCGTACCCCATTCCCACCCATTGTTACCCGACATAAACAAAGAAGATAATCATGAAATTATCCGTCAGGTATTGATCTTAATATTTTCATACACCTCTTTGTTAGGCACCTACAAGTCAATAACAAACAACAGTACTGTGTACCTGCTGACTATTTCATCCACATTCCCACTGCAAGTTGGACCTTGTGTTACTAGGACATACAGTTGTTTATAGTTAACACAAATTACGTGCGATTATGGACGTCCATTAATTCATATTAACGTGGCACTTTACACCTTACATTATAAACACGTAAAATTTATTTTCCTGACATTATTGGATGAACGAAACTGATCAGGGATCGGCTTTAACGAAAATATTCCGACCTCTTGTCGCAACAGTGACACAATGTCATTATGTATACTACTTGGTGGGTCAGTCGTATACATAGTGACATTGTGTCACTGTTGCGACAAGAGGCCGGAATATTTTGGTTAAAGCTCAGAGTCTGTGGTTCGCCAGGGTCGATCCCTGATTCGTTTCGTTCATCCAATAATGACAGGAACATAAACCTTACGTGTTTATAATGTACGGCGTAAATTGCCACGTTAATATGAATTAATGGACATCCAAAGCCACACATAATCTGTGTTAACGATAAACAACTGTATGTCCTAGTAACACAAGGTCCAACTTGCAGAGGGAATGTGGGTGAAATAGTTGGCAGGTACACAGCAGTATTGGATGTTACTGATTTGCTGGAGCTTAACACAGAGGTGTATGATAATATGATCAATACCTGACGGATAATTTCATCATTATCTTTGTTATCTTTGTTTATGTTGGGTAACAATGGGTGGGAGTAGAGTACGAGAGGGTAAGACAGGCGTTTGGTGGAGACCGAGACACTGAACCCAGAGAGAAGGGTGGTGGAGGTGGGAGCAAGAATGTAAGGGAAAAGTCTTCATATCTTTCAACAGATGCTATTCACTGTACTATACTTATCTGTCATATTGTATATCTTCTTTCATTTCCGTGCCTGTCTCGTATGTTGTGGATAACAGCACAGTATTACACATGAAATGCCTTTAAATACTTACCCCTACTGGTTTTGATTGTCCATAAAAACAATCATGACACACTGTAACATGACCAGCTTTGGACGTTCCACATCTATCCGACAACGCTTACACCGGGGTTGGGGGAGGGACGGTGTTTGATAGCCTGGTCGCTCACTGGCAGCGACTCCGGCTGCTAGTGGTGGAGAAATTAGTGATTTCGGGTGTACAGTTGGAGAAATTTCCGCGTGGGACACTGTGTAGATGACAGTAGCAGCTACAAACAGAAATGATCTGGTAACAGTGCTGGGGGTGAAGCAGGGGGTGGGAGTTGCGGGAAAGGTGAGTGATGGGGGAGAGGAGAGGAGGTGGTGGGGGTAGGTGAGTGTTAGGGAGAGGTTTAAGTAGCCATTAATTGTGTCAACAAAGTCTGCGTGGACAATCATTCCAATAAGACTTTTCTGTTAATAGTAAAAGGTTTGGCAACAAGCTGCTAATGATGGGTCAGTATTTGATGGAATAAGTTCAATATCTAAGCAAACAGGTATCGCCAATAAGTAACCTTATCCTTCGCCTCCGTCAGTCCGTCCCCTCATCGGAAAGCTTTGTATTGTTGACCGATATTTTTCAAATATTTAGAACTGATTTCAGCTGTTTCTCATGGAAGTTGCTTAACATACCGTAACTTTCACTGCAACTTGTACTGAATATCGAATCTAACATCCTGTAATAGTCCATTTTGTATTTGTATAAGTCAACTACTGTTATCTTACGACCGAACGCTGGCAGAATAAGGAAAATACATCCTTTAGACTGACGGCGTATTTTGTTATCCTTGCATAGTCGTATAGGCACTTACCCTGCTTACGGATGGATGAGCCTAGCCTTCCTAACAGACTATAAATTTAACTATACTCCAGTCAACACTTTCTTGGGGCCAATCCCTCATGTCTTAATAGGCCTATATAACTTTGTGCTTATGTGGATACGTGTGTGATTATACGAGTATTAAACGTGCATAATCTCTCTCTCTCTCTCTCTCTCTGACACACGCAGTAGATTACCTTACATACAGTCACACTGGTAACCTTTCGGTTGGCAGGAATAAGATACAATCAGTCTATTTTTCAGTTGTCATCCAAAGTGATTACGGACATATTGTCGCTATGAAAGACGGTGATATATTAGACAAAATACACATGACGCTTATACAAAATTACCAGCATTAAGTAAGACTTGCATTGCTGCAAATTGTGCATGCATCTAACGTTTTACGAAATTTTCGTAATGTAATATCTACAAATGTGCTAGCAGTAGCGGTCGCCCCGTCCACACAATTGTTCTAACCAGCCTACACACACACACACACACACACACACAACCAACTGGCGTAGTGATAATGCTTTCGCCTGTCGATTAGTAGGACGGGGGTTCGCGCCGGATCGTGTGCGAAAAGTTTCACTAACGAAGTGGGAGGTTGCTGTTCCTCTTGAGGGAGGGAATAGTTGTGTGCGTGTGTGAAGGTCACATCCTTGCCCTAGATCGGATTGTAGAACTCTCAGCTCTCTTCCTGGAGGGTAATGAGCTGACGATCACGCCAATCATGTTATCGTGACCGACCCAGTGAATTACACACACCCAAACGCATTAAATTTTGGTAGGCAGTTCTCCTCTCCACCTACTCCTTCCACACACCCACTAAGAGATAATATCACATACTTATTGTCTCATACAACTCACAGTTGAGGAGAATATGGTTGAATAATAATTTTTTCTGGGAATTAGGTCGAGGAGAGGACTTATTTGTCCCATTACATTTAATCAGGAAGTGTTTCTCAACCCAACTATTCTATTCTACTGAGTTTCTGATAAACTTCATGCATCTCTTTAGCACTACGCGTTCTAACATTTGTTTAGATAAACAAACATTATTAACTGAACCAAGACCAAAAAATGTCACTGATAGAATGTGTCAATACCAATGATTATGTTGGGTTAGCACTCGGCTGGCAATGCTCTTGTAAACCAGTGCTTTCCAAGCTGGGGAACGCGCCCCCCTTTGGGGTGTGTGAGGTAGATGGAGGAATGACCTGAAGCCATCTTCCAAAAGTTGCCATTACGAGTACATCACTGAATATCGCAGAAGCCTGGGCGTTGAGGAAGAATGAAGAGAAACAGCTGAAGGGGACAGAGGTGAGAATGCTGCGATGGCTGATGGGAGTGTTACAGAGAGAAAGGAAGAGGAATGATGACATCAGAGCAGAGGCAGGAGTTGTGTCAGTTGTGAAGAAAGCAAGAGAGGCACGTTTGAGTTGGTATGGGCATGTGACCAGGATGAAGGAAGTTGATCCTGTGAAGGTGGCATGGAGGAGTTAGGTTGATGGGAGAAGAACGAGGGGAAGACAAAGGATTGGGTGGAGAGATGGAATTGAGAAAGAAATGAGGCAGTTAGGCCTGGAGGAAGAGAACGCAGTGGACAGAAGTTACCGACGATAACATATAAGAGCGGCCGACCCCACCAAGGACTAAGGTAAGGACTATAGATAGATAGATAGATAGATAGATAGATAGATATTAGTCACAGGCCATGCGTGCGTCTCAGACTCTGGTGAGTCAAGTGGTGATACACAAATCCATCTCATTCAGCTACTGTTTACTGACCATCAAGTCACGGCCTTCCCAACTACAGCCAAGTAAGCAGTATACTCGTATGATTCACTATGATGTGATGGATATTATGACTTTAAATATTATTACAGGTTGAAGAAGGTATTATAATACCCAGGAAATTTCAAAGAATATGCCGTATAAATAAACAAAAAAGTAGGACTATGCACTTACGTTCATAAATGGCTAGAATATGCATTTGCATGTGCACATATGCAAATGCATGATTATCCTAAGCCTACTTATGAGTCTCTGTGAGATAAACTGAGAGAGTTAGGCAGCGAGAGACCCAGTATTATACACTGCACAACACATACACACGCAGACGCTATTGATTGACCTGCAAAGATCATGGTCTGGTGTATGCTTAAATTAATTTGTGACAAGCAGCCAGTATGTGCTTACGGTTTAGGAAATATATCAAATTCACATTGACAGCTAACAAAGATGCATTTGTCTCAATATCTGTCATACGTTAATGCCTTTTGGGGTAAAAAATACTAAAGGTTGACTGAAACAACAAAGAAATGGAGTATTATATATCCTTTTTTTTTTTTTTTGTTCATACACTGCATTTCTACGTTACAATTAAGAATGTATGAGCATATTTTCTAAGACGTATCTGAGGCAAACGTCTGATATTAGTCTATATGTTACAGTCAGGATGTTATAGATACTGAAGGGGGGCGAGTCAGTGGTTACGTGTTGGTGACGTCTGTGTGTTTATATCAGCCTTGCATGATCACTGAACTGACCATTTTTCATGATGCCATGAACCATCACTTTACAGCTTGTTGATACTTCGTGTGTTCCCCTGTCATAAAAACACATTCATTTTAAATCAAAGCAAATTATGTTACGACATTAAATGGCTACTAAGCATCTCCCCGACACTACATTACCCCCACTCCCATCCCTCCCACCACACAGCTACTCCCACTACCCCCCCATCCCTCATGTCCCACCCCTCCGACCACACAGCTACCCCCACTACCCCCCAATCCCTCACCTACCCCGCACGTCCCAACCCTTCTTTACCCCCAACACTGTTACCAGATCAAATTATTTGCCTCTCCTGCTGCCTTCTACGCGGTGTCCCACGCGGAAATTTCTCCAACTGTACAGTCACGTTCTAAAGTCCTGTCCTGAGAACGAACCTTGTAAATCCCGGAGCAGTGAATCTGAACCATCGTTCATGAAGTCCCAGTTCTGGCAACAGTTGGTGGTCCGCGGTGTGAGCTGTAAGGAGCAAGGGTAATGATGGTGGTGGAGGGTAGGTCGTGGGGGGGGAGTTGTTATTACCGAGTTAGCAGTGCGGTATAAATGTTAGGCATATTTCTTATACATGTAAAACCAACACCAACATGTCACACGACAAGGGTGGTTACGTGCCATATGTGCTGTTATGTCATGCATATTCAGTGTCCTAATTCCAGTTGAAAATGGTGGTCAGTTACACAAACTACCCTTCAGCCCGACCACCCTCCCTCTCCCACCGTGAATCGACTGACACGTAATATGGGGGGTTTCCTCTAGACCAATTATGTATGCATAACAATTGAAAGTATGAAGGAAAACATGAGGGTGAGAAACCAAGTTGTTATAGCATGTCATTTGAAAAAAATAATAATAAAACATCACATGCAACTGTTTAGCTAGAGAGAGAGAGAGAGAGAGAGAGAGAGAGAGAGAGAGAGAGAGAGAGACCTGCATCTAGTGTAGATGAGAATAATAAATATCACCTGTGCAATATGTCTGATGCATTATTTGTCCCACCGTAATTTTTGTTTGGCACCATGCTAAAAGCTAGGAAACGGGCAGGTGGAAAAAAATACGTAGTGCATCGGCATGTATGTGCCACCTACCCAAGGACTACGATGACATTTGGGGTTGCAAACATTTGCGCTTACCAAATACAAGCATATTAAACAAAGAAACAGCATCATATTTCACGTCTCGCTCATATAATTATGCCAAGGCACACTTCATGGTTAGGGTAAGTTACACCGGCCGTCGGATACAGCATTCAGGACCAACAGGTACGGAGTGTGGTGGACTATTGTGGTTACATCACTCATCGCGACACCTTGACTAACTTAGTCCCTGTGTATACAATATCATAATGCCCTAGATCACCACTGTGTAAGGGATGACGATGTGAGCAGAGCCATTGCTAATATAGTTATAGATTGTTTGTATGATGATTGTAATCATAGCCTGTGTTATGACCGTTTTTGAGGTATCAATCGATAATATATAATAATATTAACGTGCGAACAGAAGATATACCGGCTAGCGTGACCCCCATGTGAAGACAATGCCATGTTTATGAATATCTACACCACAGATTGCTTGTTAGCTTTTATTTTTTTTATTGTTTTGGTCAGGAACTGAAATGTGGTATTTTTACATGAAGAATCGTTACTTTAGACAGTTTTGTGACCCTCGCTTTCTCTGGCTTTCTTCCGCAAATGACTAATTCACCGAAAACATCGCGAGAAAAAATTAGTGACAATAAGCATAATCAGTTTGATATTTTTGTCGCGAGTCACGAGTTAAATGACACATAGATCCTCGGTTCAGTGGCTTAGATGGGATGTCCAGGGAGTGGTTATGGATTAGGTTAGGGTAGGTTTCGTTTGGTCAGTTTCATTTGCCTACTTTAGCCCCCTAAAGTTGGATTGGTTGAACTTTCGAAGACAAATTATGTTGTTTGGATGGTCTTTGATGTTACTTGAATGTTTCTGACCTTAATTTCCATCGCAGATTTAGTGATACTTCCCTGCCAAACATCAAAAACCATCGAGAAAACATAATTTCGTCTTCGAAAGACATTTGTGACTGAAATGATTAATTCAACCATCAAAGTAAATGTAGTGTATCTATCTGGGTAATCGATCCACTGCAGTAATTACTCGCTGGGTTATAGAACGAACTCATTACAGCTTACAACACATGCCTCACAGTGACATATAGTGTGATAATTATTGCTATATCAGATATTGTTATCCATCTGATGGTACTCGTTTTGTAATCCGGCCTGACATATTCATGACCTGGTTATTTGTTTGATCACATTATAGTAAAGTTAGAAAAAGGCAGGTAACCCACGCCACTGCACCCGGTGGGTGGGTGTTACGGGGGGTTGGACATACATTTACCAGACATAACCCGACCACCTAAAGTCCTAAACGTTAAGAAGGACAAGAACTCACATGACACAACACACTAGTAAGAAAATGATTAACCTCACACTGTAAGTCTTCCGTGACCCTTCCTAATGTGATCAATACTCATATGTTGGTTTACTGTACTAATTCATTCTATCTCTTCTGACGTTTTAAATCTGACAAGTTAAAAACGCGAGTTTGAGGTAAACTTGCCACTATATAATTTGCTGGCAAGCTTCATTAGAATAACATAAACTCAAAAGATGAGTAAGTTAAATTAGATCCAAATATTTTTGACATTTACAAATTTTTCCCACTGAGTTATAGTCCTTTTTCAGTTTGGGTTTTAGTTTTTCCGGTACCTTTTTTTTTTTTTTTTTTTCGTGGTGGTGAGTGTTGTATGGTAAGTTATTGTCCTGTAATTTTGTCTTTGTAGTGAGTTTTTGGCCGGTGTGATCTTGTTCTTTGTCATTTTTTTTTTTCGGTGAGTTTGTGCCCGTGGCCTATGTTTAACGCTGATGTGCGTTGGGGAAGGGGTGTCAGGGATTTGTTGGTTGGGCAAATCAGGTGTGGTGTTGAGGAGGGGGTTATGGGCACTTCCTGATGGTGTAAGTGGACAGAGGCGACTGCTGCGTCCCAAACAACAGGAGACGTGTCACTGGTATTACAACAGATAGTTCTAGTGAGAGGCATACCAGAGTATTCCCTACGGACGCTGATTGTGCTAAATAGTGTGCGTAAGGTCCAGTGCCTTATACTGTATGTAACTGGATTCACCAGGAGGAGTGTGGTTCACACACAGACACACACACCTAGTGCCATTAAGGAACGATAGGCTGTATATGCGAAGGAGAATACAGTTATATTTCGTTCATAGTACATACAGGTATATCGCACCTTTACGATAGGATGGATATTGTTTAACCTATTAGTCACGTTTCATATCTCTGCGATAATACATCCAATTTATCTGCAGGTCAAATCTGATAAGATAAGCAAAGCACTGCCAGGGTCGTCTGTCAACAGATGTATCACTGCTATCATTGTTCTCACCTTGAACTATAAGGTTAACAAGTGGGGGTGGAAATGGCATCTTTATCTAAATCTATACATGTTCATACAGTCATTCCGGTTGGCCTAACATGGTCGTCAACACGCTAGTGGAAGTCTGGTGTGTGGAAGGGAACTGCCCTATGGAGGGAACATGAGTCCCATCCTCGAAGTGGGGTGTGGAGGCATACTGGTGAAGGCAAATAGTTGAGTGCATAATGGGTGTAGGTAAGCACGGGTGTACTGGAGAAAATGACTTACGGGTGAATAGTGAAAACACGTTTGCCACTATTTAAAATACACCATTGTTTATTAGGGAACGGCAGATAGAACCTGACTCGGACCTCAAGCCATCTACCATCACCTACCCTTTCTTCTCCCAGCAGTCTTCTCATCATTCGCATAGCCCTCCCTTCCAGTGCTTTAGTGTAAACTATTTCCCATGTCTTAAATGTCGATGTGTCTCATGGGTGACGGCGAGGGGAGTCGGCACCACATTTTTCCGTGGGTGGACATCATGCCTCATATACTGTATATATATCTATAACTTTCGAAAAATTTGACACTCAAGGTTTGCTGTCAGTACTGAGTATGATGTGATGTATTTTACACATGACTGTAATAAAACTAAATATTCAGGTTAAGAAAACGTGTAGAGGCCTGAGTGTTAACAACTGTCGGTGGTTTCTGTTATTAAATAGGTCAATGTAACTTCATACCTGACAAACACAGTGACTACAGAGTTGTATGTTTGGATGCTGATTTTTCATTTTCTTTAATTTTTTTTTATTTCGAACTGAACAACCATTTTACGATATTATGGGTGTTAGGAACAGGTATAAATATTGCTTCCCACATGACAACAGGTCGTGAAATGCACCCCATGTCATCACAACCAGGGGCAGAATTATTGGTATTTGGGAAGGAGGCTGATTGCCACACCAAACAGCACATGAACCGGATGTGAATACTCGAACTGTGAAGCGCTGGATTACCCGATGGGTCACTTCGCATCCGACCCAGGAGTGGACGGCCCAGGGTTACTACAGACCAACAGGTTCAAGCAATCTTACAGATTGGCACGGAAGTAATGGATTATGTGAAATATAATTCTCTGATCTGCTAATATATTACCACCAGTAATAAGCAACCAAACTGCAATATGCCTAGTGACACACAGAAGACGGCTCCTTTTATATCTTACATTAATCCATTCTCACACACAGACAGGTAGATATAGACTAATGGACAGATCTGACAGATATATGTCACTGTTACTTATAAGTTTAGTTTATCCTCCACTACAATTAACACACCAATATAATTTCCGTTATATTCCCTTTAATAAAGATTTTGTGTAGCATAACCCATCGATGCGTGTTCTGTTTTGGTTTCTTATTGTGAATGTGCAATTAATGGCTCCCATTTCTTTTATCAGACTATCTTTAGACCTAAGGTCACCTATATCCGTACGGCTTCGTAAAAAGTGTAAAGCTTTTCATCATCTATCCCCATACAAACGGACATGATACTATGTATCGTTTTAGACACTCCCTCCGTATACCTTACAGATCACGGGTTCTTATACTTTTCTTTTATACTACAGCCTTTTCAGTCATGTTAAATGTATTCTTTCCCCTCCTACGCCTTGTACCGCACCTCCTGCACTGTTGTTTGTCTTCTATACACAGTACTTCCTCTTCTCCGTGTCCCTGTCATTGTAGTTACAACAGGTATTTTCACAAACGTGTCACATCATTATCCCCAACAATACGTCTACCGCAGCAAATGTCATACTATGCATCTACTGTATGCATTCCCTGACGCAATTAACAGGTTCTCTCTGCCTGTTATATACTAATGGCATCTGCAGCAATAACTATCTGCATCAGAATGCATACGGATAGCCCCAGTTCTGTTACAACACCAAATAATAATAAAAAAAATAATCGTGATGATCATCATGATCATGATTATACTGATGTTTCTACCGCTTCTTCTACTACTACTGATGTTTCTACCGCTTCTTCTACTACTACTACTATTACGAATACTACTAATCATAATGAAGAACTTGTCAATATTTTCCGCCAGCCTTTGCCTGTAATTCACCGGGTCGGTCAGGATCACTTGATGGTCGTGATCGTCAGCTTTTACCCTCCCGGAAGGGAGCTGAGAGCTCATATAGTCCGATCTAAGGGCAAGGCTGTGACCTTCACACACGCACACACCCGTCCTCTTGCTCAAGGGGGACAGTAACCACCCACTTCGTCAGTGAAACTTTTCGCAACCTGAGCGAGGCGCGAACTCCCGTCTACCAGATGGCAAGCGAGAACGTTACCACTGCACCAGCGAGCGGTGTGTGTGTGTGTGTGTGTGTGTGTGTGTGTGTGTGTGTGTGTGTGTGTGTGTGTGTGTGTGTGTGTGTGTGTGTGTGTGTGTGTGTGTGTGTGTGTGTGTGTGTGTGTGTGTGCATTAGAGAGACATGTAGCACATGACTTTCGCAGTGCTGTAAAACTGTTCAGCAGTATCTACATTTTTCCACTCTTCAGTCCTTAAGGGGAGGTCGGATCCCACCCCATACATATACAGGGTATTAAAACATTACATAAGGGAAGTTAGAAACACTTAAGGTAACTCAGAATATGTTGTAAAGCACAGTTTCAGACACTGTTATTAGACCGCATGGGTGTATGTGGGGGTAATGGCTCTAACAACCGTTAAACTCGCTACACATTGGTCAAGTACTGTAGATACGACATCGGCATAACAAAGTTGCGGAGTAAAATCTCATAATAAATGGATGTGTTGTTATACACTGTTGGCCAGTTGTGGACGTTTAGGCCCTACTAATATTTATGTTAACAATCACTTGGAAAATGAAGACCAATAGGACGTGGGCACATAAGTGCAAAGTGGTAAACCAGGGTCTCATAATAAACGTATTCAACATACTGAGGCCCAGGGCCGTATCTGGGTGTCAGGGCCACCAGTATTAATGCGTGAAATTGGTTAGGGACAGAAACTAAACAGCCAAATGTTATGACATGGCATAACAGTAACGGTGGCAACGCATGGTCCATGCTTTACCCTAGGGGGTGCTTTTCCTGTTGCCAGTACCCTCCTCCGCACAACTTTATGTGGCTGTAAATGAGTGATGGACGGATAATTAATATGCCGTCGTTATATCACTGCACCGCTAACTTGCGGGCGTGGGTATGCAGTGGTCATATCATTATCAAACAAACTGCACATCTACTTTATTCTCTGCATTCCTCTCTAACACGCCTTATAGGTTATTCACAGGTACTTTGAACACAGTCATAGCCTAAAAAAAACTTGCAATTTTATTGTTTCAGTAGCCTACATATTAATAACGTTATTAAGAGACCCACCATGTATGACAAAATACTCCTATAAACGTTATGTTCAGCAACAGTGGTTAGCAACCGGAGCTGCATTCGTTGTCATACATTGATAATTTGTGTGCTCTTTGGCTCAAGCTTTCAGTATACAGTTTAGCCAGATACTTAGTGAATCCTGTAATGGAGCTGCACACAAATCTGTGACATGTATAATAAACGACACATTAAATAATTTACATGCCAGCAATATATGATACGAAAACTATCACGTACTCGAGCCACTCTTAAAGGAAAGGGTGTAAACTCCCACTGATAGGATATATAGAAACTCCAGCACATTATGAGAACATTAATTGCGTTTTGAATCTGTTCATTCTGGTAATTAAGGGTGATAGTGCGACGGTCGGATCTGTGGCGCGAGACAGGCCGACGTTAATGTTGTTGGGGAAGGGGGATGGTAGGCTGGAATAACTTTAGCACCCGACGACACGCATATCTTCAGTGAACTAATTGGCACTATTAACATAAAATAATTTCTTAATAATTCTTTCTTACGCCATGTGGTCTCATATTTCACAGGCCTGAGCCATGAATATTATACTTTTTCTCTTTAATGATAACAACATAGAAAAACACTTTGCAAAACCTGTTCGAGATGGTGGCACTACGAAATTACTATGTCCGTATCTTATTTTTCTTTTTACTGCTTATGCGACTGTAAAGTGCATGAGAATTAACTTCTGAACAGTATTAGGTAATGATGGGTGACTGTGACATCTACTGTATACGACTGGACCTATGTGAGTGGCTGAGTGACCCTCTCCATACCTCTCTCCCTCTTTATCTCACGCTACCACAGTCGTCTGACCTCTATTGGATACTTTCTAATAATCACTGTGTAACAGTGCCTATATAACTGGTTCTCCAAAACATCCGCACCCGCTACGTCTTTCTCGTAGCCGCCTCCTTCATCTACTGTATTGTCCTGTGACAATGTATGATAACGTGATGTCTTGTGTAACGCAGTGGGCAGAGGGTAAAGATGAACAAGCCGGTTTTGGAAAGGCAGCAACAGGGAGGAAAATTATAAACTAACGAGGGAGCCCCACTGTTAGGGCTTGCTTACACAAAGTTACCAAGTGTGATGGTCGAACACACTAGAATATGCATCGTTTATTCTTTTTCACTGTCTCCGCTATTTAAAAATGATACTAATGACAAAATACATGCAGCCAATATACAATGCTCTGTCATTATCGATCCCTCATGATTAAAGGCATACTACAGTAAACACATTCCTATGTGCAATTCCGTTTCTGTGAGTTAAATTGTTCCATAGTTCTAACTAATTACATTTGCAGGATGATGTCGATAGGAAACTACAAATCATTAAATAATGTAAAGTGTTACATAAATATGAACACAATTATACATACTTTTATCATTATATCATAAATGAAAATTATATAAGATGACCAAATCTAGTAAAAAAAAAAAAAAATTTAAAGAACCACCTTCCGGTAGTTAATGTCGCCAAGTTTTATACTTTATCCCGGGAATTCCCGAGATAAAAGAGAATATCCGGGGATTTTTTACATCCTGAACATTGTCAGCCGCTAGGCGAGGGACGGTACGGTACCGTAGGGGAGTAGATTTGGTTAGCCAGTTGATTAGAACGTATAGTGGTTTTAGAATAGAAAAGTGACATGTCGACTGGCTGACAATTAGTGGGGAAAATGTTTTGTATTATTACATACGATCACCATCCAATGTGAATATTATCACAGTGGACAGACAGAATACTGCTGCAATCGCACATAATGCCAGGCTCCCCACCAGCCCTGCTAAACGGCGCCGCCAAGCTCGTATGGTGGCCCACCACTTCCACACATGGCGCCTCTTACATCAAACTCATTCGTGTATTACGTTGGCGTTAAATAGTTTACAGATAATTAATCCTGTTGTCGTATCATAGTTAATGGTGAAGGAGGAAATGCCTCGTGACACCAGTCGTAAGTTGGTGTAACGATTCAACGGAATAACTGTCTGACCTCTATAAACACTGTCGCATTTACTACTTAAAAGAAAGATAACACGTTTCTGTGGATCCTAGTCAAAACAGCCGTTTGTTAACACTTCCATGCGATGCTATCACAACGTCAGGTTGCATATGGATAGCAATTACAAAAACAGATGATTAAACATGGTTCATGACAGAATAAAGAGACAAGACTCAGAGCAGGAAACATCATTTATTCCCTCACGCACTGAAAATACTAGCGACTGGACTCTCTCTCTCTCTCCAGCTAAACTGTTGCCATGCGATGTTTTAATGTTATTTTTTTCAAATGACATGCTATAACAACCTGGTTTCTCACCCTCATGTTTTCCTTTATACTTCCATTTATGCATACATAACTGGTCTAGAGGAAATGCTTTCTATTCCACCCATATTATGTATCAGTCGATTCACGGTGGGAGAGGGAGGGTGGTCGGGCTGAAGGGTAGTTTGTGTAACTGACCACCATTTTCAACTGGAATTAGGACACTGAATATGCATGACATAACAGCACATATGGCACGTAACCACCCTTGTCGTGTGACATGTTGGTGTTGGTTTTACATGTATAAGAAATATGCCTAACATTTATACCGCACTGCTAACTCGGTAATAACAACTCCCCCCCCACGACCTACCCTCCACCACCATCACTACCCTTGCTCCTTACAGCTCACACCGCGGACCACCAACTGTTAGGTGATGGCCAGCCACAAAAAAAAAAAAAAAAAAAAAAAAAAAGTCAGAATTGGGACTTCAGACCGGTGGTTCAGATTCACTGCTCCGGAGTTTACAAGGTTCGCTCTCGGGACAGGACTTTAGAACGTGACTGTACATATAGGAATGTTCAGAAAAACAAATTAATAAATTAACAATTAAAAACAACTATAACCACGAGTCGCTACCAAAAGCCAAACAATACTTTACCCAGTTGAAAAGGAAGAGGTAAAGCCAAGCCACTGCACAAGGGTCTTTAGACAGCCACTTGCAGTTTTCGGCTAGAAGGAAGTTGAAAATATCGACATTAATAAGTTGGAATCATCAGCACATATTGCGTTATTAAAAAGGAAAAATATCGTGTGAAAATAACATTAATAGTATAGTGCATGCTTTTCTGTACTTCGATTTGGCCGTTAAAAAAGAGAAGCACAGTATCGAAGACTGTCCATCTTTTCTCAGTTTGAGAAATTGTTTATCAAATTGCTTTTTTACAGCAAAATCCAAGCATAACAATATTCAGCAAGCACTTACTATTATGTCAAAGCTATTTTCACCCAATATTTATCTCTTATGAATGAGAATTATTTTGATGCCACAAAAATAATCAAACTCGGTATTTTCAACTGCATTAAGGCTGAAAACTTGCAAGTTGTCAATTGCCTTTTACCAAGTACTAGTCATGTCCGAGAACACCAGCAGTCAGTTTACATGTACTGTGTATATACTACATTCTCCTAAAACTGACAGCGAGTTTCGTCCTTTTAAAGCTTTGCTCCCTTAGACCAAAGTTTGAATAAGAAAATAGTACGGTTTTGCATCCTGTCTACAGGACTTAGTGACTAGCACCACACTGTAGTATTACATTCTTGCTATAGCTCCGTTTTGATGATGGGGCGATGCTAATTATACTCTTAGTTGAAGTGAACAGAGTATAGGTATCCAACTATACTGCCTGGTGAGCTGGTTCAAGGATGAAACAAACTTTGTCCAAAAGTGTGACCGGTCTGACAATTACACTTGTCTTTTCTCCAGCTGGGAAATGAAAATAACTAAAATTTCTAGTCGGACTTGGAGACAGTTCAGTTTTTTCATTTCCAATTCAAATCCAATTATGAAAAAAAAAGAAAAAAGTTTCAGCTGCAGAGATTAGACTGTACACACATTCGAACAGGACAATACTCCCAGGGTGGAGGAAAGGCGGGTAACAGGGAGAGCTAGAGCTCCTGTTTCACCCACTCTTAGGATTAGTTTCTGGCCATCCCCCTTTGCTCAACCTTTTCAGTGTTTCAGTATCATTGGGAGTTGGCCAGCATACCATCCTATACATTTTCCTCTAACTGTCTACAGCAAATTACATGCACATTACACGCCTCACATACCGCTATATTCGAAAAAAAAAAAAAAAAGAATCTCAACTCCCAGACTAAGAATCCCGAGGATGGAGGGGTATCATAAATGCCCCAACCACCTGTTCTTATCCGGGTGATCAAGTAAAATACATCGAAACATTGTCTGACTCATTTTCTATTAATTTCTGGAATATTCATGGCCTTTCCTCACTTTTCTCACTGTTAAACGCCATTTCTCTTCCTCTAAACCACTTGTTCTCATCATCACCGAGACACAGCTGTCATAGGCGAGTGACAGCAAACCCTTCTCCGTATTCTCCTACTGTCTCTACACTCACGTTAAAGCCAAAGGTGGCTGTTGTGTGTCTGTACATTACACAACAACATATCTTGCTCTCGTGTTTCTGAACTTGAATCTTCTGCATTCTCCACCCTTTGGCTTCAGCTATACTATAATAAACATCTGCGCTGTTTATTTATCCCCTTATTCTACAGGATCTGAAAAATTTTCTGGATATATTACTTCTAAGATGGGACACATTGATAGTTTCTCCTTGCTTTGAAATCTCTATTATGGGTGATTTTACTGTTCAACACCAACTTCGGCTCTCCTCTCATGTCACTGATCCATCTGGTGAACAAACAATTTTTTTTTTTCTATCCTTAATGACCTAGAGCAGCGTGTACAGCACCCTACCCATATCCCTGATAGCCTGAGAGAGAACTCCAACATTCTTGACGTTTTGTTTAAAACAAATCCTTGTGCTCAGTGTTAACCTTTCCTCTCTACTGGGTTCCTCCAATCACAGCCTTATCATATTAGCCTGTCGAATTGCTCCAGTAAGGCCTGCGGACCCATCCACGAAACGGCAGCTGTGTCACCTTTGGGCTGCTGGTTGGGTGGCAATGAGGCAGTATTTCTTTGATTTTCCCTAGAATGATAACTGCTTCAACGGCTGAGAGCCATCAGAGTGTGTCTTGAGCAATACCAGTGTTATTCCATTGGTTATGGAAGCATGCATTCCTTTCTTGTATACTCTGACTAATGCAAAGAAACACCTTGGTTTAATCACGTTTGTTCTAATGTTGTCCACAACAGAGAAAAGATCTACAAATGATATCAGCACCAGCTCACCCCTGAATCTCATCTCATTTATGTTTTTGCCAGGAATCATGCTCATTCTGTTCTTCGCCCTGCTAACGATGGTTTCATTTGTACTAAATGCCATGAAGCCTCAGACTAAAATTTATCCGACTCTTTTTATCACCGTGCCAAAAACCTTTCAAACAAATTTACTTCATCCTTCTCTGTTCCTCTATGATGGCTCATTAGCTGTTTCTTCTACTGTAAACCTAGAACTTTTTGCTCAGATTTGCTCCTAGAAAACCACCTTCGATGATTCCGGTGCTGTCCCTCCATCTCATCCCCCTTCTGACTTCATCATGACTGACATTAGAATCTCCTATATCAATGAACTTTCTGCCGTCACTGGACACAAACTAACAAGGCGTACGGGCCTTCTATGGTCCCCTATGTTGTCCTCAAGAATTGTGCTTCTGTGCTTAAACACTGCCTATAGGTAAACTCCTTTGCCTTTGTCAGTCGACTTCTACGGTAGCCCAGCTAAGTTTTGCGACAAAAAAACTACTATATTTTGATGATCTGGCATCCCTGCCTACCCAATACTCTCGTCCCAAGCCTGTATTATGATCACTAGTGGGCGGGTTGTTGGAAAGACTACACCCCCGAAGTATCAACGGAAAGGAACGGGTTGAGGGCAGGCTCTACATCTCATCATACAGGAATCGTGACTATTTCGTTTCATAATAGACTGTCGCCTCTCTCTCTCTCTCTCTCTCTCTCTCTCTCTCTCTCTCTCTCCACCATTACACACTGTTTGTTGTTTGTCTGTAATATTCGCCCGTACTAACGATAAATGGTAGGGCACGGGCAAACAAAGAGCACGTCAGAGGTGGGCATAAAAAGAAGCAGACAAAAAAAAAAAAAAAAAACGAGCGGTAGAGGAGGCCAGAACAGTGTTGCAGAGAAGGCAGAAGACAGATCAAGGGCCATGCAGACAGATGGAGCTGGAGGCAGGCAACTTAAGATAGCATCATGGTCGTGATGTAGTCCATTACACACACAAATGGGTGTGACAATACAAATTCTTCAAACCGGAATCGAATCCATGGTTCATTCAGGCATTCTTTCAAGAGAGCGTAAGTCGATCGTTCTCTCTCTCTCTCTCTCTCTCTCTCTCTCTCTCTCTCTCTCTCTCTCTCTCTCTCTGTTCATACGAATAAATTTACAACACACTTTCTGCAGATTAGTAAATAACAGATTGACGCACACACACACACACACACACACACACACACACACATATTCTATTCAGAATCAATCTAAGAACAAGTTTTAACCTTTTAAAAACATGGGTTGTATTCACGTCTCTTCTTGCAAAAATGGTTTTTATGGGTTAAAGCTTATTTTGCATCAACTGCATCAGATGTTAGTATTCCGGAAGAAATAAAGTGTATAACTATACAGCTGAACGGCCCAGACTTTATTTAAGATCCTATTAATTTACAAAAGACATTTTTACTGTATCGGTGTTATAAACGACAATTAAAGTATACCAAATACATTCGTCAGTGGCATTACAATATAGTAGACTATACTTTTACTGTTTAATTATCTACTGTATTTGGCGATTTAACATATTTCACCCCTCGACATTTAACAGGTTTTGAATTGAACTTTATTTTAAATTGTATCAGTATTTTCCTATTTCCAGTACAAGTGGCCGTGATTGGGACAAAGGTGTCAAATCAGGAGCAAAAATTTTTTGTCATAGCGAGTAAATGATACATAAAGTTGCACTAGTGTGAGACGTTCAGAATTCATGACAGCTCATATGGCAATATATGTTATCGGTTGGAGTCTGTTGTTTTGAGGCCTGCAAACTTTTGATTAGCCGAATACCTTCGTACGCTCTTATTTTGTGACTGGTGAAATGATATAATTTCACAAAAAAATGCTCTTCTTTGCTTAGCTGTCAGGAATGATATCATCAGAACAATACAGAATATTGGAGTTATACCTGGTTATCCAAAATCAGGCTACAAACGAGAAAGAATTCAAATTATATATATATATATATATATATATATATATATATATATTTATATATATATATAGATAGATAGATATATATATATATATATAGATACAGATATATATATATATATATATATATATATATATATATATATATATCGTTTCGTTTTTAAAGGCTCCAACATGCTTGCATGCGTCGGCCTTGGTCACCTAATGGCTGCTCTTCATGCTGCACGATCCATTGCAGTCTCCCTGTTGAGTTCCTTAACCCTGAGGTCACACTTAATGTCCTCATATATATATATATATATATATATATATATATATATATATATATATATATATATATATATATATATATATATATATATATGGATAGAGAGATATTGATATATAATGTCTTTGACTTTAGTCTGCTCTCTCACCCAAGTTGATCTTTTCTTGTCTATTAATTATATTCCCCGAATTGACTTGTCCATTGCTCTCTGAGAACAGACTAGTTTGTTTTCCGTCGATTTTGTTAGGTTCCAAGTCTCACAACCGTCCGTCATAGCTGGAATTATACATTCGTTATATACTCTCCGTTTCATACCTATTGGCAAACTACTTTCTGTAATGTCTCTGTGTTTACCGAAAGCATTGAATCCAATTGTAATGCGTCTTTTTATTTCAGTATCATAGTCTTTCGATAATTTTACTATTTTCCCCAAGTAATTATACTCCTCGACATCTTCAAGAATTTCTTTGCTTTTTCTCATGACGCTCTTTGGTGTATGTGGATTAAACATTAGTTTTACTGCAGTTCATCTTTAGCCCGACTTTGAGACTTTCTTTAACATTTCTTGCGGTGTCTCTGCGGTTTCCAAGGTTAGGACAATGGCATCTGCAAATCTTAAATGACTCAGCTTTTCTCCATCTATCTTTACTCCTTTGTTTTCCCTTCTGGGCATGCTATAAATAATTTTGGTGAAATTGTATCCTCGTGATGCACTCTCTTCCCAATCTTAATTTTTTCTGAGTCTTTATGTAATTTAACCATAGCAGTTCCCTCTGTATACAAGTTTTCGAGCAGTTTTACGGCGTTGTTTACTCCTTGTTCTCGCAATGAATTTACAGTTGCCATATGCTCCACTGAGTCAAAAACCTTTTCGTAATCAGCAGAACCTAAGTACAGTGCTTTATTATATTCTGTAGCTTTCTCAACTAGGTGATTCACTGTGTGTAGATGATCAGTAGTCGAATACCCGCTTCGGAATCCTGCCTGTTCACGAGGTTGGTTTTCTTTCAGATTGTTAATCTGGTCGAAAGGACTTTAGTGAAGAGTTTGTAAATGACTAATAATAAGCTAATGGGTCGATAGTTATTAAGATCTTTTGAGTCGCTTTTTTTTTGTAAAGTTAAATAACTATTGCATTACACCATGATTTTGAATTTTTATATTATCACTCATTAAGTAAATAAGTGGGCGAACCTGTTTTGTACTTCTACTCCTGCATCCAACAGCTAATCTGTTACTATTACATTTTTTCCCTAAGTCTCACATCTTTTCATATTTCTAAGAGAAATGTTTACTTCGTCTGGTGTTACCTCGAGTATTTCACTTGTGTTAACTGAAAAGTTAGATATTGGTACTACTGTCTTGGATGCATACAGTTCTTTGTGAAATTCAACTCTCTTCACCATCTTATGTCTGCATTTAATGACCTCACCGTTTTTGTCTTTTAGTGATGTCTTTCAATGATGGCCGCTGTTGTAGATGGCCAAAGTTCTTCTCCTAGATTTATCAACAGTGGTGTTCCTCAGGGCTCTCTCCTAGCACCAGCTCTCTTCCTAATCGTTAATGACCTTCTAAGCTGTCCATCTAACCCTATCCACTCGTAGGCTGATGATTCCACCATTCACCTTTCCATTCGGTTCCCGCAACGTCCATCTCAGCAGTTACTTCAACAAACAAGGTATGAGGCTATGGCACACCTAGAGTCTGACTTAGCTCGTATTTCTGACTGGGGTAAATCTTGTTTTTCATTCATCAAAGACTCAGTCATTACACCTATCAACCTGACAAAATCTTCCACAGGAGTACTCATTAATGTTTAATAATGTACAGCTGAATCCTGCATTATCCTTGAACATGCTTGGGGTTTCATTCAATCGGAACTTATCTTGGATTGATCATATTACATCTCTTCTAAAATGTGCTTCCAAGATATTAGGTGTGCTAAGCCGACTTCGTATCTTCTTTACCCCTGCACAGTTGTTGACTTTATACAGGGGTTTTATACGCCCCTGTGTAGAGTACAACTCTCATGTGTGGGGAGGCTCCACTCGTACAGCTCTTCTTAATAGGGTGGAGACAAAGGCATTTCATTTAATTAACTTTCCTCCTCTTATTGGCTACCTTCAACCTCTGTCTCTTCTCTGCACTGTTGCATCTTTATCTCTTCTCTGTCGCTACTTCAATGGTCATTGCTCCTCTGAACTTTCCGCTTGCCTCCCTCCATCTCTACGACAGGCGCATAGCACCCGTCTAGCAACAAACTCTCATCCCTTTTCTGTCCAATACCCTAATGCAATTGGTAACCGTTACTCCCAGTCCTTCATTTATGCAACAGGTCAGCTCCGGAACTCTCCCCCTTTGTCTGTATTTCCTGCTTCCTATGATCTCCAGTCTTTCAAACACAGTGTGTCCAGGCATCTCGAAATGACTGGATCTTGAGTTTGACTCGATTGTATTGTTATTGTTTTTTGTTTTTCTTGGAAGGAACGGTTTGTGGGCTTCTGGTCTTTGGTTCCTTCTTCCGTGCATAATATATATATATATATATATATATATATATATATATATATATATATATATATATATATATATATATATATATATATATCACATCTTCTAATCCTGTGTTGCCCCATGAGGAGCGTAGGATCCCGGGGCTAGGCAATTTGGTCCTCACATATAAGATGCGAGTGGCCAGCCTCTCTCATCCCTGAGTGGCATTATGTGAGCAATAAACCCCAACCATCCCTTGGATATAAACCTGCAGAGGCTTGAACCGATTAGAGGGCCTTAATTACCCACTAAACCAACAGAAGCCATAATTTGGTTATATGGTTACCACCCAGCATAGTATACGGTTTCCTGGTGCACAGGAAACCAATTCGCTTGTCACTCAATGTAGAGTCACTCATAGGCAGAGGGAAGTGGAGGGAAAGAATGAAAGAAAGACAGAAGAGAAAGGATGGAAAGAAAGAAAGGGGAGAGGATTGGGCAGGCACCCGAGAGCAGCACTTCGTTGAGTCAGTGGTTGGATAAAAGAGAGAAAATGATAGAGTATCAGGAGAAATCGAAAGATGTGTGGAACGTAGTGAAAGATCAGGAAAATGGCAGTGTGAAGAAGGAATGGCAGTTGTTTAAGAGTGCTGTGGTGGGGCATGCAGAAGTGGTGTGTGGTGTGAGATGTATGAGTGGTGGTGTAAGAAAAGGAAGTGAATGGTGGTGCGAGGAAGTAAGTATGGCTGTGGCTGAGAAGAGACGTGCATATGAAGTGTGGCTGCAGAGGAAGGATGAGGTGTCATATGAAAGGTATAAGGAAAAGAGGAATAGGGCGAGAAGGGCTGTGCGTGATGCTAAAGTGGCAACAGATGAGAGGTGGGGCAGGCGGCTGACTGAGAAATTTCAACAGAATAAGAAAATGTTCTGGAAGGAGATTAAAAGGGTGTGAAAGGGAGAGTCTGGGAAGGAAGAGCGAGTAAAAGCAGAGGATGGAAGGATGTTAACTGAGATGGATGCAGTAAGGAAGAGATGGGCAGAGTATTTTGAAAGATTGTTAAATGTAGAGGAGGAAAGGGTGGCTGAGACTGTGGCGAATGGAAGGCTGCAAGGAATAAATGTGTTGGGAGAGTTGAATGATTCTTTGATCACGAAGGAGGAAGTGGAGAAGGCAGTAAAGGAGATGAAAACAGGGAAAGCTGCAGGTATGGATTGGTGTGCTGTGGAATGCCTGAAGGGTGGTGGAGTGACTATTGTTGACTGGTTAGTAATACTGTTGAATGTGTGCTTTGTGAAAGGTATAGTGCCAATTGACTGGGCAAGTGCTTGTGTGGTCCTGTTGTATAAAGCCAAGGGTGATAAGGATGAATGTACTAGCTTGAGGGGTATAAGTCTGTTGAATGTTGTAGGTAAGGTGTATGGTAGAGTGTTAAATATGAGAGTTAGAGAGGGTACAGAGGGAGTGATTGGTGATGAGCAGTGTGGCTTTAGGAGAGGGAGGGGATTCGTGGATCAGGTGTTTGCTGTGAGACAAGTGTGTGAAAAGTATTTAGCGAAAGGCAAGGATGTGTTTCGGGCATTCATGGATTTAGAGAAAGCGTATGATAGAAATGATAGGGAGGCTTTGTGGACTGTTTTAAGATTGTATGGACTTGATGGTAGGTTACTAAAAGGGATGAAAAGTTATTAAGTAAATAGTAGAGCATGTGTAAGAGTGGGAAATGCTGTGAGTGATTGGTTTCCAGTGAGCGTATGGCTGCGACAGGGATGTGTGATGTCGCCTTGGTTGTTTAATATTTACATGGATGGTGTTGTAAGGGAGGTGAATGCAAGAGTTTTAGGTGGAGGTCTGAGTCTGGTGAATGTTGATGGTGGAGAGTGGAATCTGAAGCAGCTGCTGCACTGGTGGCTGATTCAGAAGAGAGATTGAGACAGTTGGTAAATCAGTTTGGAAGGGTGTATGATAGGATGAAATTGAAAGTAAATGAGATTAAGAGTAAAGTGATGAAGTGTACGAGGTTGGTAGATGGTAGGAGGATGAATATAGTTCTGAATGGTGAGATGCTTGAGGAGGTAGAGTGTTTAAAATATTTAGGGTCACATGTTGCTGTGGATGGAAGAACAGATGCAGAAGTGAAGTTTAGAATGAATGAACTAGGTAAGGTACTGGGAGTAATGAAAAAAGTGTTTAGATGTCATTCGCTTAGAATGGATGTAAAGAGAAGGCTGTATGAGGGTGCTGTGGTACCAACTGCGTTATATGGGGCTGAAACATGGAATATGGGTGTAGCATAGAGGAAAAGTTTGAATGTAATGGAGATGAGGTGTCTGAGGAGTATGTGTGGAGTGATGCGTATAGATCGAATGTGAAATGGTGAAGTGCGAAGGAGAACTGGAGTTGTTCGGGAGATGGCTGGTAGAGTTGAGCAGAGGGTGTTGCAATGGTTTGGGCATATGGAGAGAATGGATAATGAGCGATTGGTGATAAAGATAACTAGATCTGATGTAAGAGGTGTACGGCTGAGAGGGAGACCACGAGTAGGATGGATGGATAGTGTGAAGAGAGCGCTGTATGTGGGAGGGATGTCTGTTGAGCAAGGAAGAGTGGCTGTGCGTGACAGAAATAAACGGAGAGAAATTGTGAATGAATAAATGATGATGCAGCCCTGAGGGGATATTCTCCCTCATTTGGTCTGATCAGCTAGTCATGTCAGGTGTGGGTAAGGGGATGGGTCTATTATGATGTGGCAGGGGTAAACCAACTCTGCTGTCGGGCCCTGCTGCGGATGTCACTGATTGCTCTAAGCAGTTGACCCTTGTGAGGTGTGGTGCGTTAAGGATCTGTCCCTTCTCCCTTTTGGGGCTAAGATGCGAATGAATGTGTATGAATGGATGAGGAAGTGAGAAGTGTGTCGTCCTGTCTCGGCTACCTCCCTTTCCTTGGGGGAAGCATCCTAGGTATATATATACAGGGTGTTTCAAAAGTCTCTCATTATTTTTCAAAATTTATTAAAATTGCAATTACAAGAGGAACCAAATGACAATTTGGTTTCTGGGTCTAAGATTCACGAGAAATTTGGTGGCATCAAACTTGGCTCCATAAATTTATTGGAAAGTCACTGGTACACCTCAACATGGGCAATGCCTTTTTCAAAAGAAGCAAGCCACTGTTTTACGCATTCTTGGCCGACATTGGACATTTTGGGAGGAACGGAAGCACACGTATTCCTGATCCGTTCTTCTAGTGAGGGGAGGTCTCGTGTCTTGGTGGTGTACACTTTGCTCTTAATGTAGTCCAACAAAAAGAAATCGCATGGTGTAGGATCCAGAGAGTGAGGAGCCCATTCAATAGGACCACAGCAACCAATCCACCGATCTGGGAACTGCTCATTCAGAAACGAGTGAATCCCATGCGAGTAATGAGCAGGGGCACCGCCTTCCTGGAAAATGACTTCTTGCATGTCGGCTACAGCTGACAGTTGGGGGATACAGAACTCCTGAAGCATACGAAGGTATTTGTCTCCATTGATGTTCACTGAATTTCCATCATCATCCCAGATGAACAGACCAATCAGCCCAGCTGAGGAGATGGCACACCAGACGATCAATTTCGGCGTGTCCCTTTCATGTTCACGGGTTTCCAGAGGATTGTGAGTTTCCCAGATGCGAGTGTTGTGCCAATTGATGCAACCAGAAAGGTGGAAGAGGGCTTTGTCACTGAACCACATGTGCTCCAGGATCAATGGGTCTCTCTCATAGTTATGCAGCAGTCTCACACATCTCTACCCGGCAATCGTAGTCTTAAGGTTCCAGCTTCTGAACCATCTGGATCTTGTACGGATACAGCTTGAGATCACGCCGCAAATTTCGTTGGATAGATGTCACGTTGATGTTTAGTTCCACATCTGCTCACCGAATGGACATTCCTTGACTCTGAGCAAAAGCCTCATGAACAGTTTCGACATTCTCCTCACTCCACCCACTTCGAGGTCTTCCTGATAGGGGGTTTGTCCTTAATAGATCCAGTCTCCATAAACTTCTGGTGGGAGGCGATGATGGTGTTCCTATCCATTGCATAATGCTGACCGTAGACTGTCTGGAATCGTCACTGCACTTCAACCATAGATTGAGAAACCTCGTGCCATGTAGCAATTTTACACCTCTGCTCTAGAGTCAGCATGGTAGCAGAAGAAAACGTTGCAAAACTTCAAATAGACTCAAAAAAATTCTCAACTACTGAGTAAGAGCTTATGACAAGGTGAACATCAGTGGTCAATTACTTACAAAGAAAATTTAAAAACAAAATAGTGAGGGACTTTGGAAACAATATATATATATATATATATATATATATATATATATATATATATATATATATATATATATATATATATATAGTGCCCCTCCCCGGAAAAAACTAACTAAAAAGATGAACAAGAAGTCTCGGACAAAGACTGACCAAAAGTTGACGACCAAGGACAGGACAAAGGACATGGTAATCGGAACATGGAATGTTAAGAGGTGCGAATGATGAGATGAAAGAGAGAGAGATTGTCTAGGTGCTTGAGGGTGTGAAAGTTGATGTATGTGGAGTAACTGAAACTACATGGGGGGTGAGAGTGTGAGAGAATGGGCGTATGGATGGGGTATATGTGCAGGACTAGGTGAGAATGAGAAGGCAAAAGAAGGAGTGTGTATAGTTGTGTGTAAAAGATGGAAGGAGAACGTAAGAGAGTGTGGATCAGTTGGGTCAAGGATTGTGTGGGTAAGATTGAAAGTTGCAATACAAATGTGGTTGATTGTGTGCGTGTATGCGCCAACGCAAGATCGCGCAAGCAGAGTGAGAGAAGAGTTCTGGACAAATGTGGAAGTGTGCATGGAAAAGTTTGGAAGGAATGAGAGAGTGTTGTTGATCGGTGATATGAATGGTAAAGTATGGAATGTGAAGGTGGATGGAATAGTTGGTGAGTGGGGTGTTCTTGCTGAGATCGATGAGAATGGCAGTGCGTTAGTGGACATTTGTGCTGGGAGGGGGTTGGTGATAGCCAATACCCTCTTCAGGCACAAAATGATCCACAGGTATACATGGCGAGTGATGAGAAGAGTGGGTGGTGAACTGAATGAAAGGAAGGCAATGGTTGATTATGTGTGTGTGGATGAAAGGATTCGAAAATGTGTAATGGATGCAAGAGCTTATAGAGGTTGGGGGAGTGGACTTTCTGACCACTACTTGGTGGTGGCCAGAATCAAGGTCCAATTAGGATGGACAAATAGATGAAGGGAAGGACGGGAAGAAGGGGTATTTGTAAGAAGAGTGGAAAGGTTACAAGAGGATGAGAAAAAGGCACAGTATAAGAGAGAAATGGAGGAACGATTGGGGAAATATGAATTGGAGCAGATGGGGGACCTTGAAGGTGTTTGCAGGATATTTAGAGAAGAAATCTGTGGAGCATGTGATGTGGTGTGTGGGAGGAAGAGAAGACAGAGGGGTGTGCAAGGAACAGCATGAAGGAATGAAGAGGTGAGACAGGCTGTGGCACAAAAGAAGAAAGCATACAATGAATGGATGAGAAATAGGAATGTGGAAGAAGTTGAGAGGCGGAAGAGAGAGTTATATGTAGAAAGAAAGAGAGAGGTGAAAAGATTAGTAAAAGAGAGTAAGAAGAGAGCGGATGAGGAATCTGGAAGGAACTTGAGTGTAAAGTGGAGGGACTGTAAGAAAATGTTCTGGAAAGAGGTGAAAAGAGTAAGACAGGGTGGAAGTGAAGTTAGCAGAGGAGTGAAAGATAAAGATGGTAGATTACTAGTGGAGAAGGGAGGAAAAGTGAGGAGATGGAGAGAACACTTCAAGGAATTGTTGAACATAGAGGATGGAAGTGATGTGAGTATACGTGGCTGGGGAATGGCTGGGAGAAGGAGGGAGGTGAGAAGACAGGAAGAAATCAGTAGGATAGAAGTTGTGGAAGCAATGAAGAAAGTTAAATTGGGGAAAGCCCCAGGAATTGATGGAGTGTGTGGTGAAATGTTGAAGCATGGGGGAGAGATAGTAGTAGAATGGATGTGGAAGATGTGCAGATTGGCCTGGGAGGAAGATAAAGTTCCGGAGGATTAGAAGTCAGGTGTAATTATTCCCTTGTTCAAGGAAAAGGGAAAAAAGAAGCGTGTGGTAATCATAGGGGCATTTGTCTTCTTTGTATAACAGGAAAAGTGTATGGTAGGATACTTATTGGCAGAGGTAGGGAAATAACAGAGGAATTAGTTGGAGAAGAACAGGGAAGCTTTAGGAAGGGAAGAGGTTGTGTAGATCAGATATTCATTCTTAGATCATTAGTGGAAAAGTTTCTAGAGAAGTGAAAGAAGTTGTATGCGGCTTTCATGGATTTGGAGAAAGCATACGACAGGGAGGATAGACAAGTATTGTGGAAAGTATTAAGAATATATGGAGTAGATGGGAAGTTGTTGAATGCTGTGAAGAGTATGTATGATGATGCTAAGGCTGCAGTGCATGTGGATGGTGAACTGAGTGAATTTTTCTCTTTGAAGGATGGGCTGAAACATGGATGTGTCATGTCTCCATGGTTATTCAATGTGTACATGGATGGGGAAATAAGAGAGGTACAAGGTAGAGTAGTGGATGTTGGAGTGGCCCTGGTGAAAGAAGGTAGTGTTTGGAAACTCCCTGTACTGTTGTTTGCAGATGATACTGTGTTGTTGTGTGAAGAAGAAGGGGAGCTGCAAGGCTTGGTGGAAGAGTTTGGGAGAGTGTGTAAGAAACGGAATCTAAAGGTGAATGTAGGAAAGGGTAAAGTGATGGTCTTTGAGAGAGGTGAAGTCAGTGAATGTACAGCGAGGCAGGATGGAGAGGAATTGGAAAATGTGAGTACATTTAAGTACTTGGGTAGTGCGAGGAGTAAGGATGGAGGTTTGGAGGGTGAAGTGCTTGAAAGGGTACAGCACGGAAGAAAGGTTGCTGGTTCCTTGAAAGCAGTGATAAGAAACAGGGAAGTGAGAATGAAAGTGAAAAAGTTACTACATGACATTAATGTGACACCAACTCTAACATATTGAAGTGAAGCTTGGACGTTGTTGGAAGGGCACAAGTCAAGAGTGAGAGCAGTGGAAATGAGTTATTTAAGAGGAGCCTGTGGAGTCACATGGAGAGACAGGCTGACCAATGAGGATATAAAGAAGCGTTGTGGTGTGGATGTGGATATGATAGGAAGCGCTAGGAGGAATACACTGAGGTGGTTTGGCCATGTGGAGAGGATGGAGGGTGAAAGACTGACGAGGAGAGTGAGGTGGAGGGGGGGAGAGGGAGGGGGTGGCCGAGGATGAGATGAAGGGATGGGGTGGAGAGGTATATGAGAGAGGGGGGGAGGTGAGTTGGTAGCAGGGCAGTGGAATGGCGGGGGACAGGGCGACGTGGAGGCGATTTGTTTGTGGCCACCCCGAACGGGATTGAGGCATCTGGATATACATACATATATATATATATATACTGTATATATATTGTGGTAGGTGCAGGCGCTCACCATCCACTCACTCGATGTAGTGCTGCTCTCGAATGTCTGCCCTTTCCTCTCCTCCCTCCATTTCTTCATTCCTCTTGTTTCTTTACTTAATTCTGTCCTCGTCCTTTTGCCTACGGGTGACTTTACACTCTGTCTTTTGTCTTTCATTCCTTGAATCTTTCCTCTTCCTTCTGCCTATGGGTGACTGCAAACTGAGTGACAAGCCGAATGGTTCCCTGTACATCAGGACACCATCTACTACGCTGGGTGGTAACCATATAACTAAATTTTGGCACCTGGTGGTTTAGTGGGTAATTTCAGCGCTCCAATCGGATTGAGCCTGTGAAGGTTTATATTCAAGGGGTGGTTGGAGGTTATTGCTCACGTAATGCCACACAGGAGTGAGTGAGGTGGTCACTCTCACCTTAATTGTCAGGATCAACTTGCTTAGCCCCAGGCTTCTACGCTCCTAATGGGACAACATAGGATTGGATGATGGATGGATGGATATCTATCTATCTGTCTATCTATCTATCTATATATTTAAACACACACACACACACACACACACACACACACACACACACACACGTAGAGAGAGAGAGAGAGAGAGAGGGAGGTGTGTGTGTGTGTGTGTGTGTGTGTGTGTGTGTGTGTGTGTGTGTGTGTGTGTGGTACAGAGGTAAAGTGTGCATTTTCGTACACTGGAGAGCGAGGGTTTGCGACCTTGCAGGGTAATAAACTTTGGGAGTGTTCTTCCGGCCACAAGGGGTGCTATTGTTGAACCAGTGTCACATACGATAAAGTATGCTTGCACCCAGTCGGCTTGTGCAGGCCGATTACACTTGGTTCACAGACTACACACACATTCAAAGCCACTACAACACTGCAATCACACTTACAAGCACTTCTCACCCTACACACAATCTCTCCCAGACAGCCTAAGCCACTTGGTAGAGATACACAGGCTGTAACGTCCCCACGTCGGTCGGGCTAGGCCCGTCCTGCAGTGGACACTCAAACGGCTGATGATATATATATATATATATATATATATATATATATATATATATATATATATATATATATATATATATATATATATATATATATATATATATATATATATATATAGCCTTCATTTATTTCCAACCATTGTTGCGCTTTATATAGTTAGTACATACATAAAATAAGGGTTTCATGAGTACAACTAGTCAGCATTCCTTAGCAATATGTGACTCTTAGTTAGTGATTAGTGTAATTACGGAATGTAAAAAAAAAAAATGACTTTAGTGCCAGGAGAGACAGCATTAGAATTATCCAGTGACGATTCACAGTTAGTAGAACGAGAGAAAAACTTAACTAACACACATAGTTCTCCACGAGCACAAGTTCAAGAAACAAACACTTCTCTTGTGAGAGAAGTTGAGGATAATGACGCTTCTTGGACAGGTTTCTCTGACGTAGAAAGCGACGAGTATAGATCAGTCCTAAATACTTATGAAAACTTATTCAATAGGATACATAGGTCCGGAAATACATACAGTACACAGCAATTCCTTCTCATAACGATAAGGCATTTCAATTGAATTTGACTGAACAAACACAATGGTGAGCAGACCTAACACCACAGCTTCAGCTTCCCCACATCAAGTATTTGTGTACCATAAAGATAAAAATTTCACAAAATTCTCAGGCACGGACAAAGACCGCGTCAATGTAATGACACTATTATTTTTTTTTTTTTTTTTTCTTTTACGTGTCCGACTCTGAGCAAAGGCTTCAGGGCCTATTTCTTGGGGGCAGTGACTTATTCCAAGGCCCAGTAGTCCTCCTACACCTCCACATGTCACCACTTCGGCGCTAACACCCACCATCCATATTGAATACACGCTAGGGCTGTCTCATACAGGACTGGTGTATTGGTATTAGCAGGGGTATTTTTGCGACATGTCGGCGGGTCATCTGGTAGATCAGAAAAGTCTGCTTTTATGACATTCAAATCCTTAAACTGTTCCCTGCCCCAGCCGGGATTCGATCCTGGGTCCATTAGAACTGCAGGCTGCCTCTCTACCGATTCAGTGTGAACAACTTTATGTTTAAAGGTATATAACAGATGAGGATGAAAACATTACTGTTTTTTCATCACAGATTACAAAGAAAGATGGCCAGCTGGTGATCTGATAAGCTCTTGCGAGCTCAGACATATGAAGAGTTTCTTTAAGAAATTTTCTGGATATATATATATATATATATATATATATATATATATATATATATATATATATTGTTACATAGCCTATGATTTCATCATCCTTTGTGTAATTTTAACGCACAGTTGCTGCATGTTTGATCACGAGCGTGTTCTGCCTCAGTCCCCCCCTTCTACCGTTATAGTAGAGTAAGTCGTTCTCTCTGTTATTCAAAGCGGGATTGTCAACTCTTTGTCCCAATGGCTTCATTTGTGCGTCCTTCTTACAAGTTGTATCAAGCTCTCCTGGCCCCTATATAATGAGCTCAGTCTCTGCATCATTGCCACTTAGATCTGCTCCTCATTTTGTTCACATCTCTGTCCTCCCCTGTACAGTTATTATTATTGTGAATTTCTCCGGAAGTCTCCAACCATCTAGCAGCTGTGTAATTTGAGTATAACTGTTATTGCATTTTTCTTGTACTGTATAGCATAAGTTTAATTTGTAGGCCTAGTGAAGTTTTTGTAATTCATGTGGGGTTCTTTATGTCAGTCATCTTTAATAATATTTTGTATCTGTAATAATATATCTGGCATTCACTGAGTATTATCTGGTATCTCATTTTAACAGGGCTGACTTAGATAAATTTACTCATGCTAATTTTGTGTTAATAGAGGCTATTGCAGTTAACCATATATTTAACCTGTTTATTTGCCATTACATTATCCTTATGAGTCCTGAATGTTTGTTGTTAGTTTGAGCATTAAACTTTAACTTGTAATTTTACCTAGCTCTTTTGTTTTGAACCTGGAACTTTACGGGACAGTAGTGATTATTAGTATTCTCACTTAAAGTGTACATTATCTTTCTCTGTTCCGTAACATAAATTTGGCGACCTCGCCAGGATATTCAGGATATTATCATAAGGATATTGCTTGATATTTTGTGACTGTTACTTATTCATGATGTCTACTATTACTACGCTTGATGAAGCCAAAGATTTTTTGTCAAATGTGCAAACAGTGTGTGATGTAGAAAACAGAACAAAGAATGAACTTAAGCTTGTTGCTCAACAATTGGGAATTGCTGTTCGCTTTCATCATTCTAAAGATCAAATTGTTGACATGATTAATGAAAGCTTGTTTAATGTAACTCCTCCAAATGAGCAAACGCAGATTGAATTAGCTAAGTTACAGCTAGCCCTGCAGGAGGCTCGTGTGAAGGAAGCTGAATTTCAAGCACAGGCTAAGGAGGCTGAATTTCAGGGAAAAGCTAAGGAGGCTGAGGCACAAGTTGAAATTGCTAGGATTCAGGCAGACCATGAGTATCGCATGAAACAAGGTGGAACTGGATCATCTAGCTCTGATGATTTTGATGTGGCTAAAAATGTTAAACTTGTCCCTCCTTTTAATGAATCTGATTTAACAAAGTATTTTCAGTTGTTTGAGAGGGTAGCTGCAGGTTTTAATTGGCCCAAAAAGTATTGGCCAGTACTCCTTCAAACTGTTCTCATCGGTAAAGCTCAAGTAACTTATACATCTTTGCCTCAGGATCAATTTGATAATTATGATGTAGTTAAGAGCTTGATTCTTAAGGCCTATGAGCTTGTTCCTGAAGCCTACAGAGTAAAATTTAGGACAACTTATAAGCAAGATAAGCAATCCCATGTTGAGTATGCAAAAATCAAAGAAGATTTGTTAGTGCAGTGGTTAAATTCTAAGAATGTGGATTCTGATTTTGACAAATTTAAGCAGATGATTTTGCTGGAGGACTTCAAAAGGTGTATTAGTAAAGATGTAAGCCTGTGTCTTGATGAGAGAAGGATAGATAATTTGTCTGATGCTGCAGTTTTAGCTGATGAATATGTTCTCACTCACAAGAGATATTCTAGAGAAAAAGGGAAAGCTGAGAGTGAGTGCGTTGCCTCTGCTCAGAGTACAGGTAACAGGAAAGAGAATAAAGATGATGTTTCTCAGGAAGTAAATACCAGCTTCACCTCTAGATTTCAGAAAAGTAAATGTACTTATTGTAGTAAGCTTGGTCATACTACGGAGAGATGTTTCAGGAGACAGCGTGATGTGAACAAAAAGGAGTCTTTAAATATTCAGTCAATTGGTCTAGTGTCCACTCTTGAGAGTTCCCAGAATTCTTTAACTGAGTTAACTGAACCTGCTTTGAGGGGTAACTTAAATTATCATGATGGAGCTCCTCTTTTGAGCAGTAACGTGGGTGACACTATCAAGAGTTCATGTGCTAATTTCCTGTCTGATGGTTTTGTCAGTCCTCTGGACAGTAATGACAGGAAATCAGTTAAAATATATCGTGATACAGGTGCTTGCCAATCCCTTATGCTGACCAGTGTTCTAGGCTCTAATGTTAATTCCTCTGATGAAACTGTAATCTTACAAGGTGTAGGGAATAATTACTTCTCTGTCCCTCTGTGCAGAGTGAATTTAGAGTCTGGTTTTGCTAATGGTTCCGTTATGGTTGGGTTGGTTGAGACTCTCCCAATGTCAGGTGTAACTTTCTTACTTGGAAATGATATTGGTGGAAGTCAAGTGTGTCCAGCTCCTCAGTTGTCTAGTGAGCCAGTGGCTGTGTCCCAGGATTGTGATGTCCCTGATGTGTTCCCTGCATGTGCTGTCACTAGGGCTAAGTCTAAAGTTACTGGTGATTTAGAGGATAATGATGATGATGATGTTATCCTAGCTGACACTTTTCTTGCTAATCTGGACCACTCACCAGATGAGGCAGTACCCCGTAGTGTTGATAATTTGTCTCGTCAAGAGTTGGTTGAGTTGCAGGTTGCTGACCCTGAGTTGAAAGGTCTAGCTAACTCTGCTTACAGTGAAGAAGAGTCAGCCGGTGCTTCTACTTGTTATTATGTAAAGTCAGGAGTACTTATGAGGAAGTGGAGACCCCCAACAGCATCAGCCGACTGTGAATGGGAGGTTGTACATCAAGTTGTCATCCCTCGTGTTTGTAGGCAGGATATCATTAGAGTGGCTCATGATTCCAGTTTGGCAGGACACCTTGGAGTGAGGAAGACTGTGGCACGCATTTTGAAACACTTCTACTGGCCAGGTATCTTCAGGGATGTTTCCTGGTATTGTAAGTCTTGTCACACCTGTCAAGTTGTGGGGAAGTGTAATCAGACCGAAAAGGTTGCACCTCTAGTTCCCATTCCTCCTTTTGAGGCGCCTTTCACCCGTGTGTTGGTGGATATTGTGGGCCCTCTTCCCAAGACTTCTTCAGGATTTTCTTATGTGTTGACCATGATTGATATGGCTACTCTTTATCCTGAAGCCATTCCACTTAGAAATATCTCAGCAAAGAACGTGGTTCAGGAAATGCTAGGGATCTTCACAAAGTTTGGTCTGCCCAAGGAGGTACAGTCAGACCGGGGAAGTAATTTCATGTCAAATGTTTTCAAGCAGTCTCTGAAAGAGTTGGGCGTCACCCAGATCACGTCTTCAGCTTACCATCCCCAGACCCAAGGAGCGTTGGAGAGATATCATCAAACACTCAAATCGATGCTCAAGAAATACTGTTTGGAACATCAGAAAGACTGGGATAAAGGTCTTCCATTCGTTGTGTTTGCCGCAAGAGAATCTCCAAATGAATCACTGGGCTTCTCACCTTTTGAACTACTGTTTGGCCATGAAGTAAGAGGACCCCTTAAGTTACTCAAGGAATGCTGGCTGTCGGAGGAAGATGACGTCAACCTGCTGAAGTATGTGATGAAGTTCAAAGAACGGCTGTCCACTGCTTTACAGCTGGCGAGAGAGAATTTAGGAGCTGCTCAGAAGATGAAGACTTGGTATGATAAGAAGTCCAGGTTGCGCCACTTTCAGCCAGGAGATCAGGTTTTGATTCTGCTACCAGTTCATGGGCAACCTCTTCAAGCCAAGTTTAGTGGTCCTTATTTCGTGGAGAAGAAACTCAGTGATGTCAACTATGTCATCGCCACACCAGATCGTAGAAAGAACAAGCAACTATGTCACATCAACATGCTAAAGTTATATCACAGGCGGGACGAAAATAATCCAGTCTGCACTGTAGCTGTTCCACCCGAGTCTGCAAGTGAAGCTCTCCCATGCAGTATGAGCCTGCGTGATAGTTTGGGGAAGAATCCTGATATCATGAATGATCTCCAGACTAAGCTTTCTCATCTACCTCCCAAGGAAAGGCAGGAGTTTTCAGCATTACTGCAGGAGTACCCGCAAGTGTTCCGTGCTACTCCAGGAAGAACCACTGTGTTGATGCATGATGTCGATGTTGGAGCCGCAAAGCCAATTAAATTGCCTCCTTACCGTGTGAACCCAGTGAAAGTTCCTCTCATCCAGAAGGAGCTTGGCTACCTGTTGGACCACAAGATGATTGAGCTCTGTCAGAGCGAGTGGAGTTCTCCTGTCACTCTGGTCCCTAAGCCAGGTGGGTCACAGCGGCTTTGCAATGACTACAGACGTGTTAATCAGATAACCAAAACAGACACTTACCCTCTCCCTCGTGTGGAAGATTGCATAGACAAGATCGGAAAGGCTAGGTACATAAGTAAGTTTGATTTGTTAAAGGGATACTGGCAAGTACCTATGACTGAACGTGCTAGGGAGATCTCATGTTTTGTAACACTAGGAAAGACTTTTGCATGTTCGGTAATGCCATATGGTATGAAGAATGCACCAGCCACATTTCAGAAGCTCATGAATGTTGTAACAGAGGGTTTGGCAGGGTGTGTTGTTTATATTGATGATGTATTAATCTTCAGTGACAACTGGAAAGATCACCTATGCCATGTCAGTAAATTTCTTGACCGTTTAGTTCATGCTAATCTTGTAGCTAATTTATCAAAGTGTGAGTTTGGTGAAGCTAAAGTTCAGTACCCTGGGTATGTAATTGGTGATGGACATGTTGCGCCACCAAGAGCTAAGGTTCAGGTTATAAGTGATCTTCCCAGACCTAAAAGTAGGAAAGAGCTACAAAGATTTTTGGGAATGGTAGGTTATTACAGGAGATTTGTTCTTAACTTTTCTATTCTTGTATCACCACTTACAGACCTACTGAAAAAGGGAGTTAAATTTGTCTGGACCGATAACTGTGAATCCTCTTTCAACAAACTTAAAGCTATTCTATTAAGTCAGCCAGTGCTCGCTACTCCAAATTTTGCTAAGCCTTTTAAGATGGCTGTTGATGCAAGTGATACAGGAGCTGGGGCTGTTTTGCTGCAAGAGGATGATCAGGGTATTGAACATCCTGTATCTTATTACAGTAAGAAGTTCACTCCACCTCAAAAGAACTACTCAACTATTGAGAAAGAGCTTTTGGCCTTGATTTTGGGTTTACAGCATTTTTCATTTTATTTGTGTTCTGGTTTTGACCGCATTGTCATTTATACCGATCATAACCCACTGAAATTCCTTAGTAAGTTTAAAGATAAAAATCAGAGATTGACAAGATGGAGTCTACTTCTTCAGGAGTATTCATTAGACATACAACATGTCAAGGGGAAAGAAAATGTTATTGCAGATTGCTTATCTAGACTTTAGACAGATTGTTTTAGAGTAATAAGAAATTTCCTTTGTAAATTTCTTTTTCATTGTGGGGAGGTGTTACATAGCCTATGATTTCATCATCCTTTGTGTTATTTTAACGCACAGTTGCTGCATGTTTGATCACGAGCGTGTTCTGCCTCAGTCCCCCCCTTCTACCGTTATAGTAGAGTAAGTCGTTCTCTCTGTTATTCAAAGCGGGATTGTCAACTCTTTGTCCCAATGGCTTCATTTGTGCGTCCTTCTTACAAGTTGTATCAAGCTCTCCTGGCCCCTATATAATGAGCTCAGTCTCTGCATCATTGCCACTTAGATCTGCTCCTCATTTTGTTCACATCTCTGTCCTCCCCTGTACAGTTATTATTATTGTGAATTTCTCCGGAAGTCTCCAACCATCTAGCAGCTGTGTAATTTGAGTATAACTGTTATTGCATTTTTCTTGTACTGTATAGCATAAGTTTAATTTGTAGGCCTAGTGAAGTTTTTGTAATTCATGTGGGGTTCTTTATGTCAGTCATCTTTAATAATATTTTGTATCTGTAATAATATATCTGGCATTCACTGAGTATTATCTGGTATCTCATTTTAACAGGGCTGACTTAGATAAATTTACTCATGCTAATTTTGTGTTAATATAGGCTATTGCAGTTAACCATATATTTAACCTGTTTATTTGCCATTACATTATCCTTATGAGTCCTGAATGTTTTGTTGTTAGTTTGAGCATTAAACTTTAACTTGTAATTTTACCTAGCTCTTTTGTTTTGAACCTGGAACTTTACGGGACAGTAGTGATTATTAGTATTCTCACTTAAAGTGTACATTATCTTTCTCTGTTCCGTAACAATATATAGATATATATATATATATATATATATATATATATATATATATATATATATATATATATATATATATATATATATTGTCAGGAATAACTCCATAATTACATACGATCGTGGATCTTATGAGACAGCATACTACAATCCCTGTTTTGGGTGAAATAACGGCAGATGTGTCCACAATAAAGAGAACTCTGTTAGCCAGTATAGGGAACTCAAATTGAGTAACAGCTGATGGGAAGATGACACCAATGCATGTCACAGTTATGTAGCTGCACTGTGTAAATTACCTGATAGGGTACTCAAGATAGCAAAAACAGTTGCTTATAGCCCAGGAATGTGTTTATTAGATTTTATGAACGAGGTAGATATGACTGCAGTAAAGCAGGAGTGAAACATCACAATCCAATACAACAAGGATGAGAATTAGACACAGTGGCAGTCATGAACACATGTAGCACAAGCACAGAACCAAAAAGATCACGACCTCAGAAAAGATAAACAAAACAAGCATCTGACATCAAGGCAACATTCGCAAGCACCAGGCCACAGGCAGCCTCAAAAATCTGCACGTAGTTCAAGCAGAAACCGTGCCACAGAAATACCAAAATATGGAAAGTCATTTCGTGGGTCACATTCGGGAGATGGGCCTACTCTGTGTTATTACAATACTGTGCTAACCCCAGTCACATGAAAGCTGACTGTTATATTAAACACATGGAAGATAGAGATAAAGAGAAAGGGATGCAGCCATATTACAGAAAGCATAAAGCCACAGGACACTGGACGTCACATTGCAAGACAGTGGAAATATTTATATATTTTTTTTAAGTCGCAGGAAGGGCAGGCCACTACAAAAAACGATCATACATAAAGAAAAACAATCCTAGAGTACATATAGGAAGCATACACGGAAATGAGTGTATTTTGCTGTCCGCTTCCTGTGAAGATCAAAATATTTCATTATTCTTGGATTCAGGCTCAACAGTGAATTTAATAATGCAAGAGTAATTAGAGACGATTTTTTGAAATAAGAAAGTAATCTTCGTGGAGGAATCTAATTTAGACTTATATGCTGTATATGGCAAACATATAACTGTAAAGGGCATGATACATTCAGACATCAGTCTTACAGAGACAACGAAAACAATCACCATTAATTTCTATACAGTAGAGAAAGAAGAGCTAACATGTTAATGGGTTTAAGAACCATGAGGAAAGAGAATATCATATTACTTCCACACATGGACAGGGCAGAATATGACAACGAATTCACAGAGAAAGTTTCACCAGAAATGTCATCCAACAATTGTAGAAAATCGAAGGGAGTTGAAACGATAAAACACCTTGGCAGAACGATTCAGTCTGACCTCAAAGAAAATAAGAGTTCACATGCACTCAAACCTTCCCTCTCATCCCTACCATCCCCCTTACCCAGGGACCGAGGAGACAGTAAACATCCAACATTTATTCCCGCACATCTCACCGATGATACAGTTATTCCACCTAAATCATATGTGAAAATCACCATAATGATTAGATTGAAGAATGGTAATGTTATGCTTAGAAAAATCATGTAAAGTGAAAGGACTCTCGGTGGAAAATGCCTTATGTCATGTGAATAACGACGGGGAAAATCATGTGTTCCTAATTAATCAGGTGAATGGAGAAGTGCAGATCAAAAAAAGAACTTGTATATGCAATTTAGAGACTTGTCCAGCTCCTATACGTGAAGTAACAATAGGTGGAACATCAGGTAAGATAAAATCGACGGACAGAGAGTGCATAAAGGAGAATTTGATTCACTCAGGATATTTTAATGTGGAAAATGGTATACTGGCTTTATTACAAAAACACCGATAGACAGTCGCATGACCTGGGGAAAAATTAGGAGGTACTAACCTGATTAAACACAAGATTAATGTACACTGGGACAAAAAACCAGTATATGTACCAGCATATAGGGTAGCACACTCACAATATATCCCTGCAAATCAGTATGTCGATGAAATGGTAAAAATGGGTCTTATTGACACATCAGTCTCCCCGTGGAATGCCCCATTATTTTTCGTGCCCAAACGAAACGGTGAAATGCGTGCGGTCGTTGATTATTACAAATTAAACCAAAACACAATCCCAGACGTGTTTCCTATGCCATTGTTAAGTGACATCTTGGAAAATATTGGACCAGAAAATAGTGTATTTTCCACAATCGATTTGGTTGTTATCAAATCCAGTTAGATGATGAGTCACACAACTACACCGCTTTCTCTACAAATACAGGGCATTATCAGTATAAAAAAATGCCGATGGGGTTAAGGATAGCTCCAGGCACATTCCAACGATGAATGAATAGTGCACGATCAGGAATGTTAGGGAACGGTATCTTTGTGTACTTGGGGGACATCATAATTGCAACACACAGAATAGAAGAACATTTACAAAAATTAGACCAGCTCCTACACAAGTTAGCCATCGACGGTTTGAAAATTAAGCTGTTTAATGCAAATTTGCTTTAAGGAAATAAAATTCATAGGCCACAGGCTTGATGCAGAAGGAATACACACGTCAGACGAAAAAATACAAGCAGTAAGGGATCATGAACCCAAAAATGTGGATGAAGTAAGACAATTTTTAGGCCTAGCAGGATATTACAGATCATTCACACAACAATTTTCTCACATAGCAGAACCATTATTCCACCTACTAAAAAAAAAATCAAGCTATATTTCAGGGGAGACAGGAACAAAAATTAGCATTTAATGAATAGAAAAATAAACTTACATGTGCACGTTGCTTGGCCTATTCAAATTTAACAAAACCATTTATAATTTGCACAGATGCATGTCTGAAAGGATTAGGGGCCATATTGATGCAAGAAGATAAGCGGGGACAAAATCAACCAATTGCATTCGCTAGCAGACAAATAAAAGGTACAGAGAAATATTATTGCACCCATGCTACATATACAACTCGAACAACTCACAGTGGTCGACAATGCCATATACAGGATCAACCCAGGACAACTAAATCACAGGAGAAATAACAGACATCTAGTGGTACCTAATGATATGATCTGTCTATCTATATACCTAGGCTGCTTCTCCCAAAGAAAGGGAGGTAGCAAAGACAGGATGGCACACGCCCAATTTACTCATGTTATTTGTCTGTCTCGGTATGTATGTATATATGCATGTATGCATGTGTGTATGTGTGCCTTCCTTTCTGTCTGTATGTCGGCTTGTCTGTCTGTTTGAATCTTTCTGTCTTCCTCTATGCCTGTCAGTCTACCAATCTGTCTAGCTTTTTGTCTGTGTGTCTATGTCCGTCTGTCGGTCTGTGTGCCGTTCCATGTGTGTGTCAGTTTTTGTGTCTAGCTGTCTGTCCGTGTTTGCATGCAACTGGTTCTGTGTGTGTGTGTGTGTGTGTGTGTGTGTGTGTGTGTGTGTGTGTGTGTGCGTGTTCCCAGCAATGTAGCAGCAATTCTTCAGAGAGAGAGAGAGAGAGAGAGAGAGAGAGAGAGAGAGAGAGAGAGAGAGAGAAGGTATTTAATTACACCAATTACTTGTTTTTCATTTGCGTTTCAACCTAATGCGTAGGTCCTATATAGCCTTGTTGGTCTCGAACACAACACATTCTTGGTGCTAGAAGTAATCTAGGCGAAACCAGAGCCATTTTAATAGTTCTCTCGCTTTGCTCATTGTAGCAATAAAATATTATGGGTCATAATATGCGCCATGCACAAACGTGGCATAATGTTGCAGTGCAGTAGGTGTGGCGCAGTACTACAGTAGATCAGTGCAATGTAAACCTAATAGTCGTGAGTTACATCCCACATGCCAGAGGGGTGATTGATGTTCTGGTACATCAGGCTCCGTTTTCTACCTTGTCCAGTGACATGCCATGCAAATAACATCGCTGACGCCATATCCCAGTAGTATAAGAGATATCCCATCTTGCCAGATCGTTGCTTGAGATGTTAGTGCGATATCGGTAACGTGTGCTTCCTAACAGTCAACCATAAGTGAATCGTGGTTTTCTGCACTGGGCATTGTGTCCACGGTATACATCTTGAGACGTAAAGAAGAACGAGGTTCTTGTGGTATCTAAAATGATGTTTTTAAGCAGCTTCATTTTACAAACCACCAGGCATATAAATGACAAGTCTGTCTATTCTTCCATTTTTTTTATGGTGGAAGGTATATATATATATATATATATATATATATATATATATATATATATATATATATATATATATATATATATATATATATATATATATTGTCTACAACCATTAACATTAAACCAATGTTCGCGATAGCAGTGCAGGTACTATGAACTGTTCGGCACTCCTGTAAGTACTTGTGTATGTGTGTGTGTGTGTGTGTGTGTGTGTGTGTGAAACAAATGTAAAAAACATTTTGATCTGATTTCCATCATTATTGATGGAAAGGCTGAAGGCCAGTCAGGGGAACTGACAATGATTTTGAGAACAATACATCAACGTTTAAATTTATATGGCAAGATTGACGCATACAGTTTTTACTTGATTTAGACCAGAGTTAGTGGAGTGGATCAGGGTGATAAAGGAATAATGTGCTATGATTATCAAAACAATCACTCAATGGTCAAGATCGCATTCAAATTTCAACTTTTGCTGTCCTCTGGCAAGGTCAGTGTACAGATTTGCGTAAATGATTTAAACCAATCATGGAGAAAGAGATTAGGATAATGCAAGGACGACGGGATTCAAACTTAAGAGTAATCCGTCATTAGTCAGAAATCATCGCAGGCTTACCTAAAACATTATTTTTCCGAACTGAACCAAAGTCGGTGGAATGGATGGGAGTCCATTAGCAATGAAGTAAGTCGATTCTGTGAACGATCAGTCGAAAATCAAGGTCAGAATCAGTATGTCTTCCGCAAATGAATGTATTAAAACTGGCCACAGATATTATAGTGCCTGGTCCAAATGGACCACTGAATGGAAAAGTTTTGTCTGCAGAAAGTACATCTGGTTCACAACACAGTTCAGTGACAAAACTCGGGCTAAGCGGCCGTGTTTTCAAGTTAAACTTTTATCGTTGTCGTCTGAAATATCTTGACTCCATACTAACCTTACATGCATGATAAACAGAACATAACTATAGGCTCACCATCATCATTTGTCAGCTGTAATTTTAATACTCTGCTAACATTCTACAGCAATTTTATGAGATTATCACTGTCTTTTCGTGTGAATATCAGATGACAGTTCATGATTCAAATTCTAGATATGGCAGTCTTCGGTCAAATTAAGCTGACAACAACAATACATAACTAAACACTGAAAATAGAAACAACACACACACACACACACACACACACACATTCATGGATTGTTTATATATATATATATATATATATATATATATATATATATATATATATATATATATATATATATATATATATATATATATATATATATATTGCCAGACGCCATAATCCCGTAAGGGGTGGTCATTTGACTTTGAGTTATTTATTTTACGGGGAGGGGCACTAATCCTCCACCAACCCACTTGCTGACACTTAGGGAGCACGTATGGTCTGGTTATATGGTTACCACCCAGCGTTGTAAATAGTTTCTTGGCTTACATGAAACCATTTGGCTTGTCACTCGATGTAAAGCTATATATATATAAATAGATATATATATATAGATAGATAGATAGATATAGATATAGACATATGGGGGAAATAATATAACAACATAATGCAAATGAATGATAAAATGTGTTGAAGTATTACTAGGTATACCTGTATCGCAAAGGGCACACAGCAGATACAAACACCCTATCGGACATGTGACTCACTAATAATATAAATTCGCTTCGAGTTCGATAGCATTGAATAATGTTTGGCGCTAAAACGCGTAATAAATTATCTTTTAATTTGTTAGCCTAGGTATATACTTGATTTGTCACGAAAAAAATGTCATAATACGTAAACAAGGCTGATTTTGCTAATAAGTACCTTAATAATGAATGCGATGAGACAAGATAACACAATTTTGAAGGTTATGTTGTTGTAATTGTTGTTGAGTAACTCCGGACTATCTGGCCAAGCAGACCCATCAACCGCATACAAGCAACTACCCTTGCCGGGCCATCCCGTTCAGTGAACCTCTGATCTCTTGCGGTAGATAACGCCTCTCCACAGCCAGGAATGGACTGTGTGAAGGTTTAGTTCCCGGACTGACGTCCCATTTGCGTTTCTTCACAGGGTTCACATCATATGGTTACTTGTCTATATGGTTACCACCCAGTGTTGTACTGTAAGTGGTTTCCTGTGTTATAAGAAACCATTAGGTTTGTTACTCAGTACAGAGTGAAATGGAAGAAAGATACAGCATACAAAAAGTGACAAAAAGGCTGGAAGAAACAGAAATAGAGGAGGGCAGGCACGGTAAGGCAATGATAAATGTGAAGGAAGAAGCAGTTGGCACTGACGGTCGCCACCACTACCATCGAGGGTACCGGTATATACATTAAGTGTGCAGAGCCACGGTTTTCCCGCTGCGCGCTCCAAGGCATCTTTTTTTTTTTTCCTACGTATAAGCATGTTTGTAGTAGCTACTGGAAGAGAAACTCATGTGAAAGACAATGTTTCATACAGATGCGAAGTACATCGGATAATTTTTGAACTGAAAGAATTTGAAGGACAAATAACAACTTTCGGAGCTTAATCGCTAATTATGTTTGCACCGAGTTGCTCTTGCAAGGTTTTTAACAATGTTAAAGGTGAAAAATGTATGTTGTGTTTTAGAATCGTAAAGCAGAAAATATTAAGGATATTATTTTGATTAATATAAACAAAGAGAAGTTTGAATTTAGTTCCCATTCTGGTGTAGTGAGTGGTGTGGCGATGGTAAGGTTGAGATGGTGCTGTGGTTTGAAGTACTCCAATTTATAGTATAATAACAGCTCTCCTTCTGTGTGTGTGTGTGTGTGTGTGTGTGTGTGTGTAAAGTTGCCAGTCATCTTGTGATAGTCCAAGCGTGGTGGGTGGATGGGTGGGTGTAGAGGGTGGATGAGCTAGGTGGCTGGTCAGGGTGTATGGGGCGACTGGCAGAATGGGTGAAAAGGTGAGGGAGGTGTAATAAGAGGGTGAGTGTGGTTGATGAAGTGGGTTGAGTAGGCGAAATGAGTGTGGTCGGCAAGCTCGGTGTCGTAGGTGGGCAGGGTGAAGTTGTTGGATTTGTAGAAAGGGTTGGACGGAATGTTGGGCTGGGTGGTGGTAGTGTGGGTTGGACATGCGGATAGTATGGGTGCGCTTTGTGTGTTGGTGGGTGTGGGGATCTATGGTTTTCCAGAGGACAAACAAGGTGACATTTTTACTACACATGAGTGAGTGATTATGGATGGATTGGTTGACCGGTAGGTGGATGTGTGGATGGGTAAAACGGTTTCACTGAGGAAACCAAGGAAGAAATAAGTTAAAAGGCAAGTTAAATGGTAACAATGCCTGACAAGTTTGTTCACAATATTGATCATGTGACTGTCTTGATAGGGTCATAACATCAAACGATATACTTCTCGTTAATCCCAGCCGCTATACCATTCACAGTGATACCCATACCAGCCAAAAGCTAAAACCTCTCTTCGCAACAGTGGACTCTGCATCCATTTATTTTATTTTATTTAAACAATACTGCTGAATATCACAAATTAGTAAGTGATTTAAAAGAAAGAATAATATTGGGGACATATACACTGAAGTATTATAGTCGCGGCGCACGACTCTGAGATTGTCATTATCGTACCCTTGCAACCTACCATTCAAAAGTGCGTCCGATTTCATGTCATATTATACACGAATCATATTATTATGGACGAATATATTATTCACGAATATTATTATACACGAACATATTATACACGAATCACATGCGTCTCATATTATACACGAAATCAGACGCACTTTTGAATGGTAGGTGGCCAGAGCACGATAATAACCTCAGAGTCACGCGCCGCGACTATAGTAGAGAAATATATACTGTTGAAACAAATAATCTTTACAGCCACTGAGATACAAAAAACATTAGTAACACCATCCTAGTCTCCGCCACATCATTTCTCTCGTCAGGGAAGAGCCCCTACCACATGGAATTCGACTTCAGTACCGTTTTTCTGGATGTTACTAACTTTTAAGTAATTATATTTCGCATTATTCAACTGCGAGTTTTGACTACATTTTTCTGTGCACCAAAGCTCACCTCAAAAAATTCAGCTTCACAGTTGGTCGAAACCCATGTTTGAACCACTGAACACGAGCTCCAACTTTCCACCCACTGACACTACCCACCCTTCCCCACCACACTCACGCTCCTCCCATACCTAGTTCTGCTGCTTTCTGAGCAACGGTTTAGGTGCAGTCTCTTGACTGGCAAGTTTCCTAATGCCGAGGACTTTATTCTTAAACTGTACGTGTACCTATTGCCAAGTGGTATCCAGTCTGTCCAGTTACCATCACACAAAGACAGTTTGGCAAAGTTTATGCAAATCGTTTTTATTTACTTCGACTTACCATAATTCACAATTAGAGTTATCGTATCAGATAAATTGGTTAGGATCCTTCATAAATACGGCCGACAGTCAATGTTGTTATGTGTTTCATTGACCTGCACTTCATACCCAGGCATCAACATTAACCACTTTGGTATAGATAATGGGTACTTGAGATTCTTACCTGAAGTGGCCAGCATCTTGTGAAGGGGATACGGAAAGATAAAGGAAACTTATCAACGCTGAGGCAACGATGTAGTCAACGGCAAAAGTTCTCTCGCCTCCCCTGCCGCTCTATCATCTCTGAGATTCAGACTCTTGAATGCGAAGCAATGGACACAGGTGCATAGTATCGCAAACAGATGGCTTGGTGGGATGTGGGGTTGGGAGAGAGGTGAAGGAGGATGAAGGGCGGCGGGCCATACGGATTAAAGGTATACGAACCAAAAAAAGTCAGATAAGAGAATGGAATGTAAAAGATGAAAATTATATGAAGTATATATTTTACTGAAACTACACTGCTGTGGAAATGCTGGCGGGTTACGGGATGACATGGAGCGAGTTAATTATGTTCCCCACTACATCTGCCTAGCGAATCTCATCGGTCCTTCTTCTGTCTTCTTGCCTATGCAGCTGTCTCACTCTCCCTCATTCTGTATCGCCAGCAGTCTCACGCTTTCATACTCATTCTACTCTCATTCTCTCTCTCTCCCTCTCTCTCTCTCTCTCTCTCTCTCTCTCTATTTAGATCTCCCTCTCTATATATATATTTAGGAAGATGTAGTGGGGAACATGATTAACTCGCTCCATGTCATCCCGTAACCCGCCAGCATTTCCACAGCAGTGTAGTTTCAGTAAAATATATACTTCATATAATTTTCATCTTTTACATTCTCTTATCTAACTTTTTTTGGTTCGTATACCTTTAATCCGTATGGCCCGCCGCCCTTCATCCTCCTTCACCTCTCTCCCAACCCCACATCCCACCAAGCCATCTGTTTGCGATACTATGCACCTGTGTCCATTGCTTCGCATTCACGAGTCTGAATCTCAGAGATGATAGAGCGGCAGGGGAGGCGAGAGAACTTTTGCCGTTGACTGTACACCGAAGGTCGGAGGGTCGCATAATATTAGCATTATATTTCTGTATTTTTTTTCTTCATTCATTATTCTGTTTTCTGCTCAGGATAGACTTTTCGAACTGTAGGAGGGAGATATATCTTCATTAATCCCTTCACTACTAGAAGTCTGTCCTAAGTTGAATAAATTGTGTGGTTGCAGCAAGAATGTTATATACAAATACGTAGTTGGTTTAAAGGGATTCAGGAAAAAGCAAAAGTCATCACAAAAGAAGAAGAAAAAAAGAACAAGGAATATAAGCGGTATGCAAGAGTACAGTCTGGTATAAAAGTTAGTCTACTATTCCACTGCTGCAGCCTCTCACTTAGGGCACGTCGTTCGCTTTCCTTTTTGTCGCATCGTATCAAAACAGATCATCTATGGATAGAGGAAAATGCTAAAACTCTCACTTTAAGAACATTATCAATCAGAGGGAAAATGTAGGCATTATATGTAAAATATTATATGAACTTCTGTATCTATCGACAAAGAAAGATAACAATTGTCAACTTAGAAATATTAGCTAGTGGAAGCGAGTGATAAGTAGGAGATGTGAAATGTTAAGATAACTTCTGCATCTAATAACTTCTGCATCTATTGGATGAGAAACCTACTCTTCCAATTCTCTCTCAGCTCAGGCATATTAGCCAGCAGTGAAACATAGAACAGGGGAAATAATAGGGGAGATTTTGTCACCGACTGTACACATAATAGTAGGAATTGCTCCCACATTAAGCACTAAGCCAAGACGCGCTTCTTAATATGTATCTAATTTTTGTTCCCTCCAGACGATTTTATAAAACTTAAAACTGACTTTATTTCCGGGAAGATTTTATTCACGTGGGAGAGACTTTTCACAGTGAAATGGGAGAAATGGAGTTCCCCCGAGCTAAGCCCTGTATTGGACTATATAGCCCCGCTAGGGTTACAGGAGCGAGCTACCACTCCCGGCACGGCAGCCCGGGCGAGGCTCGAACTCGCAATCCCCCGATTACGAGTCCGGCGCGCTACCACTGTGCTACCGCGTCCCCCTTTTCACAGTGAAGGAATTAGATACATCCTTCCTATACCATTTCGCAACAACAGTTCCCATCTCAACCCCTTCAGTCCCATGACGTATTATCTTATTTCTGCTACATCCAAGTGACTTTATTGACCAGAGGACACAGCTATTGTCCTTCGTTTACACATTTTAGAAGTGGCCCTTCGTGTTTAATTTTGTTGTCCGATGGCAGCCAGAATGTTAGAAATTACGGCATCGAGGAAAAAGGGATCAGTTTGATGAAACTGACCAGAGGGAGCTTGATTACCTGAAAACCATCCCATCGCGTTTGCATGTTGAGCACAGAGACAAAATAACTTAATCAGCCCACAAAACAGGACGGTTTCATTTTCGGCAACTCGCCTATAGATCTTTTCCAGTGACGTCACAGAAATCACGTGGTTTTGTTTACGACTCCATATAGGACAGCAAACTCCTCGCAGTAAAGGCTGTCCAGACAGGGGTGTCAGAGATTGAACTGGCTGATATCTACAGAAATCCGGGTCAACGCCACCAAGATCTGTACTAGAACAAGATACAGTGTTTGAGGCTGGACACTTAACCATATCTAGGGGAAATTCACCCGTTTCAAGTACGGGAGGCCGAAACCAGATCTCAGATAGGGCAATCTCTCACTATTTGGTGAACAGCCCGTGAAAGTTCACCAGGACATCCCTCAAGGTAAATATGTGTAATATATCTGCTGGAACTGACATAAAGTACATGTAAATCATCTTGGTAATCATTAAATTATTGACGTGGGGCCAAGGGGGGAGGAATTGTATACACTGACTGGGAATCGAGTAGTTGATGAATGAGTGGAGGGTGGGGGCGTGGGAGTGGGAGAAGGAGGTGGAGGAAAGGTGGGGGGCTTGAATGGTGGTGGGGGGTGGGAGGATGGGATTAATGTTGGTTTGGGGGTGGGGGTATGGGGGGTGAGGGTGTGGGGAAGGGTTGGGGATGGGTAGTAAAGGGTGGGACGGGTAGAGGGTGGAGGGGAAGAGAGTTGGGTGATGGTGGGGGGTATTGCGGGGGGCTGGGGGGCTTGTGGAGGGGAGTTAGGGGTGTGGGGGTGGGGGTTCGAAAGTGGGGGTAAGGGGTTCTTGGGGGTGGGAGTGAGGGGTGGTGGGGGACGGTGGTGGGGTGGGGGGGCGGTGGGGGGGTTGGGGTGGCGGTGGGGGAGTTGGGGTGGCAGTGGGAGGGTGGTGGGGGGGGTGAGATGGTTGGGTGGCGGTGGGCGGGATGGGGGTGGGGTTGGAGGGGGTGAGGGTGGCTCACCTGATATGAAATGCCTGCTACAGAGTCGGGTGTAGGCCGTCCACTGCCAATTCTCCCTCTTCACGGCAGCTATCCACTTCTGTTGCCTTTCCTCATTGGCTGGAAACCAGCAAAAGTGTACCCCACTTCCACTTTTCTGCCATGTCTTACAGCCGAAGGCACAACAGTGGAATAGCATTGTGGAATCTTCAGTTCTCTCCCTCTAGACGTCCGACAATTTGCCGTCCCGTATGGCGTCGTAAACAAAAGTCACATGACTCGTGACGTCACATGGAAAAGATCTATACATTTGCATGAGATTCAACCTGTATGTGTCCATTTGTCTGTACCTTCATTCCTTCGTAACTATTAGGTGGATCTGAATGAAACTTCCCTGTTTACTCCGAAGAACTTTCATGATATACAATTTTCCAATCACGATTTTTAATGGATGTCAACCCTCCTCATCAACTTAGAAATTATCGAAAATAGTGAAAGGAGGGCAGACATTCCTTTGATATCTTAGTACAGGTTGCAGAATGGACTCCCGTCCACTACTACTACTACTACTACTACTACTAATCACTGAGGGTATCCTGGGGTATCACCCATCCACATACGCCACCACTGTGATCATGTGAGTTTTGTATCGGGATACTAGAGTCCTTTATGAGGTAGTAATTTTTTTTTTTTCAATCAGCGTGCATATCACAGGTTTGGTTATGTAATTTTCATGTTTTCTCTGAATGTGCAGCAAGAAGCTGCACATCTACCAATTATAACAATCTCGTGACAACTGTATTCAGCTTAAGAGAGACTCTTTGATGTTGATGTGTAGGAGCTGGGTATAGAGTTGATAAATGCCTTCAGTACTGCACTAGAGACCCATCCCAAACTGAATAGAATAGTTTGGTAGCAATATTAAAAAAAATAAAAGGGATGTCACTCATATTCAGGGAGTTACTGGATTCAAATCCCTGTTACCACATAGATCACTGAGACAAGACGTGACTCCTAGTTTATGACCCGGACATGTAATCGACATGACACTGGGGGTTAGTTTGGCCTCTTCTTATTTATTATCGCCCGGCTTTAGAAGGCGGAGCGGTACTGTTTTTGCCAGCCTCAGTGTGTGTGTGTGTGTGTGTGTGTGTGTGTGTGTGTGTGTGTGTGTGTGTGTGTGTGTGTGTGTGTGTGTGTGTGTGTGTGTGTTCCCATTACATTTCATGAACAGCTTGAGGTATCAACATGTATCCTGTAGGGTATCAAGATATGGCCAAAATCTTGACCGAGTTCGAAAATGGGCACTCGGGGTCAAGGTCAAGGTCACCAAAATGGTTGCCAAAGGTCAATTCAACGACTCAGTGAGCTGCCTGGAACCACTGTCTAACTCACTTCTTCATTTCTGCAACATCCGCAGCCTTTCCTCTAACCTTCTCACTGTTGAACACCACCTCTCCTCCTCTAAACCTCACCTTCTCATTTTAACTGACTCTCAGCTGTCTCAGGCAACTGATAGTAAATCCTTTTCTGTATCCTCTTACTTTCACTATACTCATTTCAAAGACAAAGGTGGCTGATATGTATATGTACACAACAACTTATCTTGCCCTCGTGTTCCTGAACTTGATTTATCTGAATTCTCTACTCTCTGGCTTTGGCTTTCCTGTAATTCTCTAACTAGAGATATCTGTGCTGTTTACTAATCCCCTAACTGTACTGACTATGAACATTTCTTCAACTCTGTTACTTCTACGATGGAACACATCCTATCCATTTCGCCTTCCTCAAAAATCTCCATTCTAGGAGACTTCAATGTTCACCACCACCTTTGGCTCTCCTCTCCTTTCACTGATACACCTGGTGAACAAGCCTACATCTTTCCTGTCCTAAATGACCTAGTGCAGCTTGTACAGCATCCTACCCATATCCCTGACCACCTTGGAGAGAGTTCCAACATACTTGAGCTCTTCCTTACAATTAATCCTTCTTCTTATGTTGTTAATCTTTCCTCTCCGTTGGGCTTCTCCAATCACAACCTTGTTACTTTAACATGTCTGATTACTTCCGTATGGTGTGTGGGCCCTCCAAAGAAACGTCAGTTGTGGCACTTTGGAGCTGCTGCTTAGGAGGTCCTCAGGCAGTACATCTTTGATTTTCCCTGGAATGATTATTGCTTCCATGGCCGGGAGCCATTTGAGAGTACCTCGCGCATTAGAGAAGTTATTGTCTCGGGCATGGAAGCATACATTCCTTTCTCATATCCTTTGACTAATGCAAGAAAGCCTTGGTTTAATCATGCCAGTTGTAATGCTGTCCATAACAAGGAGAGAGCCAATAAATGGTACGAGAGCCAACCCATCCCTGAATCTCATCTTTTTTCTGCCTCGAATCGTTCAAAGTCTGTTCTTCGCTGTTAAAAACAATTTCATTCGTGCTAAATGCTCTCAACTCTCCAACTCGAAATCTTCCTGCTTCTTCTGGCACCTTGCCAAAAACCTTTAACAACTTTACCTCATCATCCTTCCCTCCTCTTTTCTATTCTGATGGCTTTGTAGCTATTTCTTCTACTGATAAAGCAGATCTGTTTGCTCAGACTTTTTCCTCCAATTCCACCTTAGACGATTCCGGTGCTGTTTCTCCATCAATTTCCCCCTCTGACTTCCTCATGACTGACGTTAAAACATCTTTAGCTGATGTATTTTCTGCCATCACTGGCCTCAATATTAACAAGGCAATTGGGCCTGATCGAATCTGTCCTGTTGTCCTCAAGAACTGTGCTTCTGTACTTACACCCTGTCTAGATAAACTCTTTCGCCTTTGTCTTTCAACTTGAACCTTTCCTTCTTGCTGGAAGTTTGCTGTCATTCAGCCAGTTCCAAAGAAGGGTGACCATTCCCAACCCTCTGACTATCGTCCAATTGCTTTAACATCCTGTGTCTCAAAACTTTTTGAGTCTATTCTTAACAGAAAAGTATTAAAGCATCCCTCCTATCACAACCTTCTTTATAATCACCAGCATAGGTTACGTCAAGGATCCTCCACTGGCGATCTACTCACGTACCTTTCAGACTCCCAGACATCCTCTTTTCGGGCATTTGGGGAAAGCTTTGCCATTGCACTTGACATCTCAAAGGCTTTCGATTGATTCTGGCATAAATCTTTAATTTCCAAACTGCCTTCCTACGATTTCTATCCATCTATCTGTCTTCATGTATAGCTTCCTTTCTGGTGGATCTATAGCTGCTGCTGTAGATGGTCACCGTTCTTTTACTGGATCTATCAATAGGGGTGTTCCTTAGGCTCTATCCTATCACAGACTCTCTTCCTTTTATTCATCAGTGATCTAAGCTGCACATCTAACCCTATTCACTCATACGCTGATGACTCCACCCTTCACCTTTCCATTCAGCTCCCACACGTCCATCTCAGCAGTTACTTCAACAAACAAGGGATGAGGCTATGGCACACCTAATGTCTGACTTGACTCATATCTCTGGCTAGGGCCAAAATAATCTTGTTTTTAATACATCATAGACACAGTTCTTACACCTATCAACCTGACAAAATCTTCCACATGAGTACCCACTAATGTTTAATAATATCCAGCTCAATCTTGCATCATCCTTAAACTTACTCGGGGATTTATTCTCTCGGGATATATCTTCGAAAGATCATATTACATCTCTTGTAAAATCTGCTTCCGAGAGAATGAGTGTGCTAAGCCAACTCTGTACCTTCTTTACTCCTGCACTGTTGTTGACTTTATAAGCGGGTTTTATTTGCCCCTGTGTAGAGTTCAACTCTCATATATGGGGAGGCTCCCCACATACAGCTCTTCTCAATAGAGTGGAGTCAAAGGCTTTTCGTCTCATTAACTCTTCTCCTCTTACTGGCTCCCTTCAACCTCTGTCTCTTCACTGCACTGGGATCTTTATCTCTTTCCTATCGCTACTTCAGTGGTCCCTGCTCCTCTGAACTGTTTGCTTGCATCCCTCCACCGCTTCGACGGGCGCGAAGCACCCATCTAGCAACAAACTCTCATCCCTTTTCTGTCCAAGTCTGTAATGCAAGAGTTAACTGTTACTCCCAGTCCTTCATTTATGCAACAGGCCAATTCTGGAACTGTCTCCCTCTGTCTGTAAATCCTACTTCCTATGATCTCCAGTCTTGAAACCCAGTGTGTCCATGCGTCTCGATATGAACGGATCTTGAATTTGGCTCTCTTTTGTATTTTTTTTCTTGGATGGAATGGTTTACAGGATCCTGGTCTTTGTTTCCTTCTTCCTTGCATTAAAAAAAAAAAAAAAAAGTTTTTTATCGCCTGCCTTTTTCACCATTATACTTCATGAACGGCTTGAGCTATCAACATGAAACCTTCAGGGTATCAAGATATGGCCTAAATTTTGGACTTGGCCATCAGCATATTCTGGCGGGCGATTAGTATTTGGCTCTCGAATGCTATTCTTTCATTTATTCTCTGTATTGCGTCAGTAACATACCAGGGGATACTGAGGTGTTGTGTGCAAACTAAATCGTTTGAAGGGGTAGTATATATAATATGCTTCTCTGACTTACCATCTTTAGAACTCGCAACGCTGTGATTCACTGTAACTCAGCGTAATTGTCATAAGTTAGGTGGAGAAGAATATTAGAGATATTAATATTCATAGGCTCCTGACACATTCTCAGCTGAATAAGATAATCTTAGATGGAGGAGAATATAAGGGTGATCATGACCATGGGTAGGTTGATGATATTACTATTAACATTCTTAGGTTGTCATTCTCAGTTGGATAATATCATCTGGCGTTAGCACGAAAATAAAATGAGAGTTATGTCGACCATGAGAAGGTTAATGGCATTAGTATTAACATTTTCAGGCTCCATTTGTCTGCTTTCAGTGGAATAAAATCGTCTGCCGGTAGCTGAACATAAATACGTTACATTAGCTCGGATAAAATGACAGAAAAGACGCCATGATTAGACAGTTAATGGTACCAATATCAACAACCTCGGGCTGCTGTTGCTCACTGTCAGTTGAATACACTCATCTGACGCCAATTGTGATAAAACACTGGAGAAAGTGCGTCTATAAGCTGACTTAAGAAATATAATGTTGTTTGCATTACAATTTTTTTAGTCTCTCCATAGCTAAATATGATCCTCTGAAAACAGCAAGAACTAAATGAAAAAGACATGTTTGTACTGAAAGGGCTAACTTCTTTAGTTGGATAATTTTATTTTGTTTATTCTTACTGCCAATATACGATTATACTCAGCGTAGGAGAGACTTTCAACTGGAGGTTTAGATATAGCCACCATTTAACATCTCCCTAAAGCTGAATAAAATCGTCTGATGTAACAAGGATAAAATATATAATATGGCATCGTGGTGCATGCGTTAGTGAGTGGCAGAACAGAATAATGATGTATAGATATTAACATTCAGGTGCCTGTGAGTCAGTGTAGTATAATGGCATGACATTAACTGAAGTAGGACACTCATAAAGGGGTTAATGGTACCTGTATTAGCACTCTCAGGCTCCCATACACACTCTTACCCGAATTAAATAGCTGCTCATAACAAATAATATAGTACTAGAATTGTCCCGATCATAAATGGTTAAAGACATGGCATTCAGAATAATCTTTTAAATACTTTGTCTTGTTCGTTAGATGTTTTCGTCGTATTAATTGATCATTATAATAATAATAATAATAATAATAATAATAATAATTATTATTATTATTATTATTATTATTCGAGCAAACAAAGCGAGCGGGAGCAAATGTAGTCACAGTTTGGACCCCCGACGTATGTACCCGAGCGAAAGATTTATCGCATGAGCAAGAAATGGGGGCAGGGGTCGGGAGGAAAACTCTATAGTACAGTAGCAAACTATTTTGGATATCTTAACCAATTTTGAAGCTACAAGAAAGATAAACATCAATTTGGAAATTGCATAAAAATTCTCAATAATTTTCATTTAATAGACAACCAGTCATTCCCAAGAGTTCTTCAGTAAATCGACGAAACGATTTTTTATAGGACAAGTTAGCATAACAGCTGACAGCGCAAGAAGTAGCAGTCTACAGTAAGGCTGTGTGAGTAGCGCAGCAGTATTTTCCCACGATTGCCGAGAGAGTTGGTTTGAGGAAGTCTGAGGAAATATTTTTTGCGTAATCTAATAAGCTTTTTTTTTTTTTTTTTTTTTTAGTATTATTAGATCAGGAAATCAGAGGAAGATGATGAGCCACAGGAGACAATATTTAGCACTGCCTGACTTGCTAGCTCGCTCGCTTGAACACGTTTCACACTTTTCAGTGTGGACGTCTACTACATGCTGATAATAATAATAATAATAATAAAAATAATAATAATAATTATGATGATTATTACCGTTATTATTATTATTATTATTATTATTGTTATTATTACTATTATTATTATTATTATTCAGTATTAGTATTAGTATTAGTATTAGTAATGGTGAAATAGCAACGCGGCGAGGTGAACCCGACACCACGACCCCAGGAGGAGAGAATGAGGGGATGACACCAACCCCACAAGGGGACAATGGAGGGGCTAATTTACCTGGGCCAACGTCCAGGCAACAACGGCGTATCTCCCTCGCGACCCCGCGACCCTCTTCCGAGCAGCCAGACCACCCGGTAATGCACAAAGAGAGTACACTACTCTCCAGCAGAGGGACTGTTTGCCAGAACTGGGGTGGGACTTGCAATGGCAAGTTCCCAAGCACACCCTCGGACGCTGAGTCTTCTGGCTTGGCTCCATATTTAACCCCTTTGTTGCCGAAGGACCGGAATTTTCAGTGCACGCCAGACCGACGCCGGGGCCATTTTTTGAAGTTTTGAAAATTGATATTTTTTTCTTGCCATATTGAAGAGAAAGTTCAGATGCACCTAACGGTGCAAATCCCAGCTTCCTAGACGCATTTTGTGGCTTGCAATGGAGCATGGAAGTTGCAGAAATATCGGCAACCGATATCGCCGCCCAGGGGCGCTGCTGGAACACAACTGGGCAGGTGTTATTTTTTTTTTAACCTCCCAAAACAATGCGAATGGTGCTGAAATGTTGCGCATATATGATATCGAATGATTTCAGTACATAATTTGTTAGGAATGGGTGGAAAAAAACAAATGTTATGATAACTTTCACCTTTTTTATATAAAATATGTTTATGGTAGTTTCGAGTTATTTTTTACGTTATGGTTGTGCTCACGCTTGGAAAAGGGAGCGAAAGAGTTGAATTTTCAGTCCTAAATAAGAAAATTGCACGTCCTCCAAGGTTAGACTCTGCCACGGGAGAATAAAGTGGACGGTCAGATCCGATTAGCAATAAGGAAGTTGAGTCGCAACTTTGAGCTCCCACACCACGAGCATGGCTAAAAATAGAATCGTAATGCAGTTTGAGACCTAGGAATAAGTCTAATCATTACGAATACAGATACAAAGCAGAATTAAATATGTTTACAGACGGGGGGAAACGTATTTTTTCCGTAATAACATGTTCATCTTTCTCTATCATTTTACGTTCATCTTTATATTTTGCCTTGTTATTTTCGCAACATATATTGGTGTCTCGTAAACAAGGTGGTTGTGTGTGTTTTGCAAGGGAGGAAAAAGATTGTATTTTCTGTCTGGGTGATAATGGGTGTAACTATGTGTTTTTAGGCATGGCCACGAGCGAAAAAATCATACACTGACAGGTGATATTATGTGAGAGGGTGAAGTCAAGGTCAGTTTCATGTTCCAGATTTTCGTTCACTTCCCGAAGGTTTTCACAGTTTTCTACAAGTTGCACTGGATCTAATGATCCAAACCATTCCAGCAAACCTCAGCAAATAGGTAAGGAGACCAAGACAAAAATGTATTTTTCACTTATTATCATGTCTTTTTTGTATGTACCTGTATTACTTCATAATCGTAAACAGGTGGTTGTGTGTGTTTTGCAAGAGAATACAAAGATGATATGTTCTGCCTAGGTTGAGATAATGGGTGTAGTTGTGCTTGTTTATTTATGGCCAGGAGCGAAAAAATTTAAAATCCACTTATCACAGCAGCAGGCTCTGAACTGCTTGATGAGGTGTATGGGAGTGTAGTGTAGGTCAGTGTGAAGACGTTCAGAACGTTCATTCACTTCCTAAAAATGTTTGCTGTTTTTTATAGGCCGCGCTCAAACGACGCCGGCGGCCATTTATCGGGTAAACGTCATTCGACGCCGGCGGCCATGGAGTGGTTAAGGAGGACTCAGGAGGCGCCTATAGGGTTGCTGTTTCCCTGTCTAGACTGAAGGACGGCAAGCTTCATCGGAGCTGTAGCATTAGCTGAGAGTGTACATCCGGCCTCTTCCTCCTGACGTCCCCGGGACAATTAACCCCAACCCAACGAAGGGAGGGCACGTATTAGGACTCCATATTATAATTACAAATCATAATAGACAGATAGATAAATAGATAGATAGACAGCTCTATGTGAGCCTGGGAATGGGAAATGATCTTGCAAGTTACACTGCGGAAAAGCTGATGACAGACTAGAAAGCAGAAGTCAGGAGATGATGCAGTTAGTTGGTCAGCGATCACCAGGTGAACACACATACACACATACTCACACACAGGCTTCTAGAACTTTCCAATCACAAGGAACACACGTGATACGACTCCTGTTTCACCAGAATTTAGGCAAGAGAGCTCAGAAGGAAGCTAGCCATAGAACAGACAGGTCGCAGGGAGAAGGGCTTAGCAACTTGAGAGAGAGACAGAGAGAGCGAGACAGAGAGATAGCCAGCGGGACTCTACTTTATACTTCGCTCTGTGTGAGAGACTTGTTAATATTTCCAAGACAAATAAAAATAGTCCCATACTATTCTTTACCTCTCCTGTCATTGCATGACAAATGGGAAAGAAGATTATCTACTTACAAAGCTACTCAAGTATAACAACCGCTCGTCCACAAGTCTAATATATATATAACTCCACTACAAGTAACTACAAAGTCTTTTATGACATTTGGTAGCAGCGAACGTATACGAACCTCGTTTACGAATCAACAGTGAATTCCTACAAAATATCATGATTGAAAACAAAAAAATACCTCTCACAACCAACAACTTACAACCAGCTCCTGACAGTATTCTCTCCAACCAGCCCCCTCCGTCTCCACGATCATCACGCTGATGTAGAAGTGATCACACGACTCCTTGCAAGTAGTTTAACAAAGTACTGATACAAACAAACTTGAAATTTCTACGACGAACCAACGAACTACAACCATCTACAATCAACTACAAGTAACAACTCTACGAGTCGTCTGTATAATCTTCTACACGCACGTACAAGTAGCGGCAGTCTTCATACACTGCCTTTTCAACAAACAGAGGCCATTATCAATATACAAGAATGCCAATGGGACTGAGGACAGCCCCAGGCACATTCCAGCGTCTTATGAATTACGTATTGTCCGGAATTTTAGGACAAGGAATATTTGTTTATCTTGACGATATTATAATCGCAACGAAGAATATTAAGGATCATCTCAGGAAATTAGACTTACTCTTACAAAAGCTTAGTGATGCTGGTTTAAAAATTAAACTTTCTAAATGCAAATTTTGCTTTAAGGAAATAAATTTCTTAGGCCACAAATTAAGTTCTGATGGTATTCACACCACTGATGACAAAATACAGGCAGTGAGAGATTTTCCTGAACCCACTACGACTGACGAAGTTAGACAATTTTTAGGTCTGGCTGGGTACTATAGGTCATTCGTACCACAGTTCTCTCATATAGCCTTTCCTCTATTCCAACTACTCAAAAAAGATGCTGTATTCCAATGGGAAGAAGAACAAAAAAGGGCATTTAACAATCTAAAATTTAAACTAACAAATGCACCTTGTTTAGCATATCCAGATTACACAAAATCATTTCTTATTTGTACAGACACATCAGTTAAAGGATTAGGGGCTGTACTGATGCAGGAAGTTAAAGAGGAAAGAATCAACCAATTGCATTTGCCAGCAGACAAACAAGAGTTGCAGAGAAAAATTATTGCACTACAGACTTAGAGGCACTTGCAGTGGTTTTTGCATTACAAAAGTTTCGAGATTTGGTATATGGTTACGAAATCCACTTATTCACCGACCATAAACCACTGGTGGGTATGTTTAAAGAAAAACTCCTTTCTGGGAGCAGAGCAAGATGGAATTGTACAGTTGAAAACTACAATGTACAAATTCATTATATACAAGGTAAAATGAACATAGTAGCTGACGCATTATCTAGGAACCCGAACACAATTCAGGTCGCGGCGTTAGATCTCAAAGGAAATATCCCAAACCACGAGGATATCGCAAAGGCACAAAGACTTGACCCAATATGGTCTAAAGTTATATACAAGTTAGAAAGTGGAGATGACATACAATTACCCAAACTGCATGTCCCACTTGAACAATTCACAATGGTCAATAATACATTATACAAAATTAACTCTAAACAACCAAAACGCCAAAGAAATACTAATCAGTTGGTAGTACCTAATGACATGATACCCCAAGTATTACGAACGATACACGATAGCCCACATGCAGGACATCCTGGAAAGGATAAGACATTCAACCAAGCCCAGCTGTTATATTACTGGCCTTCATTACGAAAAGATATAAACAATCATATAGACAGATGCGAATCATGTGCGAAACACAAAGGATACCCAATCACACCTGCACCGATGGGTAATTACCCTGTACCACATCAACCATGGGACGTTGTCGCTGTTGATTTACTCAAGATGCCATTATCATACAATAATAACCTATACTTATTCGTAGTAACGGATCATTTTTCCCGTTATGTCATTTTAACTCCAATTAAAGATAAAACAGCAGAGACAGTAGCAAAGGCAATAACAGATAATGTAATATGTCGCTTTACTACCCCAAAGGTACTAGTAAGTGATAATGGAGGAGAATTTAATTCTGAGATCTTACAAGAAATATGTAAACAATACAACATCAAAAAGGTTAACGTTTTGGCCTATCACCCAGCATCGAATGGGTTGGTAGAGAGACAAAATAAAAAAGTATTAGATGTGCTACGACACATTCTCAGTGAAAATTATGCATGCTGGGATGATTGGATTCCCAGAGTAGAAGCCTCAATTAATGGGTCTATAAATAAATCCATCGGTGACACACCACATTTCATTATATATGGCACAGATAAAGAATTACCATATGAGCTCCTACAAGGTGACAGCATGCCTATATACAATTACGATGATTACTCTAAACTCCGTTTACGTGAATTCCAGGACATTCACAAAAGAGTCAAAAAACAATTAACGATGTCCAAGGAAGAAATGACGGAGGCATTTAACAAGAAGGCAAAAGATTCACCTATCAGCTTAGGAGACATTGTTTACGGTGTCATTCATACGAGAGACAATAAATTATCCCCAAAATTTGAGGGCCCATACAGAGTAATTAACATAAAAGCAAACAAAGTTTTAATTAAGTCACTTTCAAGTGGCGAGGAGAAACAAGTTCATATTGACCATTTAAAACGAGTTTCAAGGGAATTATCCCATAATTATTCAGCCTCGGATACAACCGAACAGGTGAGCATACCTCAAGAAACCAAGCAAGAACACAACAATGATTACAAAAAGAAATTAAGGTCATATACCAAACAATCGAACATAGGTGCAACTGTTCCACTCAGATCTACAGTACATCATTTACGAGAATTAAATATCGATTTAAACTCCTTCTATAAATGAAATAACAATCAACTGTAACGCACATCATCACTATCATCGACCACAGCATGACCATATTAGGAAATTAATGGATTTTTTTTTTTTTTCGGTAGGTTACGATGAAGGGACTTATGCTATGGATTCTCCTCTACATAGCAAGAGGATATGCGCACTTAGACCCCCAACACATAGTACGACAAGGATGCCTCATAGCTCCAACGGCCACGACTACAATCGTTAAGGACGTCATGAGTACTGAAATAAGTCTAGATTACTTGTATGAATTACCTACTTATCTAGACAGACTTGCGACGCCGATGCGAACTCTGGACTTCATGATAGGAAATTATGTTTCACAAGCACATAACACCAAGCAAGTGAATGAAATGGTAAAGTTAGCGAAATGGAAACTAGAACAGGCAAAGTCAACTATGCTCATCATGATCCAAGATCTCCCATCTTATGGAACGGAGGTACTGAGCGACAGGAACAACATCACACGTACTCGCCAAAAGCGCGGTTTGTTCGACCTGGGTGGCGCAGTTCTTGGGAACATCTTTGGATTGGCTACAGAGGATGACCTTAAAGAAATAAACAACAAATTTAATAAGATAGCTCAGGTACTAACATACCAAGATAAATTCACCACAGGACAGAACTCAGCAATGAAGACAATTGTTAAAAATCTGAAAAAAGCAGAAAACATAGCTCTCGAGAGTCTAGATAAAATAAATGAAATGGAGGGAAACGTTACACTTTTCCAACACTTCTCCATCATCACAGAACATATTGACACGATTCTACTACAATTAGAGAACACTAGAGATCGTTTCAGGGCACTTATGCAAGGAATTTCGAATGCTGGTGATGGCAAGATCACAATTGACTTACTCCCAGTTCATGAGCTACGTCAGATAGTTAGTCAAGGCATACATAAACATAAATTGAAGCCGTTGTTCCGCAGTAGGGAATTCATGCAATATTACCCATATTTAGAAGCAACACTAACACCAACATCAGTAGTAGTTCATGTACCATTCATAACTGAAGACCTGTTCACAGTATACCAAATACATCCCTTCCCCTATAAAAATAACAACACTTTGGTCATCATCAACATCAACACAGACACCGAACTCATCATGGTCTCCAAGAGACGGGACACTGTCACTTTCGCAAGTGAATCAACGATTGAACGAAAGTGCCGCACATCCTTACATGCTGTTCATCTTTGTCCTGCGTATATTTTCACGTTTCAGCCTACTGATACAGTCCCTTGTGAAATGGCTATCATCAGAAATGACAATATTCATCATCATTGCAACTTCACTTTTGCTCCAGATAAACTTGTACACCATCAACGCATTGGACATTCACAGTTTTTTTATTTCCCTCATAACACATCAGTTTACATAGTCTGTCCAGATATACCACCATCTCATACATCAGCATCAGGATTATACATAGCACCAGACTACTGTGCGGTATTTACACCAGCCATGTCTACTTTATCCACCATCAATCACTACGCCATTTTCAATCATACACACAAACATTTCCACCCACTGCCTGATATGAACTTAAACATGAACACAAGTATTAAGTTGACTTCACCTAAGTTTGAAACTATGCAGCTGATCAATGAAACAATGAAGCCCTGGGAAGATTTGAGTTTGAGTATGTTCAACCTATGTTCAACCCATATTTTGTGTATAGCCCAGCACCTACTGTCTTTATAGTCGTCTGCATTGCAGTTGCAGTACTGCTGTTCGCAATGCACAGAATGCATGCAAGAATTGCTAATTTGGAGTCATTATTTAGTGGGGGGAGAGTTAACATCCAAGTTAACCCCCCTGAATGAAGTGTACATATTTTGTATATAGTATTAATTATATATATATAAAAAGAAAAAAAAATACAAAGAAGAATGACCCATGTATAGCATACCAGTACCATTATCTTTAAATGAAAAATTAATAACTCTTACCATAATCTTAATTTTAAACTTTTTTTTTTTCTTGCATGTATGCATTTCACTACAATAAGCCAAGTACATACTGTATTACAGTTAAGTAATTTACTTTTAATGCAATTATTCAAATATGTATACAACTTGTTTAAAATGTAATATTACTGAATAATCACTATTTACTATAAATATTATATATATACACTATTCATACAATTATGTTACTTTTCCAATATTATGTATTTCACTTAATTAGCTTATAAGTTCATTATAATATGTATATAATATGTATTAATATGTTATGGCTATTAACTGTCGATGGTACGCCATTTTCGCGTGACCGAGCATATATTAGGACTCCATATTATAATTACAAATCATAATAGATAGATAGATAAATAGATAGATAGACAGCTCTATGCGAGCCTGGGAATGGGAAATGATCTTGCAAGTTACACTGCAGAAAAGCTGACGACAGACTAGGAAGTAGGAGTCAGGAGATGATGCAGTTAGTTGGTCAGCGATCACCAGGTGAACACACATACACACATACTCACACACAGGCTTCTAGAACTTTCCAATCACAAGGAACACACGTGATACGACTCCTGTTTCACCAGAATTTAGGCAAGAGAGCTCAGAAGGAAGCTAGCCATAGAACAGACAGGTCGCAGGGAGAAGGGCTTAGCAACTTGAGAGAGAGACAGAGAGAGCGAGACAGAGAGATAGCCAGCGGGACTCTACTTTATACTTCGCTCTGTGTGAGAGACTTGTTAATATTTCCAAGACAAATAAAAATAGTCCCATACTATTCTTTACCTCTCCTGTCATTGCACGACAAATGGGAAAGAAGATTATCTACTTACAAAGCTACTCAAGTATAAGAACCGCTCGTCCACAAGTCTAATATATATATAACTCCACTACAAGTAACTACAAAGTCTTTTATGACACAAGCTCCATCGGAGCTGTGGCGTTAGCCGAGAGTGTACGTCCGGCCTCTTCCTCCTGACATCCCCAGGACAGGTAACCCCAACCCGATGAAGGGAGGGCATGCTCCGTCAGAGCTGCGGCACTAGCCGAAAGCGTATGTCCAACCTCTTCCTCCCGAAGTCTCCAGGGCAGGAGACCCTAGCCCTACGACAGGAGTACCTAGAGTGCCCTCTTACCCTTGTTCCACATAGGAGCACAGGCAGTGCCCGACGGGGCTGCCTGACAGAAGTCACCGCTGACTTGCCTCACCACCCTGGTGTTAGAGTGAAGTGCCAATCTTTCCAGCTCTTCCCTTGGAGGGCTGGAGCTTCTTCCCCTACAGGTTCCCCTCCTGAGTCCAGACCAGACCAGACGCCCCTGAGACCCTGAGTCTGGTCCTTGCAGCCGGGTCACCACAGATGCTGACAGGTTCCGCCAGGACCAGAGGCCACAGTTCCTCCCTGTCGGCCTCCCCCTACAGCCTGACGGCCACCCCGGACCGGGGTATAGGCCGCCCTACCTCGGCAGCACCCTCCCCCTGGCTGGCACTCGGGCTGGGTCTCCTCCAGGCCCTCCCTCGGACCCCGAAGACGACCAAGAGCCGATGGCACGCTGCCCGACTTCTGGCCCTCTTTGGGCCCAGCCCCGAGAGCCCTGCCTCCTGAAGGGCCGACGCAGCAAGGAAGCTGCCCCAGACGCCGCCCCATCACTCCCGGACCAGTGGCAACTCTACAGGCCCCACTGTCCTGCACAGCTCCCCAGACGGCCAGCCTATCACACCCGGCCGCCACTTGGAGCTCCCTGCATAGGCCCTCTCCCCCAGGGGCTGTAGTCTCCTCTCCGCCAGAACCGTGAGTGACAGGTCTCGTGATCCTATACCTCCCCAGTGTCGTGGCCCCCCCCCTCCAGCGAACTACCAGCAGACCATCCCCCTGTAATCCCATCCCCATACGCAGCACGTTCTCCCCACCCCCCGACTATAGTGCCCCGCCCCTGTTAATGAATCGAGCCCCTGTGAATCATGCGCGGAGTGTATAGCCCCAGCCCCGGATCGAGACCCCTCCCCCCCCGTCTCGGACAGTGACAGACAAACCCGCACCATTCACATAACACAGCAAGATCTCAGGGCTATATCCTCCCCCTCTTTCTCCTCCCTACCCCCTCCTGACCCGGCTCCTCAGAGAGTAACCCTCCCTATCCTCATTAAGCCCCTCTCCCCCAGTACGCCCCCAGTGTGACCTATATATATATTTTTTTTTTATGTGTCCGACTCTGGGCATAGGCTTCACAGCCTGCTATCAAGGCCCAGCAGTCCTCCTACATACCATACACCTCTACATGTCACCACTTCGGCGCTAACACCCACCGTCCATATTGAATACATGCTAGGGCTGTCCCATACAGGACTGGTGTATTGGTATTAGCGGGGGTATTTTTACGACATGTCGGCGGGTCTTCTGGTAGATCAGTAAAGCCTGATTTAATGAAATTCAAATCCTTAAACTGTTCCCTGCCCCAGCCGGGATTCGAACCTGGGTCCGGTGGGACTGCAGGCCACCTCTCTACCGATTGAGCCACCGCCTCCCCATATATTCTTGGCCTGTGTGACACATGTGTAGAAGCTAAGTCAGCTAGGGACTTCCGTATATGTCACGCGGAGATGATGTATTAGCTAGGACCCATCTATGTCACGCGAGTAACTAGACTTAAGAACTGTCCATGTGGGTACACTGGTTTCTGAAAGATGTAAATCTGTCTGTGTTAATATACTATCGATATTGGTGATATATTGCTTGTGATATGGTGAGAGAAATAGCCCAGACGTGAGACAAAGATGATGAACTAGATGGACAGTGATTGAGATCAATATCAGTGTAAAGCATTGTGTAACTCGGGCTCTGAACATAGAACGCTGTGTGTGTAATTGTTCTTTATTAATATACTAGTGTATTTGTCTACCCGTGGTGTTCGTGTTTTCCCTTCCTTGCTAGTGCTGACCCGGTCAGGAATTAAGGACCAAGAGTTGCACCGTAACTGGACTGGAGAAGTCGGGACACAGAATACGCTGCATAACAGTTATTATCATTATCATTATTATTATTATTATTATTATTATTATTATTATTATTATTAAGAACTTCATATTCTGCAGAGTCCATATTGATTTTGTAGATACGGTATGTATATATCTATATCTATCTATCTATATATATATATATATATATATATATATATATATATATATATATATATATATATATATATATATATATATATATATTTTTTTTTTGGGGGGGAGATCTAGAAGGCTGACATTCCAAGACCATTTGAGATAGTGACTTGAAACTTTTTGGAGTACTGTATTTTGGTTGCAGGTTTCTTTTGGAAGTTTTTTTTTTTTTTTTTCAAACAGCTTCGCACTAGCGTCCTCGATGTTATTTTTTCTATTTTTGCATTCCTGCACAGCCAAACTTACTGAATTAATTGCTTTGCAAATGTTCCAGTATGTAGCCGTCAACATATACCAGTGGACCTGGGTAATAATAGTGAGATCCAACAAATACTTTTTGAGATAGGGAAATCAAAATGGCAGCCTCATGCCTGAAAGTTCAGAAAGTATTTGGCCGAGTTTGCCCACACTCTGTTAAAATGTAATAGGTCATGAGTGAACATGATTTGCACAGCATAAATAACCTTGATCTTGATGTCAGTCAAAGATCAAAACCCGTAAAAAAATGAGTCATACCAAAATTCACATAATATTAGGTCTATAACGATAAAATTATATTCATGTGGGATGTGGAGTTCTGCTGATAGTGCTTCATCAGTTTAAGATTTCTGGATATTATTATTACGATTATTATTTTTTAAAATTAATATTATTAATATTATCATTTCCATCATTGTTATCATAATGCTACATGAGCGAGAAAAGGGGGAAACAACCTTCGTCCCAGACTGTGACCGGGCAGAATCAAACTCTTGGTCTTCCACTTTCGAGCTGGACGTGTTAACCATTTCATCGACTGTTCTCAGGAACGAGGAAGATATTTAGTATTATCAGTGATCCAGAGTCAGACAACCACATCCTGCACGACTGGCCGGCGTGTTGATTCTGAGTCATACAAAAGATGTGTACCATCCACTGACGATGTACTCATACTGGTACATTCAGGTGACTATTCTGACTCTTTAAATCAAAAAGTTTCGTATGGGCAAAAAAAAAACTCTTTATACGGTGAGTGGTAACTAGATAACCAGTCAGACGACTGATTTTGTGGATTTTGGAGCTCTAGCAATAAGGGTTAGTATCCGAGCCATGTTTAGAGTTAACAACAAACATAATGCTACTCAGGAATGATCAACAGTTCACTAGCTTAAAATGTCTCAACGAAGTAGCCTAACCCTGGCTCCATCACCTCTGGTGGGGTAATAAAGGTTTCGACAGTGAAAGGAAAGAGGATAGTAACTGTTTTGGCGTCTATTAATTTTTTCCTGTTTTATTTTTAGGCCTTTATTAATCGTGAGATCACAAAATAAACCACGAAACAAAAGATTGTTCCGTCAGCCGTTTTATTCCGGTTATTTCCAGACAGTTTATTCATATTTACAGAGACATTCCTAGCCGGTGGAGTTAGTTAATAACCTTCATTAACCTTTCCTCAAAGCTTAATATTATCACCTGTAGGTTGAAAAATTAAAATGAACTAATACGACATTGTGGTCGAATCTGCTTAAGCAACTTTGTAAGTGCTCCTTTCAGCACTGGAGTTATTATTTATGAATATTAATGATTTATTAATTACAGTATAGGTACAGAGAGAGAGAGAGAGAGAGAGAGAGAGAGAGAGAGAGAGAGAGCAATAAAAGACTGCGTCATTGGCAACTCGCCAGGACTGGTGGAGAGAGTGTGCAAGCAAACTCACTCCGCGCCAGTCACGCCCACATCCTGCATCTCATCAGACTGCGACACAGTCCTGCCCAGGTAAGTATTAGAAACGTATTATTAACACTGAGTGTGCAAAGGTGTAGGGAAGCACTAGTTAATATTATACCCCTACGGCTGAAAGCTAAATAACGAGGATGTACAAAAAAGGCGTAACAGATTATTTGAACTTATCAGGGTACATCACGCATTATAGAGTTTCCTCAGCAGCGATACAGAATGATCTGACATGATGCATCATTTTAAAATGCTTCAAAAATCCTTCATATCTACTGGGTACTTGCAACCAACATACCCAGCGTTAATTGACGTCATCCTAACTGCCTACAGTATCAGAACCTAAATTACTCATAATAATCTAACCTACTTTAGCTAAGTCTAGCCTTAACTGACCTAACCTAACCTAACTTAATCATGATCTTCCTTGAAAATATTAATACTTTTACTCAAAGATATTTTTTATATATTTTTACTATCTCCTGAATATTTTATTCAGCTTTAGGAAGAGAACTGACTTGACGAGTAGATGATAGATACAGGCCTCACTGGCCTCTGAGACTGATAAGATACTCACTTAAGATGAATAAGTGGCCGAAAGAATCTCTTCATTTATCGTCAGACACCTTAATCCCATAAAGGTGACCACAATTGAATCGCCTCCCCGTTACCCACTCTTTTGCCATCAGGTTGCCCTTTCTCAAACCCACACACCAGTGTCTCAAATCGCATTCGACTCCATTTCCCCCATCTCAACCTCGGTCTCCTCTTCCTAACTCAAATATACTCTTTTAGTCAGTCTCATATTGTCAACCACTCCACATATAGAAACTATCTATATCTGTCTACATACCTAGGCTGTTTCCCCCAAAGAAAGGGAGGTAGCCGAGACAGGACGACACACTCCCAATTTACGTATCCACACACACACACATTCAACCGCATCTTAGCCCCAAGGAGAGAAGGGACAAATCCTCACCACACGACAATGCAGATGGGTCAATTTGCAGTGCAATCAGCGACATCCGCAAAAGGCCCCGACAACAGAGCAGGTTTACCCCTGCCACATCATGATGGACCCAATCCCTTACCTGTACCTGACCTGATCAGCTAATCAGACCAAATGCAGGAGAATATCCCCTCAAGGCTGTGTAATCATTTATTCATTCACAATTTCTCTCCAATCATAGCTATCACACATAGCCAATCTTCCTTGCTGACCAGACATCCCTCTCACATCTAACATTCTCTTCACACTGTCCATCTATCCTATTCGTGGTCTTCCTCTCAGCCTTACACCTCTCACATCCGATCCAGTTGTCTTTAGCACCAGTTGCTCATTATCCATTCTTTCTATACAGGTATGTCCAAACCATGGCAATACCCTCTGCTCAACTCGATCAGCCTTCTCCTGCACAACTCTAGTTCTCCATTGCACTTCATCATTTCTCACTCGATCCATACGCGTCACCCGACACACACTCCTCAGACACCTCATCACCATTAAATTCAAATTTTTCCTTTCTGCTACACCCATACTCCATGTTTCAGCCCCATATAATGCAGTTGGAACCACTACACCCTCATACAGCCTTCTCTTTACATCCATTCTAAGTGAACGACATCTAAGCACTTTTTTCATTCCTGCCAGCACCTTTCCTATTTCAATCATTCTAAACTTCACTTCTTCGTCTATCCTTCCATCCACTGACCCTAAAAACTTAAAATGCTCAACCTCCTCAAGCAACTCACCATTCAAAACTATATTCATCCTCCTACCATCTACCCATCTCATATACTTCATCACTTTACTCTTATTCTCATTAACTTTCAATTTTCTTCTTTCATACACCCTTCCAAACTCTTCTACCAACTGTCTCAATCTCTCCTCTGAATCAGCCATCAGTGCAGTATCATCTATCAGCATTCACCAGACTCAAACCTCCTCCTAACACTCTTGCATTCACCTCATTCACAACACCATCCATATACGGTATATATTAAACAACCAAGGCAACATCACACATCCCTGCTGGAGCCCCATTCTTACGGGAAACCAATCACTCACAGTATTTCCCACTCTTACACACGCTGTACTATTTACATAAAAACTTTTCACTCCAATTAGCAACCTACCAACAAGTCCATACAGTCTTAAGACAGTCCACAAAGCCTCGCTACCAGTTCTATCATACGCTTTGTCTAAATCCGTGAAGGCCTAAAACACATCCTTACCTATCGCCAAATACTTTTCACACACCTGTCTCACAGCAAACACCTGATTCACTCATCCCATCCCTCTCCTAAAGCCACACTGCTCATCACAAATCACTCCCTCTGTACCCTTTCTAACTGTCTTAACAATCAACCATACACACTCGACAGACATATCCCTAATGCTAGTACATTCATACTTATCGCCCTTACCTTTATACAACGGAACCACACAAGCACTTGCCCAGTCAATTGGCACCATACCTCTCACAAAACACACATTCAACAATCTTACCAACCACTGAACAGTAGTCGCTCCACCACCTTTCAGGCATTCCACCTTTCCATACCTGCAACTTTCCCCGTTCTCATCTCTTTTACTGCCTCCTGCACTTCCTCCATCGTGATCAAAGAATCATTCAACTCTTCCAACACATTTTTTCCTTGCACCCTCCCATCTGCCACAATCTCCTCCCTTTCCTCCTCTACATTTAACAGTCTTTCAAAATTATCCCCCACACCTTTCTTACTGCATCCAACTCATTTAACATCCTTCCATCCTCTGCTTTTACTCGCTCTTCCTTCCCAGACTCCCTTCTGCACCCTTTTCACTTCCTTGCAAAACATAAAATATATATAAATAGAGGAAATTATGTCTAATTCTTGGAATGTAATGCGTCATCCCGACGAAACAAGATTTAATAGTGGCAGTATTAACTCTCAAGGTAATGTAACTCGCTCTCAGCTGAATAAAATCATGTGGCGTTTGGGGAACTGGTGACCGAGGATGAGATGGAGGGAACAGGTAGAGTGGCACACAAGAGATGGGAGTGTGAGTTGGTGAGAGGGCAGCCTGGTAGCAGAAGACAGGGTGGCATATAGATGATTCGGTTGTTGTCACCCTTTACGTGATTTAGGCGTCAACTGACAGACAGACATATAGCTGGAGTAGTGTATTAGAGTTGTTCCGGTTAGGAGAGGGCTAACTTACCAAAATCTTTTTAGGATTTGGCATAATTTCGGGTGTAAACGAATTATTGACCACAGTTGCACAAACACACTCTCTCTCTCTCTCTCTCTCTCTCTCTCTCTCTCTCTCTCTCTCTCTCTCACACACACACACACACACACACACACACACACACACACAAGCAAGTCTTTTAAAAAAAAGACCGATTCAGGCGGTAACTCTGTTGTCACCAGGTGATATCGACTGTTGTGTGGATAGTGATGTGTGTGTGCCTGGTGGTGTGGATTGTTGGTGGTGTGGATCGATGGTGATAATTATGCAAAGCACAGGGTTTGGCGAGCGCATGTAGACAGAGAAAACAGTTGGCGTGAATAGTAGGTGGTGTGGAGAGCAAGTGGTGTGGATAGCAAGTGATGTGGATAGTAGGTGGTGCGGATAATAGGCGGTGTGGATAGCAGGTACTATGGATAAGAGGTGGTGTGGATGGCAGCTAATGTGGATAGCAGTTCGTGTGGACTGCAGTTTATGTGGATAGCAGTTAGTGGACAGTTGGTGGTGTGGATAGCAAGTGGGATGGATTGCAATTGGTGTGAATAGCAGATGGTGTGGCTAGCAACTAGTGACAGTAAGTTGTTTGGGCAGCAGATGGCATGCATATCATGTGGTTTGGAGAGCAGTTAGTGTGGATAGCAGTTGGTGTGGATAGCGGGAGGTCTAGTTAGCAGGTGGTGTGGATTACAGATGATGTGGATAGCAGAGCAGGTGGTGTGGATAGCAGGTGGTGTGGATAGCAGATGGTGTGGATAGCAGGTGGTGTGGATAGCAGATGGTTTGGAAAGCACGTGGTGTGGAGAGCGGGTGGTTTGGATTGGAAATGATGCTGATAGCAGATGGTTCGGATGGCACGTGGGGTGGATAGTAATTGGTGTGAATAGTAGGTGGCGTGGATAGCAGCTGGGGTGGATAGAAACTGATGTAGATAGCAGGTGGTGTGGATTGCAACTGATAATGATAGTTGGTGTGGATAGTATGTAGTGTGCCTAATACGTTGTGTGGATAGCATGTGGTGTCGACAGAAGTAGGCCAGCGTGGGGGCCTGAGAGTTAATCTAATCACTTAAGTGGCGAGGCAGCTGTGAGGGTCTAGAGTGCCTCAGTGCGCCGCGACACAGCCAGGGACAAAAGTTGCCCCACTGTTCCACTGTGTCTATGTCACACTTAGGTCATGTGTGTCAATCTTCTCCGTAACAGGAGATGCCGCATTAAGCCCAAAACAAGGCAGAGATACCACATACCGCCAGAATTTTCAATTTTCAATTTTATTTTGCAGGCAATTCAGAGTGCTCCCATACTTTTTTTTTTTTTTCTCAATAACATTATGTACAAATTTTCTCATTCATTTAAGGTGAGTCCCGTGTCTAATAATGAGGTCTCAAAATACTCTGTGATGTTCGAATGTTATGTGGTGTGTACGTCAAGAGATGAAGATCTATCGGTTTTACACATATGTACGAATATTTCTTGATTTATACTTTTATTCAAATACACCCAGTGGTCACTGTTACATAGCCTATGATTTCATCATCCTTTGTGTAATTTTAACGCACAGTTGCTGCATGTTTGATCACGAGCGTTCTGCCTCAGTCCCCCCCTTCTACCGTTATAGTAGAGTAAGTCGTTCTCTCTGTTATACTTTGCGGGATTTTCAGCTCTCTGTCCCCATGGCTTCATTTGCGCGTCCCTCTTACAAGTTGTATCAAGCTCTGCCAGCCCCTATATAATGAGCTCAGTCTCTGCATCATGGCCACTTAGATCTGCTCCTCATTTTGTTCACATCTCTGTCCTCCCCTGTACAGATATTATTATTGTGAGTGCTCAAGAAATCTCCAACCATCTAGCAGCTGTGTGTAATTTGAGTATAACTGTTGTTGCATTTTTTCTTGTACTGTATAGCATAAGTTTAATTTGTAGGCCTAGTGAAGTTTTTGTAATTCGTGTGGGGTTCTTTATGTCAGTCATTTTTGATAATAGTTTGTATCTGTAATTATTTATCTGGCATTCACTGAGTATTATCTGGTATCTCATTTTATCAGGGCTGACTTAGATAAATTTACTCTTGCTAATTTCGTGTTAATAGAGGCTATTGCAGTTAACCATATATTTAACCTGTTTATTTGCCATTACATTATCCTTATGAGTCCTGAATGTTTTGTTGTTAATTTAAGCATTAAACTTTAACTTGTAATTTTACCTAACTCTTTTGTTTTGAACCTGGAACTTTACGGGACAGTAGTGACTCTTCGTATTCTCACTTAAAGTGTACATTATCTTTCTCTGTTTCGTAACATAAATTTGGCGACCTCATATCAGGATATTCAGGATATTATCATAAGGATATTGTTTGATATTTTGTGACTGTGATATATTCATGATGGCTACTATTTCTACACTTGAAGCCAAAGATTTTTTGTCAAATGTGCAAACAGTGTGTGATATAGAAAACAGAACAAAGAATGAACTTAAGCTTGTTGCTCAACAATTGGGAATTGCTGTTCACTCTCATCATTCTAAAGATCAAATTGTTGGCATGATTAATAAAAGCTTGTTTAATGTAACTCCTCCAAATGAGCAAACGCAGATTGAATTAGCTAAGTTACAGCTAGCCCTGCAGGAGGCTAAGGCTAAGGAGGCGGAGTCTCGTGTGAAGGAAGCTGAATTTCAGGCAAAAGCTAAGGAGGCTGAGGCACAAGTTGAAATTGCTAGGATTCAGGCAGACCATGAGTATCGCATGAAACAAGGTGGAACTGGATCATCTAGCTCTGATGATTTTGATGTGGCTAAAAATGTTAAACTTGTCCCTCCTTTTAATGAATCTGATTTAACAAAGTATTTTCAGTTGTTTGAGAGGGTAGCTACAGGTTTTAATTGGCCTAAGGAGTATTGGCCAGTACTCCTTCAAACTGTTCTCACCGGTAAAGCTCAAGTAACTTATGCATCTTTGCCTCAGGATCAGTCTGATAATTATGATGTAGTTAAGAGCTTGATTCTTAAGGCCTATGAGCTTGTTCCTGAAGCTTATAGAGTAAAATTTAGGACAACTTATAAGCAAGATAAGCAATCCCATGTTGAGTATGCAAAAATCAAAGAAGATCTGTTAGAGCAATGGTTAAATTCTAAGAATGTGGATTCTGATTTTGGTAAATTTAAGCAGATGATTTTGCTGGAGGATTTCAAAAGGTGTATTAGTAAAGATGTAAGCCTATATCTTGATGAGAAAAGAATAGATAATTTGTCTGATGCTGCAGTTTTAGCTGATGAGTATGTTCTCACTCACAAGAGATATTCTAGAGAAAAAGGGAAAGCTGAGAGTAAGTACGTTGCCTCTACTCAGAGTACAGGTAACAGGAAAGAGAATAAGGATGATGTTTCTCAGGAAGTAAATACCAGCTTCACCTCTAGATTTCAGAAAAGTAAATGTACTTATTGTAGTAAGCTTGGTCATACTACGGAGAGATGTTTCAGGAGACAGCGTGATGTGAACAAAAAGGAGTCTTTAAATATTCAGTCAATTGGTCTAGTGTCCACTCTTGAGAGTTCCCAGAATTCTTTAACTGAGTTAACTGAACCTGCTTTGAGGGGTAACTTAAATTCTCATGATGGAGCTCCTCTTTTGAGCAGTAACGTGGGTGACACTCTCAAGAGTTCATGTGCTAATTTCCTGTCTGATGGTTTTGTCAGTCCTCTGGACAGTAATGACAGGAAATCAGTTAAAATATATCGTGATACAGGTGCTTGCCAATCCCTTATGCTGATCAGTGTTCTAGGCTCTAATGTTAATTCCTCTGATGAAACTGTAATCTTACAAGGTGTAGGGAATAATTACTTCTCTGTCCCTCTGTGCAGAGTGAATTTAGAGTCTGGTTTTGTTAATGGTTCTGTTATGGTTGGGTTGGTTGAGACACTCCCAATGTCAGGTGTAACTTTCTTACTTGGAAATGATATTGGTGGAAGTCAAGTGTGTCCAGCTCCTCAGTTGTCTAGTGAACCAGTGGCTGTGTCCCAGGATTGTGATGTCCCTGATGTGTTCCCTGCATGTGCTGTCACTAGGGCTAAGTTTAAAGTTACTGGTGATTTAGAGGATAATGATGATGATGATGTTATCCTAGCTGACACTTTTCTTGCTAATTTGGACCACTCACCAGATGAGGCAGTACCCCGTAGTGTTGATAATTTGTCTCGTCAAGAGTTGGTTGAGTTGCAGGTTGCTGACCCTGAGTTGAAAGGTCTAGCTAACTCTGCTTACAGTGAAGAAGAGTCAGCCGGTGCTTCTACTTGTTATTATGTAAAGTCAGGAGTACTTATGAGGAAGTGGAGACCCCCAACAGCATCAGCCGACTGTGAATGGGAGGTTGTACATCAAGTTGTCATCCCTCGTGTTTGTAGGCAGGATATCATTAGAGCGGCTCATGATTCCAGTTTGGCAGGACACCTTGGAGTGAGGAAGACTGTGGCACGCATTTTGAAACACTTCTACTGGCCAGGTATCTTCAGGGATGTTTCCTGGTATTGTAAGTCTTGTCACACCTGTCAAGTTGTGGGGAAGTGTAATCAGACCGAAAAGGTTGCGCCTCTGGTTCCCGTTCCTCCTTTTGAGGCGCCTTTCACCTGTGTGTTGGTGGATATTGTGGGCCCTCTTCCTAAGACTTCTTCAGGATTTTCTTGTGTGTTGACCATGATTGATATGGCTACTCGTTATCCTGAAGCCGTTCCACTTAGAAATATCTCAGCAAAGAGCGTGGTTGGGGAAGTGCTGGGGTTCTTCACAAAGTTTGGTCTGCCCAAGGAGGTGCGGTCGGGCCGGGGAGGTAATTTCATGTCAAATGTTTTCAAGCAGTCTCTGAAAGAGTTGGGCATCTCCCAGATCACGTCTTCAGCTTACCATCCCCAGACCCAAGGAGCGTTGGAGAGATATCATCAAACACTCAAATCGATGCTCAAGAAATACTGTTTGGAACATCAGAAAGACTGGGATAAAGGTCTTCCATTCGTTGTGTTTGCTGCAAGAGAATCTCCAAATGAATCACTGGGCTTCTCACCTTTTGAACTACTGTTTGGCCATGAAGTAAGAGGACCCCTTAAGCTACTCAAGGAATGCTGGCTGTTGGAGGAAGATGACGTCAACCTGCTGGAGTATGTGATGAAGTTCAAAGAACGGCTGTCCACTGCTTTACAGCTGGCGAGAGAGAATTTAGGAGCTGCTCAGGAGAAGATGAAGACTTGGTATGACAAGAAGTCCAGGTTACGCCACTTTCAGCCAGGAGATCAGGTTTTGATTCTGCTACCAGTTCATGGGCAACCTCTTCAAGCCAAGTTTAGTGGCCCTTATTTAGTGGAGAAGAAACTCAGTGATGTCAGCTATGTCATCGCCACACCAGATCGTAGAAAGAGCAAGCAACTATGTCACATCAACATGATAAAGTTATATCACAGGCGGGACGAAAATAATCCAGTCTGCACTGTAGCTGTTCCACCCGAGTCTGCAAGTGAAGCTCTCCCATGCAGTATGAGCCTGAGTGATAGTTTGGGGAAGAATCCTGATATCATGAATGATCTCCAGACTAAGCTTTCTCATCTACCACCCAAGGAAAGGCAGGAGTTTTCGGCATTACTGCAGGAGTACCCGCAAGTGTTCCGTGCCACTCCTGGAAGAACTACCGTGTTGATGCATGATGTCGATGTTGGAGACGCAAAGCCAATTAAATTGCCTCCTTACCGTGTGAACCCAGTGAAAGTTCCTCTCATCCAGAAGGAGCTTGGCTACCTGTTGGACCACAAGATGATTGAGCCTTGTCAGAGCGAGTGGAGTTCTCCTGTCACTTTAGTCCCTAAGCCAGGTGGGTCACAGCGGCTTTGCATCGACTACAGACGTGTTAATCAGATAACTAAAACAGACACTTACCCTCTCCCTCGCGTGGAAGATTGCATAGACAAGATCGGAAAGGCTAGGTACATAAGTAAGTTTGATTTGTTAAAGGGATACTGGCAAGTACCTATGACTGAACGTGCTAGGGAGATCTCATGTTTTGTAACATTAGGAAAGACATTTGCATGTTCTGTAATGCCATGTACAGATTGTTTTAGAGTAATAAGAAATTTCCTTTGTAAATTTCTTTTTTCTTTGTGGGGAGGTGTTACATAGCCTATGATTTCATCATCCTTTGTGTAATTTTAACGCACAGTTGCTGCATGTTTGATCACGAGCGTTCTGCCTCAGTCCCCCCCTTCTACCGTTATAGTAGAGTAAGTCGTTCTCTCTGTTATACTTTGCGGGATTTTCAGCTCTCTGTCCCCATGGCTTCATTTGCGCGTCCCTCCTACAAGTTGTATCAAGCTCTGCCAGCCCCTATATAATGAGCTCAGTCTCTGCATCATGGCCACTTAGATCTGCTCCTCATTTTGTTCACATCTCTGTCCTCCCCTGTACAGATATTATTATTGTGAGTGCTCAAGAAATCTCCAACCATCTAGCAGCTGTGTGTAATTTGAGTATAACTGTTGTTGCATTTTTTCTTGTACTGTATAGCATAAGTTTAATTTGTAGGCCTAGTGAAGTTTTTGTAATTCGTGTGGGGTTCTTTATGTCAGTCATTTTTGATAATAGTTTGTATCTGTAATTATTTATCTGGCATTCGCTGAGTATTATCTGGTATCTCATTTTATCAGGGCTGACTTAGATAAATTTACTCTTGCTAATTTCGTGTTAATAGAGGCTATTGCAGTTAACCATATATTTAACCTGTTTATTTGCCATTACATTATCCTTATGAGTCCTGAATGCTTTGTTGTTAATTTAAGCATTAAACTTTAACTTGTAATTTTACCTAACTCTTTTGTTTTGAACCTGGAACTTTACGGGACAGTAGTGACTCTTCGTATTCTCACTTAAAGTGCACATTATCTTTCTCTGTTTCGTAACATCACCATCAAACATATTAAAAGAAAAAAAAAAATAAGGTTTTCGTCAAAGATACTGCGGCTCCCGCGGACAAAGATCGCAGGGGCAAAGGAATAAACTGGGCAAAGAATCTGATTCATTTCTTAACTCAAATATGCAGAACCTTTTCACTATAGTCGCTGACGCGAGAGGTGGTGGAGAAGCGCCTCCCTCAGGGAGGAGTGAGAAAATGGCTTTCCTTCAGTCGTCCTTGGTTGGTCTACGGAGATGAGCAGAATGGGGAGGTGTGACAGTGCTTACATTGCCCTTCAGTACCACCACCAAACTGATCGCCATTGTTCAAAGCTTTATATATTGCTACAGTTGTTAATATGTGTACAAAGAATATTACCAGAATATTACCTATGGTATATCACAATACATACAGGTGTGCATGTTGATATTCTAGAACATGAAAGTCTAGTCAAAAACACATCAGGAGTAAAACATTACAAAGGTAAGTATAGTACTCATCATAAGCCAAAATCAGAGAGAGAGAGAGAGAGAGAGAGAGTAGTGCCAGACAGGTGAAGATGTCTTTCTATATTAGACGGTACACCTGAACTGGTCATCAAATGGACTCCAAACCTCACCTACACACCTCCCACCCCACTGTCCACCAATCACAGGCATTCCAGTGGGAAGAGAGTGGGATGAGCTTCTCCGCCACCTCTCGCTGTCGCGACTATGTCTGAGAAGCAATTAATAGCAAAAATGTGTCTAAAATATTATTATTTAGAGGTGATATGCATAATATTGCTTATATTTCACAAATACAAAGCATTATAACCACTGATAAGATCTTTTTTGTATAGGGTAAATAACTATCAGTACAGCTAAGGAGCTATATTAGTATTCGTCCTATATGAACTCACACCATCGTAAAGTCATGGATATTTGCTGCCATGTCAGATTAGCTGATTTATCTGCTGTGAAAATAAATACTGAACTCGGTCTTGGCTCTAGAACACCAAGTTGCTGGCGTTCATGCGTTTGTCAACAGACTTTCATCAGCATTCAATATGACACACATTATTCGTGCCGCGGTGGACTGCAGACGGGCTCAAGAAAGAAGATAACAAGAAGGATGGTGCGAGAGATGTCAGAGGCTGGGCCAAGCTCCCATCTACCAAGAAAGAACATACGAGTATCTATCTATATACCTTGGCTGCTTCCCCAAAGGAAAGGGAGGTAGCCGAGACAGGACGACACACTTCCAATTCACTCATCCACTCAACACATTCATTCACATCTTAGCACCAAGGGAAGAAGGGACAGATCCTCACCGCACCACACCGCACTAGGGTCAATTGCTCAATGCAGTCAGTGACATCCGCAACAGAGCCCGAGAGCAGAGCTGGTTTACCCCTGCCACATCATAATGTACCCATCCCCTTACCCGTACATGACCTGATCAACTGACCAGACCAAATGCAGGAGAATATCCCCTAAAGGCTGCGTCATTATTTATTCATTCACAATTACTCTCCAATCATTTCTGTTGCACACAGCTACTCATCGTTGCTCAACAGACATCCTTGTCGCATTCAAAGCTCTCTTCACACTGTCCATCCATCCTATTCGTGGTCTTAATCTCAGCCTTATACCTCTCACATCAGATCTAGTTATCTTTTTCACCAATCGCTCATTATCCATGCTATCCAAATGCCCAAACCATCGCAACACCCTCTGCTCAACTCAATTACCCATCTCCTGCACAGCTCCAATTCTCCTTCGCACTTCATCATTTCTCACTCGATCCATACGCGTCGCCCCACACATACTCCTCAGACACCTCATCTCCATCACATTTAAACTTTTCCTCTCTGCTACACCCATATTCCATGTTTCAGCCCCATATAATGCAGTCGGTACCACAACAACCTCATATAGCCTTCTCTTTACATCCATTCTAAGCAAACGACAACTAAACACTTTTTTCATTCCTCCCAGCATCATTCCTACTTCATTCATTCTAAACTTCACTTCCGCATCTATTCTTCCATCCGCAGCAAAATGTGACCCTAAATACTTAAACATTCTACCTCCTCAAGAAACTCACCATTCAAAACCATATTCATCCTCCTACCATCTACCAACCTCGTAGTCTTCATCACTTTTCTCTTATTCTCATTTTCTTTCAATTATCTCCTTTCACACACCCTTCCAAACTCCTCTACCAACTGTCTCAATCTCTCCTCTGAATCAGCCACCAATGCAGTATCATCTGCAAACAGCAGCTGATTCAGATTCCACTCTCTACCATCAACATTCACCAGACTTAGACCTGCACCTAACACTCTTGCATTCACCTCCCTCACAACACCATCCCTATAAATATTAAACAACCAAGGCGACATCACATATCCCTGCCGCAGCCCCACACTATCGGGAAAGCAACCACTCACAGTATTTACCACACTCACACACGCTTTACTATTTACATAAAAACTTTTCACTCCATTTAGCAACCTACTATCAAGTTCATACAATCGTAATACAGTCCACAAACGTTCCCTATCAGTTTTATCAGACGCTTTCTCTTAATCCATGATCACCGAAAACACATACTTACCTTTTGCTAAATACTTTTCACGCACCTGTCTCACAGCAAACACCTGATCCATGCACCCCCTCCCTCTCCTAAAGCCACACTGCTCACCCCCAATCACTCTCTCTGTACCCTCTCTAACTCCCTTAATTAACACTCTACCATACACCTTAGCTAAAACACTCAACAGACTGTTACCCCAAAAGCCAGTACATTCATACTTATCACCTTTAACTTTATACAACGGAACCACACAAGCACTTTGCCCAGTCAATTGGCACCATACCTTTCATGAAACACACATTCAATAATCTTACTAACCAGTCAACTAGTCGCTCTACCACCTTTCAGGCATTCCACAGCACACCCATCCATCCCTGCAGCTTTCCCCATTTTCATCTCCATTACTGCCTCCTGCACTTCCTTCTTTGTGATCAAAGAATCATTCAACTCTCCCAACACATTTGTTCCTTGCAACTATCCATCTGCCAAAATCTCAGCCTCCTTTTCCTCCTCCATATTTAACAACCTTTCAAAATACTCCGCTCATCTCTTCCTTACTGCATCCACCTTAATTAATATCCATCCATCCTCTGGTTTTACTCGCTCTTCCTTCCCAGACTCTCCCTTTCGCTCCGTTTTCACCTTCCAAAATATTTTCTTATTCTGTTGAAAATTCTGAGTCAACCGCCTACTCCACCTCTCATCTGCTGCCACATTAGCATCACGCACAGCCCTTCTCGCCCTATTCCTCTTTTCCTTATACGTTTCATATGACATCTCATCCTTCCTCTGCAGCCACACTTCTTATGCACGTCTCTTCTCAGCCACAACCACACTTACTTCCTCACACCACCATTCACTTCCCTTTCTTACACCACCACCCACTCATCTCACACCACACACCTCTTCCGCATGTCCCACCACAGCACTCTTAAACAACTGCCATTCCTCGTCCACACTGCCATTCTCCTGGTCTTTCACTGTGTTCCATTCATCTTTCAGTTTCTTCTTATACTCTGTCATTTTCTCTCTTTTATCCAACTCACTTTCAAAATCTCCCTGTCACACCTAACTCTTCTAGCACTCATCCATCTCTTACCTACTCTCAACTTTCCCTCCGCCAGGTAGTGATCAGACATACCTCCACCCTCCCCTCTCAAAACTCTTGCATTCAACAATCTTCCTATTGCATTCCTGAGCACAACCACATAGTCCATCAATGCTCTATTAACAACCCTTCTACCCTCCTGTCTCGCCCATATATACTTATAAATATCTTTCTTCTCAAACAAGGTATTTCCAATCACCATCTCTCTCTCATTGCACATCCCTATCATTCGTTCCCCAATGAGAAAAGTGTGGGAAACATCTGCGGGTGTTGATCTGTAGAGCATGTCGTACCGCAGGCAGCGACTATCTGGTGAAATAACTTATCTTTTAATAGCTCTGCTGGTGACCACTGGGAATATTTGAATAAAAGTATAAATCAGGAAATATTCGCACATATGTTTAAAACCGATGAATCTTCATCCCTTAACATATATAGCCAACACCACAAAACATTTAAGGATCACAAAGTATTTTGTGACATTATTAGGCATGGGACTCACCTTAAATGAATGAGAAAAATTTGTTCTTAACATTATTAAGAATAAACACCCGTATGGGAGCACTCTAAATTGCCCACAAAATAAAATCGGAAATTAGAAAGGACATTCTGAGGGTGGGAACATGGAATGTGAGAGGAGTGAATGATGAAGTGAAAGAGAGAGAGATTGTCCAGGTGCTTGAGGATGCAAAAGTGGATTTATGTGGATTGACTGAAACTAAATGGAATGGTGAAATGGTGAGAGAATGGGAATACGGTGTAGGTATATGTGCGGGAGTCAGTGAGAATGAGAGGGCAAGAGAGGGAGTATGTCTGATGATAAGCAAGAAGTGGAAGGAGAATATAAGAGAGTATGGAACAGTGGGTGCAAGGATTGTATGGGTGAGGATGAAAGTAGGTATACCAGCATGGGCGATTGTATGTGTGTATGCTCCAACAGAGGATCGAGTGGCAAGAGTGAAAGATGAGTTTTGGGCGAGAGTAGAAGCATGTATGGACAAGTTTGAGAGGAGCGAGAGAGTGCTGTTGATTGGAGACATGAATGGCAAAGTTGGGAATGTACGAGTGGATGGAGTGGTTGGTCAGTGAGGTGTGCCAGCTGAAGTAGATGGGAATGGTAGTGCTTTGGTGGACATCTGTGCTGGTAAGGGGTTGGCAATAGCCAACACCTACTTTCGTCATAAGATGATCCACCGGTATACATGGAGAGTAATGAGGAGGATGGATGGTGAACTTGTTGGACGAAAGGCAATGATAGAGCGAATGAGAAGACAAGTGTTGGATGCAAGGGTGTGGAGAGCGTGGGGGAATGGAGTCTCGGACCATCACTTAGTGATGGTCAAGGTAGAGCTGCAAAGAAAGTGGTTGAGGAGACGAAGGGGAAGACAGGAGGAAGCAGCTCCTGTGAGAAGAGTGGAGAAATTGCAAGATAGTGAGAAAATGACAGAGTATAAGAGCATAGTGGAAGAAAGATTGGGAAGGTATGAGCTAGAGCAGATGGAAGGGGTGGAAGACGTATGTAAGATATTCACGGAAGAGATAAGCGCAGCGTGTGAGGCGGTTTGTGGAGTGAGGAGGAGATGCAAGGGTGTGCAAGGGACAGCATGATGGAATGATGAGGTGAAACGAGCTGTGGAACAAAAGAAGAAGGCATATGGTGAATGGTTGGCGAGTAGAGGTAGGGGAGAAGATGAGAGAGAGAAGAGAGAGGTATATGTGAGCAGGAGAAGGGAGGTTAAGAGACTGGTGAAGGAGAGGAAGAAGAAAGTGGATGAAGAGTTTGGGAGGAATCTGAGTGTGAAATGGAGGGAGAGTAAGAAATTGTTTTGGAAGGAGGTAAAGAAAGTAAGGCAGTGTGAAAGGGGAAATAGTAGGGGAGTGAAAGATAGGAATAATAGATTGTTGGTGGAGAAGAGAGAGAAATTGAGGAGATGGAAGGAGCACTTTGAGGATTTGTTGAATGTAGAGAGTGAGAGCAGTGTGAGTATAAGAGGTTGGGGAATGGCTGGGAGAAGAAGAGATGAGAGGAGGGAGGAAGAGATCAGTAGGTCAGAAGTAGTGGAAGCGATGAAGAAGATTAAGCTGGGAAAGGCCCCAGGAATTGATGGAGTGTGTGGTGAAATGCTTAGGTATGGGGGTGAGATTGTTGTGGAGTGGATATGGAAGTTGTGTAGATTGGCTTGGGAAGAGGGAAGGGTTCCAGAGGACTGGAAATCAGGTATAATTGTTCCTCTGTACAAAGGAAAAGGGAGAGAGAAGTATGTGGTAACCATAGGGGTATTTGCCTTCTTAGTGTGACTGGTAAAATATATGGTAGAATACTCATTGATAGGGTTAGGCATATGACAGAGGAGCTAGTTGGAGAAGAACAAGGGGGATTTAGGAAGGGAAAAGGGTGTGTAGATCAGATATTTGTTCTAAGATGTTTAGTGGAGACGTATCTAGAGAAGGGAAGGAAAGTGTATGCTGCCTTCATGGACTTGGAGAAAGCTTATGACAGAATAGATAGGCAAGGTATGTGGAAGGTATTAAGAATATATGGAGTGGAGGGGAAATTGTTGAGTGCTGTGAAGAGTATGTACGAGGGAGCTAGGGCTACGGTGCGAGTGGATGGTGAGCTGAGTGAGTTCTTTGATCTTAATGTGGGACTGAAACAGGGGTGTGTGATGTCTCCATGGCTGTTTAATATATATATGGATGGGGTTGTAAAGGAGGTGCAAGGTAGGGCAGTGGATGTGGGGGTGGCCCTAATGAATGATGGTGAGATTTGGAAGCTTCCGGTGTTGCTGTTTGCTGATGATACAGTATTGTTGAGTGAAGATGAATGGGAGTTGCAAGGTTTGGTGAATGAATTTGGGACAGTGTGTAGGAGGAGGAAGCTAAAAGTTAATGTAAACAAAAGTAAAGTTATGGTGTTTGAGAGGAATGAAGTCACAGAGTGTGCAGTGAGGTTGGATGGTGAGGATATGGAGAATGTGAGTGCATTCAAGTACTTGGGTAGTGTGATGAGTAAGGATGGAACTTTGGGGGATGAAGTACGTGAAAGGGTACAGCAGGGAAGAAAAGTTGTTGGTACACTGAAAGCAGTGATGAGAAATAGGGAGGTGAGTATGGAAGTTAAGAAGTCACTGCATGATGGTATTGTGATCCCTACCCTGACGTATGGAAGCGAGGCGTGGACCTTGCAAGAGGGGAACAAGTCAAGAGTGAGAGCAGTGGAAATGAGTTACTTGAGAGGAGCATGTGGAGTGACGTGGAGGGACAGGTTGACGAATGAAGAAGTGAAGGAACGTTGTGGGGTAGATGTGGATGTGGTTGAAAAGATTAGGAGAAATACACTGAGGTGGTTTGGACATGTGGAGAGAATGGAGAATGAAAGACTGACTAAGAGGGTGTATGTAGGTGAGGTGGAGGGAGGGAGAGGGAGGGGTAGACCGAGGATGAGGTGGAGGGATGGAGTTGAGAGGTATATGAGGGAGGGGGGGGTGAGTTGGGGGGAGGGGAGTCAAATGGTGGGTGACAGAGTGACTTGGAGGCGTTTTGTCTGCGGCCACCCTTTGCGGGATTAGGGCATCGGGCTATAGATAGATAGATAGATGTAGTATCTGTGCCTTGCTGCAAATGCTCCCTTAAAATGCAGTTAAAATCTTCAGTGCACACTTCAGTTCTGTTGCACACTTTATCACATGATATTCTCTCATAATCCCTTCCCATCCCTCATCTTCAGTTCCTGCTCATCCCACCTGTCTCTTGGTTCTAGGACAGCTGCCCCCTGGACAATTGCCCCCCGGACAACTGCTCTTGGACAACTGTCCCCTGGACAATCGCCCCCATAGAACAACCGCCCCCGGACAATTGCCTCCGCTAAATGTCACCCGATTCACTGTACAAATGGCCGCAATTGTCTAACCTAACCTTACCTAACCTAACCCAATCTCTAGCAGGAGGCAATTGTCTGGGTGCAGTTGTTTGGGATGCGGTTGTTCTCCGTGGGCGATTGTCTAGGGGGCATTCGTCCGGGGGGCACTTGTACAGGGGGCAGTTGTCCTATCTATCTATCTGTCTATAGCCCGACGCCCTACTCCCGCAAGGGTGGCCACAGACAAAACGCCTCCAAGTCACTCTGTCACCCACCATTTGACTCCCCTCCCCCCAACTCACCCCCCTCCCTCATATACCTCTCAACTCCATCCCTCCACCTCATCCTCGGTCTACCCCTCCCTCTCCCTCCCTCCACCTCACCTACATACACCCTCTTAGTCAGTCTTTCATTCTCCATTCTCTCCACATGTCCAAACCACCTCAGTGTATTTCTCCTAATCTTTTCAACCACATCCATATCTACCCCACAACGTTCCATCACTTCTTCATTCGTCAACCTGTCCCTCCACGTCACTCCACATGCTCCTCTCAAGTAACTCATTTCCACTGCTCTCACTCTTGACTTGTTCCCCTCTTGCAAGGTCCACGCCTCACTTCCATACGTCAGGGTAGGGATCACAATACTATCATGCAGTGACTTCTTAACTTCCATACTCACCTCCCTATTTCTCATCACTGCTTTCAGTGTACCAACAACCTTTCTTCCCTGCTGTACCCTTTCACGTACTTCATCCCCCAAAGTTCCATCCTTACTCATCACACTACCCAAGTACTTGAATGCACTCACATTCTCCATATCCTCACCATCCAACCTCACTGCACACTCTGTGACTTCATTCCTCTCAAACACCATAACTTTACTTTTGTTTACATTAACTTTTAGCTTCCTCCTCCTACACACTGTCCCAAATTCATTCACCAAACCTTGCAACTCCCATTCATCTTCACTCAACAATACTGTATCATCAGCAAACAGCAACACCGGAAGCTTCCAAATCTCACCATCATTCATTAGGGCCACCCCACATCCACTGCCCTACCTTGCACCTCCTTTACAACCCCATCCATATATATATTAAACAGCCATGGAGACATCACACACCCCTGTTTCAGTCCCACATTGAGATCAAAGAACTCACTCAGCTCACCATCCACTCGCACCGTAGCCCTAGCTCCCTCGTACATACTCTTCACAGCACTCAACAATTTCCCCTCCACTCCATATATTCTTAATACCTTCCACATACCTTGCCTATCTATTCTGTCATAAGCTTTCTCCAAGTCCATGAAGGCAGCATACACTTTCCTTCCCTTCTCTAGATACTTCTCCACTAAACATCTTAGAACAAATATCTGATCTACACACCCTTTTCCCTTCCTAAATCCCCCTTGTTCTTCTCCAACTAGCTCCTCTGTCATATGCCTAACCCTATCAATGAGTATTCTACCATATATTTTACCAGTCACACTAAGAAGGCAAATACCCCTATGGTTACCACATACTTCTCTCTCCCCTTTTCCTTTGTACAGAGGAACAATTATACCTGATTTCCAGTCCTCTGGAACCCTTCCTTCTTCCCAAGCCAATCTACACAACTTCCATATCCACTCCACAACAATCTCACCCCCATACCTAAGCATTTCACCGCACACTCCATCAATTCCTGGGGCCTTTCCCAGCTTAATCTTCTTCATCGCTACCACTACTTGTCCTGATACCCTGTTTTTTTGTTCCTCTAATCCTATTACTGTATAGTTTTACACTCTCATTTTTGAGAGTGCAATGCTATAGCCCTCACAGCATCAGCCTATTGTTTCCTTTCCCAACCCCGCTGTCTAAAAATGTCCGGTTCACCTCACCCATTCCTCGGCCCATCATGCCGCCTCCCACCTTAGAAGACTTAGAATTAATGCCTACCGACAGCAGGCGCGCCATTAAATCAAACAAAAATTTTAAGTTAGTCCCCATTCCCCTCTAGAATATTACCCAAAATTGTTGATACATCCGGGTCCACAATGATTCTACAGGGTGATATATATTTTTTTTATGTGCTCGACTCTGGACATAGGCTTCTCAGCCTGTTGCCAAGGCCCAGTAGTCCTCCTACATATCGTGCACCTCTACATGTCACCACTTCGGCGCTAACACCCACCGTCCATATTGAATACATGCTAGGGCTGTCTCATACAGGATTGGTGTATTGGTATTAGCGGGGGTATTTTTACGACATGTCGGCGGGTCTTCTGGTAGATCGGTAATGTCTGCCGTAATGAAATTCAAATTCTTAAACTGGTCCCTGCCCCAGCGGAGATTTGAACCTGGGTCCGGTAGGACCGCAAGCCACCTCTCTACCGATTGAGTCACCGCCTTCCCCAAAAGCACCCTCAAATTGATCACCCCTCGACCTGTACATACTAGTATAGGAGATTGTAGCAAACAAAATAATCAGGGAATAAATATAAACAATTACACCCATGAGCTACTACCAACAGCCTTATGATAAATTACCATGTTGAAGAGGAAGGGTTAGAGCAAAGCCTAAGGACTGCATGAGGGTCATTGGAACGGACATTGAGAGTTTGGTCTACAAGAAGAATAAAACTATCGATATCGGTAATTTTCGAATCATTTGCACAAATTACATTTCAAAATGGGAAAATATTGTTTAATTGTAACTTTAACTCTGCCTTATAATAACCTACCTACTGAGCAAAGTTATGATTCTATTCCGCCGTAAATAAAGTACAGTCTCGAAGACAGACCATCTTCTCACAGTGTTTGCTAAATTGTTTCCTTTTATTTACGCAAAATCTAAGCATAACAATGTTCAGCATGTATATACCTAATATTATGGCCAAACTACTTTTCACATTTATCTGTTATAAATTATGAATGACTGTGATGCAATGAAAATGATCGGTTTCGAAATTTTCGGCTTCCCTGTAGCCCCAAACCTGCAAGTGATCAGTTATCTTTACCAAGTCAGTTTTCCCCCAGAACACGATCTCCAGCAGTCAGTTTGCATGCATATATACTAAATCATCATGAAGTTGACGGAAACTTTAGTCCTTTTGCAGCTTATATCTAGTAGACCAAGGGTAGAACAAGAAAATACCACGGTTTTCAACACTTTCCACAGGACTTCGTGACTATCGTCATTTTATATTACTAATATGTTACTACAGCTTTGCTTTGATGATGAAGTGATGCTAATTTTACGCCTAGTAAAAGTGAAATGAATATATAGGTCTGCAACAACTGTCTTTTCTGGTGAATAGGTTCAAGCGTGGAACAAACTTTGTCCAACAGTCTGACAGGGCCTAAGAATTAAACATCCTTTCCTCAGCTGCAAGAGAATATAACTAAAAGTTCTAGTCAGACCTTGGGTCAAAGGCAATTCCGATATTAAATACTTAAATAAATAAAATTCATCAGTTCCAGTTCAAATCCAGTTCAGTTCACACACACACACACACACACACACACACACACACACACTATCTATCTGTCTATCTATCTATTGCTTAGGCTGCTTCCCCCAAGGGAAGGGAGGTAGCCGTGACAGGACGAAACACTCCCAATTTACCCATCCACTCAGACACATTCATTCGCATCTTAGCCTCAAGGGGAGAAGGGACAGATCCTCATTGCACCAAACCCCGCATGAGGGCAACTGCGCAGTGCAATCAGTGACATCTACAGCAGGGTCCAAAAGCAGAGCTGGTTTACCCCTGCCACATCATAATGGACCCATCCCCTTACCTGCACCTGATCTGCTCAGCTGATCAGACCAAATGCGGGAGAATATCCCCTCAGGGCCGCTTCATTCACAATTTCTCCCCAGTCACTTCTGTTACACACAGCCAGTCTTCCATGCTCAACAGACATCCGTCTTGCATCCAACACTCTCTTCACACTGTCCATCCATCCTATTCGTGCTCTTCCTCTCAGCCTTACACCTCTCACATCAGATCTAATTATCATTTTCACCAATCACTCACTATCCATTCTCTCCGTATGCCCAAACCATCGCAACACCCTCTGCTCAACTCGATCAACCACATCCCACACAGCTCCAGTTCTCCTTCACACTTCATCATTTCTCACTCGATCCATACACATCACTCCACACACACTCCTCGGACACCTCAGCTCCATTACATTCAAACTTTTCCTCTCTGCTACACCCATATTCCATGTTTCTGCCTCATATAATGCAGTCGGTACCACAACATCCTCATACAGCCTTGTCTTTACATCCATTCAAAGCAAATGACAATTAAACACTTTTTTCATTTCTCCCAGCATCATTCCTACTTCATTCATTCTAAACTTCACTTCCGCATCTGTTCGTCCATCCGCAGCAACATGTGACCCTAAATACTTAAAACACTCTACCTCCTCAAGAAACCCACCATTCAAAACTATATTCATCCTCCTACCATCTGCCAACCCCGTACACTTCATCACTTTACTCTTATTCTCATTTACTTTCAATTTCCTCCTTTCACACACCTTTCCAAACTCCTCTACCAACTGTCTCAATCTCTCCTCTGAATCACCCACAAGTGCAGTATCATTTGCATACAGCAGCTGCTTCAGATTCCACTCTCTATCATCAACATTCACCAGACTCAGACCTGCACCTAACACTCTTGCATTCACCTCCCGTACAACACCATCCTTATAAATAATAAACAATCAAGGCGATATCACACATCCCTGCTGCAGCTCCCCTCTCATGGGAAACCAACCACTCACAGTGTTTACCACTCTCACACACGCTTTACTATTTACATAAAAACTTTTCACTCCTATTAACAACCTTCCATCAAGTCCATACAATCTTAAAACAGTGTACAAACCCTCCCTATCAATTCTATCATACGCTTTCTTCAAATCAGTGACGTCCAGAACACATCCCTTGCTTTCGCTAAGTACTTTTCACACACCTATCTCACAGCAAACCCTTGATCCATGCATCCCCCCCCTCTCCTATAGCCACACTGCTCATCACCAATCACTCCTTCTGCACCCTCTCTAACTCTCTTAATTAACACTCTACCATACATCTTACCTACAACACTCGACTTATACCCCCAAAGCTAGTACATTCATACGTATTACCCTTACCTTTATACAATGGGACCATACAAGCACTTGCCCAGTCAGTTGGCACCATACCTTTCACGAAACACACATTCAACAATCTTATTATATAACTAGTCAACAATACTTGATCCACCACCTTTCAAGCATTCCACTGCACGCCCATCCATACCTGCAGCTTTCACTGTTTTCATTTCCTTTACTGCCTCCTGCACTTCCTTCATCGTGATCAAAGAATCATTCAACTCTCCCAACATATTTATTCCTTGCACCCATCTATCTGCCACAATCTCAGCCTCCCTTTCCTCCTCTGCATTTAACAATCTTTCAAAATACTCCACCCATCTCTTCCTTACTGCATCCATCTCAATTAACATCCATCCTCTGCTTTTACTCGCCCTTCCTTCCGAGACTCTCCCTTTCGCACCGTTTTCATCTCCTTCCAAAACATTTTATTATTCTGTTGAAAATTCTCAGTCAACTGCCTTCCCCACCTCTCATCTCATATATATATTATAAATTATAAATAAATAAATATATATATAAATATATATATATATATATATATATATATATATATATATATATATATATATATATATATATATATAGTGCCTAGTAAGATATTTTCTCGTAAAAAAATGAGGGTGAATGCAACTGCCTTTTCTTCATTATTTGATTTCTGCTCAGTGCTTTCGATGCATTGGGCTAAACTACATTGATCTTCATTTAGACTTCAGAGTAGCTTTCCAATTTTTTGTATATGTCGTAATGTTTCATTCCTTCCTGGGGACATCTGACCAATTTGATGGCGGGTGGAAAAACAGCATATTATAAAGCGGGTACCTACACGTGCTATCACATGATTGGTCGGCCAGGATCGTGTGATGGAAGGTGTGTGGCTATCTCATTGGTGGACTAAGTTATCCCACCAATATTTGTGATCTTTTGAATGTTTGAAGGATTTGTAGATTGTCTACTTGTGTGCTCATTGCAGGTTTCAGTTCAGAAATGGAATGTGCTTCCAGAAACATGAATCTACGTGGGTCTATTTGCTGGATCATTATTTCAGAGTCTTTTTCGAGGTGCTGACGAAGGAGGGAGGTGTTATGATTAGTTCTGTAGTGATATTTTATAGATATGTTCTGTAAGTAACATGTGAGACGCCTCGACGTTTTTGGTCCTCATCATCCCAGTATGTAGGTATGAGGCTCACAGCCCTCACTTGTTCAAATATGTCGGTAGATGACTTTGTCTTCTTGCATGGGCGTACTTTTCACTGGTGGGCGATTCTTGAGTAGTAGCTTGGTTTTGCAGGTCTTGTAGTTTGTGAGTAGTGCAATGCTTTTCTTAGAATCTGTGCATTTGAAATTTTTATGACTGACTCTTTTCATTACTCTCTCATCGGTTTTGTACTCTGAAGGCATGTAACTTCGGAATTACAAAATGATTTTTTTCCTTACTGAGAGAAGGAGCACTGCAATTCCAGTACCATTTTTTAACTGCATTCATCGCTACGACTTCTATGTCGCTGTTCTGATGTCCATTGTTGATGAGGACTTCCGAAAGTCTTTCCAACTCTGAATGAACACTGTTCCATGAGGAACAGTGGATGAGGGCACGGCGGAGATAGGCACTGATCATGGAACGTAAATATCGCTGCAGGCATTCACATGTGCTGTTGGGGCATAGTCCTTTACTGACAAACTTTACGCATACTGCAGTTATGAACCACGAGTCGCGGGCGATCACCAGGACATCGAGGAAGGGGAGGTGGCCTCGGGTAGACTATTTGAAAATGAAATTTAGGCCAGAGGCATCCATGAGTCCTTGTCTAAGGAAGTCTGCGATCAACGCACAAGTAGATGATTTACAGATCCTTCCAACTTGCAAAAGATTACAAACATCGGTGGGCTAACTCATTCCACCAACGAGATAGTGACACACCTTACATCACACACTCCTGACCGACCAATCACGTGATAGTACGTGGCAGTACCCACTAAATGAAGAGGTCTCACTCCACCCGCTATCAGATTGGTCCGAAGAGGTTCCCAAGAAGGAACGAAATGTTACCAAATACACCAACATTTGGACAGATTCTCAGAAATCTAAATGAATATCAAAGTAACACAGCCCGACGCGGCTCTGGACAGAAATTAAATAATGCAGAAACGGAAATTGCATTCAACCTCGTTTACTTAAAAGAAAATATCTTACCTGGCACTACAAATATATAAAAGCATGACGAGGGCACCAGAGACACTGAGATTACCCCCAGGTTTAGGAGAGATCTTGTGGAATGCCAAGTACACGGGAAGCAGCTGCTTGTCACACGGATTTTAAAAAGTCTTCTTGAAGTTCGAGGAAAATGAAAAGAAGCCAATATCCCTGAAAATATGAAAATATTCACTGAAGATGTGTTACAGCTTCTCCAGCAGCAACGCCATCAAGTCATGGAACCTAGAAGCATTGTTAAGATTTCCTGGTTGTATGGCTACAGCACTAAACTCCCTCAACTGACGACTTGTTCCAAACCTTGAACTGATGCAGGAACAAGAATCTATCTATCTCTGTATTGCCAGACGCCTTAACCTCAAAAGGGTTGGCCAGAAACAAATCGCCTCCATGTCGCCCTGTCTCCCACCACTTCACTGCACTGCTTCCAGCTCACACACCCCTTTCTCCTATACCCTCCCACTCCATCCCTCCATCTCATCCTCGGCAATGGAACAAGAAGAATGACTAAATATGAAACTCGACACTTCACAACTACACCCCGACCCCACTGCAAGAGGCTCGAGTCTGAAGTTGTAGACAATATTCCGAAACCGGAGAGAGAATGCTAAGTCGAAACAACAAGAGAATTCCAAGCCTCCTTATCACTGAAGCTTCTATATCAAGGGGCTCCTTCCAAAGCTACCTTGTCCAAAAACGACACCTACAAGCAGCCAAACAACTTCGTTCAAATGAGGACGTCGTCGTCATGAAATTAGTGAAGATCGCAGCTTTCATTACAATTTCGAGGCAGGACCACCTACAAAAAATGGACAACATAGTCTCTGACACCCCCAGGTTCATGTGAATTAATTGCAAACCCACAGAAGATTTCAAGAAAGTAACCTTGTGATTGAAACTATCAATGCCACTACAAACAACCTCTACTTCCTTAATCTGTCTCTCTATCTATCTGTCCATAGCCCGACGCCCTAATTTCGAAAAGGGTGGCCGCAGACAAAACGCCTCCAAATCACTCTATCTCTCAGCATTTGCCTGCCCTCCCCCAGCTCACTCCCCCCTCCCTCATATACCTCTAAGCTCCATCCCTCCACCTCATCCTCGGTCTCCTGCTCCCTCTCCCACTTTCCACTTTACCTGTATACACCCTCTTAGTCAGTCGTTTATTCTCCATTCACTTCATATGTCCAAACCACTGCAGTGTATTTTTCCTAATTTTCTCAGTCACATCCACATCCACCCCACAATGTTCTTTCACTTCTTCATTTGTCAACTTCTCCCTCCATGTTACTACACATGCTCCTCTCAGGTAACTTATTTCCACTGCCCCCACTTGTTCCCCTCTAGCAAGGTCCATGTCTCGCTTCCATTTGTTGGGGTAGGGCTCACAATACTATCATCCAGTGACTTTTTAACTTCCATACTCACCTCCCTACTTCTCATCAACTCTTTCAGTGAACCGACAATCTTCCTTTCCTGCTGTACCCTTCCAGATACTTCATCCCTAAAACTTCCATCCATATTCATCACACTATCCAAGTACTTGAATGCACTCACATTCTCCATATCCTCACCATCCAACCTCGCTCTGCATTCTGTGACTTCATTCTTCTCAAACACCATAACTTTACTCTTGTTTACATTAACTTTCAGATTCTTCATCTTAAACACTGTCCCAAATTCATTCACCAAACCTAGCAACTCCCATTATCTTCACTCAAAAATACTGTATCATCAGCAAACAGCAACACAGGAATCTTCCACACCTCACCCTCATTCATTAGAGCCACCCCCACACTCACTGCCCTACCTTGCACCTCCTTTACAACCCCATTCATATATATATGGATGAGGTTGTAAAGGAGCCATAAAGACATCACACATCCTTGTTTCAGTCCCAAATTTAGATCAAAGAACTCATTCAGCTCACCATCCACTCGTGCCATAGCTCTAGCTCCCTCATACATATTCTTCACATCACTCAACAATTTCCTATCTACTCCATATATTCTTAATACCCTACACATACCTTGCCTATCTACTCTGTCATATGCTTTCTCCAAGTCCATGAAGGCAGCATACACTTTCCCTCCCTTCTCTAGACACTTCTCCACTAAACGTCTTAGAACAAATGTCTGATCTACATACCCCTTTCCCCTTCTTAATCCCCCGTGTTCTTCCCCAACTAGCTCCTCTGTTATATGCCTAACCCTATCAATGATAATTCTACCATATATTTTTCCAGTCACACTAAGAAGGGAAATACCCCTATGGTTGCCACATATTTCTCTCTCCCTTTTTCATTTGTATAAAGGAACGGGTATACCTGGTTTCCAGTCCTCTGGAACCCTTCCCTCTTCTCAAGCCAATCTTAACAACTTCCATATCTACTTCACAAAAATCTCATCCCCATTCTTCGGCATTTCACCACACACTCCATCAATCCCTGGGGCCTTGCTCATGTTGATCTTCATTGCGTCAACTACTTCCTCCCTACTGATCTCTTCGTCCCTCCTCTCATTTCTTCTTCTCCCAGCCATTCCCCAACCTCTTATACTCGCACTGCTCTCACTCTTTACATTCAACAAATCCTCAATGTACTCCTTCCATCTCCTCATTTTCTCTGTCTTGTCCACCAGCAATCTATTATTCCCACCTATAACTCCCATACTATTTCCCCTTTCACACTGTCTTACTTTCTTTACCTCCTTCCAAAGCAATTTCTTACTCTCCCTCCATTTGACACTCAGATTACTCCTAAACTCTTCATCCACTGTCTTCTTACTCTCCTTCACTAATCTCTTCACCTCCCTTCTCCTGCTCACATATACCTCTCTCTTCTCACTCTTATCTTCTCCCCTACCTATACTTGCTAGCCAGTCACTATAACTACCGCAAATTGACTTAGGACCTCCCCCCACAAGGTATTAAAAAACACAGAAATCATAGTATATCACAATGTTTGTTCATGAAATGCCATTCATAAATATTAAATCATGTTTCCTTTGTTTTTCAGGACCACCTGGATGTGTTTTGGCATGGAATCACTTAAATCTCTAAAGTAATCTAAGGACATTACTTTGCACCAGACATTTGTCAGTTCAGTCTTGAGGTTGTCCTGATTGGGTGTCTTCTTCTCTGCCATGATTTTCTTCATCTTTGCCCAGCAGTTTTCTATCGGATTTAGATCTGGACCGTTGCCAGGCCAGTCGAGGACCTCAATCCGATTATCCTGAAGCCATTTTGTCACCTTTCTTAACTTGTGACATGGAGCTGAATCATTCATGAAAAAGTCGCATCCATTAATAGCAACGAAGTTTAACAAATGATCTTTCAAAACTTGAATGTACCAGCCACCATTCATCATCAAGTTCTTAAGGAGAACGTAGTGGCCTCCCCTACCCATTTCACCTGAGAAACACCCCCATTCCATTACTGATTGTGGGTGCTTAACAGTCGGCACCGTGTAAGCAGGGTCATATCAACTATGGGAGGGAGGGCGACGAACCTTGGCAGAACGCACCTGGAACACTTGAAATGTGCTTTCATCAGAAGTCATAACTTTTCTCCACTTATCCGATGTCCAGTATGCATATTTCTTGGCAAACTGAATGCGTTGTTTTCTTCATGCAGTCAGTGAGAAGCGGTTTCTTGGCTGCAGTGCAGCTTGGCAAACCCAGCTAATTCTGCAGACGATGTTGGATAGTTCGAATTGAGATGTCTTGTAACAGCTTAGGATGCATTCTCTTCAATTCTGCTGCTGTCAGTCGAGGATTCTTGATTAGTTCCCTCTTCAGAAGTGTATCTGTACCTCTGGAAGTCGTCCTCTTCTTTCCTCCTCCATGCTAGTGCTCTGGTATGACATCAGGAGGCAGGCAGCGCGCTACAGCAAGAATCTTCACACTGGTCGACTTTGCACATCCAGTACGTTCACAAATCGTGTTGATAGGGACATTAAACTGCCTCCATGCAATGATACGGACTCTCTCATCCCTCGAGCAGTAGTTTCCAGGCATAACAACTCGACTCTAGGACAATAACAGGGCAAACAGTAATGCATACAAAAAAGAGGGAGGCACAAGCTCGGAGTTACGGGAACATATACTCCTACTCTCGCTTCTGGGCAAGCACTGACTTGCTGAGTGTTTCACCACCTCCCGCCAACACCAGAGGAGTTGCCAGTTATTTCTTGCCTCAAAAATTCACTTGGTAGAGGTGGAAACACAAAACAAAGACAGACAACTCTCCCATAGCAATTCTGTGTGTAGGCCCTAAGTCAATTTGCAGTGTATATGAGGCGTTACCCGCAGAAAGGGTCCAACACGCCACAAATAAAGTTTGCCGGAAAATGCACTCAAAGTTCGGCAATATTCACATGAGTATAACTTAGCTAATTGATGGGCTAGCACCTTCATTTTTTTTTTAAATTGATGCTTGATATGTCTACTTTTTGACTATGACAATGCTTTAGTGGCTATTAGTTTAGAAATTTTTGTTTATTATTATTAATGATAATAATGCAATCAGAAAATTCAATCCCGGTGTTTTTTTCTGCTATTACTGAACCATGAGTGCATTTTCTGGCACAATATTGGTTCAAGAATGGTGGTACATGTTAATATGCATATTAATGATAGTGTAAATAACAATAATATAATAATAATATTAATAATAATAATAATGATAATAATTATGGTAATTATTGACAATGAAGATGCTAAAATGGAACCTTGAGTGCATTTTCTGGTACAATATTGGATAAAGAATGGTGGTACATGTTAATAACCATGCTAATACTGGTGTAAAACATAGTAATACTATTATTAATAATAATAATGATGATAATGGTATTATTATCGAAGATGAAGATGCTGTTATGGAACCTTCAGTGCTGATGATGATGAAGCTGTATAATCCGTCTGTATGTTACTGTCAGTCCAGTCATTATTACTGTTTTTATGCTTTGACAGCCACTCTGTTTAATGAATAATAATAATAACTGTAATATAGTTAATAATAATAAAGATATTATTATTGAAGATGAAAATGATGATGAACTTTTATAACCCGTCTTACCCCCCTCTGGAAGTGACGTAACCTCCCCACCACCTCCTACTCAACCCATCCCACCACACGTCTCGCTCACTTGACGGAATAGGCTAGTGTACCCTTCCTATATGCAGGCTGCCCGGGCCGATGGTGGTGGCGGTTGATACGGCTCATTCGTAGTTTTTTTTCACTGGACTATAACCCTTACTTCCAGTATAGAAACTGGCTTTAAACCACTAACAGTGCATAAAGGAAGAGTTGTACTGTGGTTTTATGCAATAAAACGGTTTTGAACATAGGTGGCGCGTTGGACCCTTTCTACAGATAACCCCTCATGTGTCTTCTTGTGTTCCACAGCTCGTTTCACCTCATCGTTCCACTATGTTGTCCCTTGAACACCCCTACATCTCCTCCTTACTCCACAAACCATTCCTAATGTTGCGCCTTTCTCTTCAGTGAATATCTTGCATACTTCTTCCACCCCTTCCATCTGCTCTAACTCATAAGTTCCCAATCTTTCTTCCACTGTGCTCTTATACGAGTACTCTACCATTTTCTCACTCTTTTGCAACTTCTCCACTCTTTTCACAGGAGCTGTTTCCTCCTGTCTTCCCCTTCATCCCTTCACCCATTCTCTTTGCAGTCTTACCTTGGCCATCTATAAGTGATGGTCCGAGATTCAATTCCCCCACCCTCTTCACACTCTTGCATCCAACACTTGTCTTCTCATTCGCTCATCGACACACACTTAATCTGTCATTGCCATTTGTTCAACAAGTTCACCATCCATCCTCCTCATGACTCTCCATGTATACCTGTGGATGATCTTATGCCGATAGAAGGTGTTGGTTATTGCCAACCCCCTTACTAACACAGATGTCCACCAAAGTACTATCATTCCCATCTACTTCAGCTGGCACACCCCACTGACCAACCACTCCATCCACTTGTATACTTCAAACTTTGCTATTCATGTCTCCAATAAAAAGTACTCCCTCGTTCCTCTCAAACTTGTCCATAAGTGCTTCTACACATGCCCATAACTTATCTTTCACTCTTGCCACTCAGTCCTCTGTCGGCACAGACATACAGTCACGTAAGCTTGTATACCTACTTTCATCCTCACCTATACAATCCTTGCACTCATTGTTCCATACTCTCTTATATTCTCCTCCCACTTCTTGCTTATCACCAGATATACTCTCTCTCTTGCCCTCTCATTCTCATTAACTTCCGCATATATTCCTAAACCGTACTCCTGTTCTCTCACCCTTTCACTTCTTCATTAAGTTTCAGTCAATTCACATACATCCACTCTTACATCCTCAAGCACCTGAACACTCTCTCTTTCATTTCATCATTCACTCCTCTCACATTCCATGTTCCCATCCTTAGAATGTCATTTGTCCATTCCTTGGTCGTCAACGTATGGTCAGTCCTGGTCTGAGGCATTCTGTTCGCTTGTTTAGTTAGTTCTTTTTATGGGATGGGGCACTAACCCACCACCAACCCTTTTAGTCGCCTCATACGACAAACAGGGATACTGGGGGAGTATTCATGAAACCCCCCTTCCTCCACGAGGGGGGAAGGTGAATATTCTCTTGGCTATGCATATGATAATGTCACGACTCACAAGCCAGGCTGCCCCCTTCACCACATCATCTTGCAAATCCTGACTGCATCCTACTCCACAGCAGAGATAGAACGACATACTCACACCCTATGTACCTGCTGACTACTGTCTGACTTTAGCTAGACAGTTCCTCGAGATTCTGAGGGATACACCCCATGCAGTAGACTGAATCATCACTTCGTTGGACGTCGAAAGCCATTTTACCAAAGTGCCCATGGAAAGAATAATACCATCATCCTCAATTAAGTATATAGGTTTTAAGAAACTACACCCCTCGGCATGCAAGAAACATACCTCCACTCCCAGTCGGAACTTTGTGATAAAGAGGCCCGTTCATATGCTCCCATGGAAAGGTGGTGTTTCAATGGACAGCCCTGAAGGTGTCATTTTTGCAAACTTATTTATGGGTACAATCGAGGCTAATATATTGACGAATAACCATCCTTCAAACTACTGACCCTATGTTGACGACATTTTCATTAAAGAACTTCCAAGATTTCGGATCTTCAGACAGCGACTCGCCGATGTCTCAGGCCTATATTTCACTTTAGGAGGGCCTACCTAAGAGCACCTCCACTTCCTTTATGTCCTAGCAAGCAACCGTGACTAGAGTGACAACTGCAGTCTGTATAAAATCATGCAATTAGGGACTATGCTTCAGTGGCACAAGTGAATACCTTAAGCCATGCTATGCTCCATGATCAGTGCCTATGTCCGCCATGCCCTCACCCACTGTTCCTCATAGAACAGTGCTCATTCAGATTTAGAAAGACCTACGCAGAAGTTCTCGTCAACATTGGATATCGGAATAACGACGTGGAAGGCGTAGTGAAGACTGCAGTTAACGAATGATATTCAAGCTTCAGTGCCCCTCCCAATAATGAAAAAATCACTTTATACCACAGAAGTTACCTGTCTACAAGGTATAAAACTGACAAGAGCATAAAGAAAGTATCTTTCATATAAATGTCAAAATCACAGATCCTAACAAAAGCATCATGCTAATCACAGTACAAGACCTGCAAAACCTCCCACCTACAAGTCAGGAACCGCCCTCCTGTGAAAAGTACACCCTTTCAAGAAGACCACATTATCTACCAACACACTTCCAAAAGTGAGACCTATGAGCCTCATACCTACGCCGGGATGATGAGGATTAAACTGTAAATGCGTCTCACATGTCACCTACAGAACCCATCGATAAAAAAAATCACTACAGAACTAGTCACAGCATCTCTGTGACAGAGAAGCAAGAATGAAGTTAAAAAACTACTAAGGAGACTTTTTGAAGCTCAAATGCTGTGTGCCTCAGGGTTGCATTCTTGCACAAACATTATAGAGTATTTATACAAATGATATACCTCTTCCAAGCCCATCCAATTTAAATAAACAGTTTGCAGAAGATATTACACAAATGATTGTGTAACCGGAGAAGTCACGGTATTTAACCCTTCCGTGGCCATAGGTCCGGAATTACGCTTGTGCCTATGGCAGATGCCGGGACCATTTTCTGAGTTTCTAAAATTGATTTTTTTCCCTCACCATATCGAAGACGAAGTGCAGATGCACCTAACAGTGCAAATCCCAGCTTCCTAGACCCATTCTTTGGCTTGCAATGGAGTGCGTAGGTTACAGAAATATTGGCAATGGATATCCACCACAATGGTGTATTGCCGTGGCACAACATTGCGTGTGTTGTTTTTTTTTTACTCCCCAAAACAATGAGAATGGTGCTGAAACGTTGCACATACAGTATATCAGATATGATGATAACGAATGATTTCATCAGATAATATGTTAGGATTGGTTCAAAAAATTATGAATATTTTCTCACATTTTTATTTTTATAAAATATGTTTACGAAAGTTTCTAGTAATTTTGCACATTAGTGTTGTGAGTACGGTTGGAAAAGGGAGTGAAAGGGTTGAATATTCAGTCCTAAATGAGAAAACTGTCGGTCCCCTGAGGGTAGGCTCTCCTATGAGGAATGAAATTGGAGGGTCGGATAGATTAGAACCTGGTCAGCTCCGATTAGAGGTAGGGGAGTGGAGGTGATTTTTGCCGCTCCCACACCATCTGAATGGCTAAAATAGAATAGTAATGCAGGTTCTAAACTATGAATAAGTCTAATTATTAGCAACAGAGAAACAAAGCAGAAATAATTACCCATACAGATGGAAAAAAAAAAAAAATCTTTCCTGTAATAAGGTTTACGTTTATCACTTTACTTTGTTATTTTCACAGTCTATGTTGCTGTCTGTGTGTCGTGAATGTGGGAATGTGTGGTAACTACTGCCTGGGTAAGGAAGAAAGGCAAAGCTGTATGTTTGCCTATACTTCATGCAGTCAGAATACTGTAAACTAGGAGTATCGCACGATAACTGCGTGCGATATCATACTCACGTACTATGAACAATTTTATTGCTTTCAGTGTGATCTTCAGTGATCTTCAGTGATTGTGAGTAGTTCAAAATCATGAACAGGAAAAAAATACGTGGATAACAATACAGGAACATACACTGATGCTGGCAAGGCTGGCATGGTAGGATGGATGGGGCGAAGTGTTTGTTGGGGCAACCTTCACACAGTCAGAATACAATAAAATCGGCATATCACGCGGTTGACTTGTAAGATAGCATTTTCCATACCCAATGCTGTTCACCTACATCACAAACAGAACGTGCAATGATTACCGCTCCATCTTGGGCAAAAAGATTGTAATAAGCACATAAGGAAATAGATGGGGGCTGGCATCTGAGAAATAAATACATAGCTGAATAATTACTCACCTCAAGTGCATGATGCGACGACAGGAGTTCATGCAGGCGAACTTTTACCCATCTCTGCCCTCCCCTAGCAGGTCAGAAGTAAATAGAGATAAGTCATTGTCTGGGAAAAACAGTCTTTGTACAAAAGTCACTTACAAAACATAATCTAATTTAAACACTACCAGTATCTTACACTTCTGTATTTTACTTTGTAACACTACACTGAGTAATATAAACTATACACGCTGCACTTGTCCACACAGTCAGTACTTAGCAATGGAATGATAGTGGGGATTGGTGGAGTGGCCCGTGAAGTGGTAGGAAGTGGTGAGGTGGCACGAGAGGTGATGCGGGGTGGTGAGATGGTGCGTGCAGTGGCAGGATGTGGTGGCGAGGCAGTGCGGGGTGAGTGCACCTGCACTCCAACCTCCCCTTCGTCCTTCTCCTCTCTCTCAGTGAAGAGCCGCTTCACCACCATCCGTTTGCTCTTCGGTGGTGGTGGAGCTGTACGGCGAGGTGGTGGAGGCGTCTCCTCACTCTCTGAGATGTTTCTGTCATCCTCTTCGTAGTAGGAGTGATACCACTCATCACCATTCTCGTCACTACTCCCCACAATACTCTCCACCTCCAGGTCAGACCCAGTTCGGTCCTTGTCGGTCTCCTCCCCCACGGGGAAACAGGTACGCCCTGCTCTCAGGGCTGGTGAGCGGCCTATGGGGCTGGAGAAAGCGGCGCTGGGTGGGGATAGGGGCAGGGAAATAGGCGGAACTCAGACGTCCACTCATCATGGAAGTATGCAGTGTACTGACGTTTGAGATGTATGGGTGTGTCGGGTAGGTCAGTTTGAAGATGTTCAGAATGTTTATTCACTTCCCCCAAATTTTCGCCATTTTTTATACGCCACGCTCAAACGACACCTGCAGCCATTTACTGGCTAAACGTCATTCGATGCCGGCAGCCACAAAGGGGTTAATGGTCCAAAATTAGCAGAAGAAAAACAAAACTAAATGTCATGGGGTTTTTAAGAATATGCAATATTAAAGGATAATATTCAATAATACTTAAGAACAGGACAATGAATTGTCTTGTGAAAAGCAATGATTACTTTTTGCCGGCTTACTTCGCCGATTCTCTAAGGACGAGAATTTATAAACTTTCTCAACAGTACACAGCAGAGACTAATTCTTCACAATTGCTGTTTATTAGTACTGTTGGCCTCTGGAGAAAGTGACTCCACCCCTGACAATCAGTATCTAATGCTATTAACAATAAGCAGGTTCTTGCTGATGCATTAACTCCTGGTTGCACAACGGATTTTAAGCTTAATACAAAAGGACTGGCATAAGTACCAGTTATGAATCGCAAAGCGTTTATGCAAACTAGGAGCTATAAGTGAAATAAGCTTAATATGGAAAATAAAACACGAGTTTACATTACATTAAGCTCAAGAAAAAGAACTGTTAAATTTATTGATTGCAAAGAAATATATTTATGTTACATTTCAAAATGAATTCAAAATAAGTAGATCGCACTCACTCGCTCACTCAAAAGCTAACTCTTACACCTAGAAAAAACGAAAAGAAATACTGGTCAAAAAGTGGACTAAGTGGATGACTGGGTGTCGTTACTGAGGAAGGACACTGCACACGCTGAGTCTCTCACCAATCACGCTAGGTGGGAATCCAACGGCGGCGGTGGGAACTAGGCGTCGTTGAGGAAGGATGCTGCCACACACTACCTGCTTCCACGGCGCACAAATCTTGACTGATCCAAATTGTGGGAGAGAAGCGAGTGTCGTGGCTGCACTAACAGCCAACGAGTGTGAGCAATACACACCCGCAATTCACTCAGCAAAGGTGCTAACATCGCACACAAGGACGATCACTTATGAAATAGTGAAAAATGTCCTGAAAAAACACTCCCGATCGGGTGAATACGTAGCGGTTAAATTGAGCGATAAATACTGGGATTCCACTAGAATTCGCGGTTTCCCACCAAAGTTAATATCACGAGTTTATTCAAATACTTAATCGCGCCGACTAGTGATATTATGCCCCATGAAAATCACATTTAAAAATTTCAATATACATACATATAAATCCTAATTCAGTCACACAAGATTCACACTGTGGTGTGTGTATGCTATCCTGCTACAGGAGAAAGTCACAGTCGCCAGTGAGTGAAAAAACCTCGTATTTACATTAATAGAAGCAACCTTGAGGGAAAAACTCCATGACGACGGTGAAAAATCCTGTACTCAGGTCAAACTGAACGAAAAGTTCGCTACATTTACATTAACAACTAATTGTTATGTATCGTGATGTATGTAATACACGGTGTAGGTGTGACAGTTGCGGTGTAACTGTACTTATGTGTAAAATTACATAATGCAAATCAATAATAAATGATGACGACGAGGCAGAAGAGAAGAGGCGGCAGCATGTGTCAGGGATGATCAGCTGTTCTGCACGGCAATGCTGCACCCGCCAGCTGCACCTGCGAAAGGAATCAAAATGGAGCATCAAAAGTTTCATTTCTCTCTCCTTGCCTAGCAGTCAGTATATATGTCATTATTAACCAGGAAACGTAGTCTTAAAATTCACAAATCTCTCAGGACCCTCATATTTTACTGGTTAAAGCTTATTAACTAGGAAACATGCCAGTTCTTGAATTGCTCAAATCTCTTAGAATGGGCGGTTTACTAGTTAACCTAACATTATTAACCAGGAAATGTGCCAGTTCTTGAATTGCTCAAATCTCTTAGAACGGGCAGTTTACTGGTTAACGTAACACCACACTTATGACTATTACAGGAAGCTGAGAATCGCTATGCAATCTCGGGCAGGTCATGTTTTAACACCCACCGTGGGTGTGAACACTCATGTGGATAATATGCATTCTCCGGGAATCCTCAGAGAGGCCCACAGCTCGAGACGTTCCACACGGTAATTCATACACAGCCTCAGACTGTCTCTGCAGGGTTCTCAAACTTCCCCCTTAACTTATAGTATACATGTATGTACAAGTCCTGGACGTAACGTGTCCTGTGGGACCAAAGGGCAAGTCGTCAGCAATTACTGGTACACTTTCAACTGGTAACCAGGCTGGTCCTTGGATTACTCAAATCTCTGAGGACGCCTATCTTACGGAACCCAGCATACAACAGTTGCCCGTGTTAGTCAGCAGTTAGCAGGCGAGACATCAAGTCAGCACCTACGTTATCACATCCCTTGATGAATCTCACAGCAAGGTTAAACTGCTGTAAATACAGTGTCCAGCGTGTCAATCTTGCATTAGCCGTCTTGGTCGTGCTGAGACTAGTGAGTGGCATATGATCAGTTTCCTGAGTGAAAAGTACTCCATATGAATAACAGTAATATTTCTTAACACCATCAACCATGGCCAAGAGTTCCTTCTCAACAGTACTGTAATTCCTCTTGGCAGGTTTTAGCTTACGGCTGTGGTATGCCACTGGGAAGATTCCACCTTCCGATTCCTGCATCAATACGGCACCTACTCCATCTTGTGAAGCATCAGTGTGCAGTATGAAAGGTTTGTTGGAATCAGGCAACTGGAATATAGGCTCCTTGCACAATATGTTCTTAAGGGCAGTAAAAGATCTCTCTTGTGCTTCTCCCCATTCAATGGTGTTTGGAGCATATTTCTGTAGCACCTCGTACAACAGCTGGGCAATAAGAGCAAAGTTGGGGATAAAACTCCTATAATACCCCACTAGGCCAAGGAATGCCCTAACCTGTTTCTTGGTCATGGGTCTCGGGGCTTCTCTAACCTTCCTGATCTTGTCACCCTGACACCTGCAGTGATTGTTGCCAACAGTATGTCCAAGGAACTCCACCTCACTGTGAGCAATCTTACATTTGCTAGGCTTCACAGTCATGCTGAAACTCTGGAGTCTACTGAAGACAATTTCCAAGAGTCTGAGGTGCTCCTCCAATGTGGCGGAATGAATGAGGACATCATCAACGAACATTTCTACTCCTACAATACCATGGAGCACTTGTCTCATGGCACGATTGAATACTGCTGAGGAATTGGTAAGTCCAAATGGGAGGACTTTATACTGATACAACCCCCTAGGAGTAGCAAAGGCAGTGAACTGACGGCTCTCGGGGTGAAGGGGAATCTGGAAGAATCCCTTTGCCAAATCGAGCTTTGTGAAATATCGTGACCCTGCCAGCTTGGAGAAGATGGCAATGTGGTCACCCATCGGCTCAGCATCCACTTTGGTGATTGCATTGAGCCTCCTATAGTCACCACAAATCCTGACTCCACCATCTTTCTTGCGAACTACTACCATTGGACTGCAGTAAGGAGATAAGGACTTTTCAATAATACCTGCAATCTCCATGTCAGCAATTTCGTTGTCCACTGCTCCCAGTAGTCGCATGGGAATCGGATATGGCTTAACCTTTACAGGAGTATCGCTGGTCAACTCAATTTTGTGACAATCAACCTTTGCAAGTCTAGGTTGGTCAGAGAAGACATCAGCATACCGACAGTGACCTTATGGCATTCTGATCACCCAGTGCTAAGTCAGTGTTAAGTAAAACATCTCCAACAGTCTTTTCCTGACGGGACTGAGCGGTTAAGAGCTCGTCATCATGGTCATCAGCTGGGATCACCGCGGCTGCTCCGGTTTCTTCCAGTGGCTGGTCACTATCATCAGCTACTCGTAGGCCAGTCTCCTCGGGGTTTGATTCATGATAAGCCTTCAACATGTTAATGTGGAACCTTTTGCAAAGATTCCCCATCTGAATTATGTAGTTGAGGTCTGAAATGCGCTCTACTACATCAAATGGACCCTTCCACTGCGCCAACAACTTGTTCTGGGCAGTGGGGAGTAACACCAAGCACTTATCGCCTGGACTAAACTTTCGAAGTTTTGCCTTCTTATCATAATAGGCTTTCTGAACTTCACGCGCCTTGATCAATTCTTCCTTAGCTAACTCGCACGTTGACTGGAGGCGGTCAGCTAGATCAAGGACGTTGGTGTAGGTGGTCTTGACTTCAGGGTCGGGTTCTTCATCGTCCCATAACTCGCGAAGGACTTGAAGTGGTCCATGGACCGACCTTCCATACACCAGTTCAAAGGGTGAGAACTTCAAGGAGTGCTGTGGGGCTTCTCGATAAGCAAACAGAAGAGGAGCAATGAACCGTGGCCATTCCTTTGGCTGTTCAGCGGCCATGTGCTTTAACATCTCGAGAGTCCCATTGAACCTCTCACACAGCCCGTTACACATGGGATGATAAGGCGTAGTTCGCAGGCCTCGGATGGACAACAACCTGAATGCTTCGTTCATCATTGCCGAGGTGAACTGCGAACCCCGGTCGCTTAAGACCTCTTTGGGGATACCTACGCCCATGTGACCTCCCATGACTGAACAATGACCCAATTCGAACACTGCCCGGCGATACTTCGCGGGAACGACGAACTGCAGTCGAACCTCGCCCTGGGGTGTTCATGACTCACAGTACAGCCGTCCTCACTTGCGAAGGAACCTGGCTTGACCTCCCCATGAATACTTAATCACTTTACCCTCCAGCTTCTTACGCACTGAGGCAAGTGTTGGGTCAGACTGTTGTTCTTGGACAACGTCTTGAGTACGAATCAAATCTTGCGGCGTTGCGATGGTCAACGGGGTGACACGATTCGGAGCTTTGGCCATGGCTCGTGTTACTGCAACAGCCGAAGTCTGAGTAGCAACATCTACAGCGCAACTGTTTTTGACGCCCGGTATGTTGCCAATAATGAGGTCAAACAAGGGTTCTGGCATGACAACAGCAGCTGTCAAGCCAGTGTAGAAAGGAGATGCCACTTGGATACATGCCTCAGGGAACAATCTCACTGACCCATCAATAGGTCTAACTTGGATCTGCTTACCCGTGTACTCGTCGGGCCGAACTAAACTTTGCTTGACAGAGCAACCTGAAGAACCATTATCTCTCAGGACATTTACAGAAACACCTCCCACAAACCCTGGCTGAACAAGAAAGGCGGTGTTACTGGTGGAAGGGTCTGAGGAGGTGGCAGCCAGTCATTGGTGAGACTGCGGAACAAACGATGCAGCAAATGTGGCGCCCTGAGAACTTGATACCTGAGGGGTCGTGCTCACCATCTGAGGAGCTGGAGCATTGACCACCTGTGGAGGAGGGTTCACTGTCGCTGGGGAACTAGTGAACTGCGGGGAAGTACCTGTACTGGTGGGGTTGGCACCGCTGCACACTTGTTGTGGCATAAGGGCTGCATTTGCATCATGCCTCCGATACACTAAAGTCGATTGTCCTGACTGAGGGTTACGTGGTTTGTCCTTGCCCTGCTGCTGCTTGAAATACCGGTACTGCTGCTGGTTAGGGTTCTGCTTATCATACCGCTTCCACTCAGGTTTCTGAGTGTTTTGCCACTGGTCCTTCTGCGGTTTTGGACCTTGGCCATTATTCTGGGAATGGCCTTGTTGCTGGTGTTCAGTCTGAGACAGTATCCCAGATTTATCAGGTTCCTGTTCCAGGTATGCTGCTTGCGAGTTTGATACCCGTATGCAGTAAAGAATGCGTCAGCCTTCTCCACCATTTGGCTGGCATCCTTTACCTTGCAGATCTTAAGCTGAGCCATAAGTTCAGTAGGCCACGACTTTTCTAGCTGCATGCGCAGCATAAGGTTGATTATCCCCTCACACGTGAAAGGAGTTTCATCTTTCTCCATCCACTCACTTAAGTAAGCAGTAAGCCAGTCAAGAAACTAAACGGCAGTCTCTTTTTCCTGTAAACGTGCCCTCATGAACTGACTCTTGGCGTCGTCAACTGTGAGACCATACGCTTTGACAAGTGCAGCCTTCATCATCTCATACGTGAGATTGTCTCCACGAATTCTGTGGAGAAAATCGAGGGCAGGGCCCTCAAACAGGCTAAGAAACTGAAGCCACTTAGCTGCATCATCCAGCTGGTACAGTTGAGCCATATCTTCAAAACGAGCTATGTATGGCTCGATTCGCTCGCCTTTCTTGTATGGGGGAAGCTTGATGTGTGGGGTCGCCATAATATGAGCAGGGATAACGCTCGTGGAGCTTGGGCCAGCTGCACCAGATGTGTCTGAAGCAAAGGAATCTCGCTTGAGCTTCAGCAATTCAAATTCATGTTTTTCACGTACTTGTCACTTGGCACGTTCATGTTCTCATTCTCTCTCTTGTTCTTCACATTGTTCTCGCTCATGTTCTAACTCGAGTTCGTGTTGTTTTCGCTCGTGTTCTAACTCGAGTTCGTGTTGTTTTCGCTCGTGTTCTCGTTCTCTCTCGCGTTCCTCGTGCTGTTCTCGCTCATATTCGCACTCCTTTTCGCGTTCCTCACGCTGAATTTGACGCTCTTGACGAGCATCATTCTTGCGTTGCTGTTCGTAATTAAACCAAGAGAGGACAAAGTCCTTTATTTTCTCCGGATCCGTAAACCCCATATCTTTGGCTTCCTGTACATAGACGCTGGTAGACATGATGCTAACTCAATCTAAGTAAACTAGCGACTCAGTACTGACTGCAATTTGCAAAGAAAGATGCCAATAATTGAGAATAAAGAATATAGGGACAGGTTAGTGGTGACCAGTTTTATCTAATTAAACTGGTAAAGAAAGAAAATTAAACAAACAGCTGACTGTGAAAACTATTACGTAAATTAATAGAATTGAATCAATAATCACCAGTAAGATAGTGCCAATAGACTTTAATGATAAATACCTAAGTATGAGCGAGTGAGTATTATCTCGTGAATAACTTTAGAGGTAGGAGTTAATATCCTGAAATGAGGTCGCCAAATGTCATGGGGTTTTTAAGAATATGCAATATTAAAGGATAATCAATAATACTTAAGAACAGTACAATGAATTGTCTTGTGAAAATCAAGCAATGATTACTTTACCGGCTTACTTCGCCGATTCTCTAAGGACGAGAATTTATAAACTTTCTCAACAGTACACAGCAGAGACTAATTCTTCACAATTGCTGTTTATTAGTACTGTTGGCCTCTGGAGAAAGTGACTCCACCCCTGACAATCAGTATCTAATGCTATTAACAATAAGCAGGTTCTTGCTGATGCGTTAACTCCTGGTTGCACAACGGATTTTAAGCTTAATACAAAAGGACTGGCCTAAGTACCAGTTATGAATCGCAAAGCTTTTATGCAAACTAGGAGCTATAAGTGAAATAAGCTTAATGTGGAAAATAAAACACGAGTTTACATTACATTAAGCTCAAGAAAAAGAACTGTTAAATTTATTGATTGCAAAGAAATATATTTATGTTACATTTCAAAATGAATTCAAAATAAGTAGATCGCACTCACTCGCTCACTCAAAAGCTAACTCTTACACCTAGGAAAAACGAAAAGAAATACTGGTCAAAAGTGGACTAAGTGGATGACTGGGTGTCGTTACTGAGGAAGGACACTGCACACGCTGAGTCTCTCACCAATCACGCTAGGTGGGAATCCAACGGCGGCGGTGGGAACTAGGCGTCGTTGAGGAAGGATGCTGCCACACACTACCTGCTTCCACGGCGCACAAATCTTGACTGATCCAAATTGTGGGAGAGAAGCGAGTGTCGTGGCTGCACTAACAGCCAACGAGTGTGAGCAATACACACCCGCAATTCACTCAGCAAAGGTGCTAACATCGCACACAAGGACGATCACTTATGAAATAGTGAAAAATGTCCTGAAAAAACACTCCCGATCGGGTGAATACGTAGCGGTTAAATTGAGCGATAAATACTGGGATTCCACTAGAATTCGCGGTTTCCCACCAAAGTTAATGTCACGAGTTTATTCAAATACTTAATCACGCCGACTAGTGAGATTATGCCCCATGAAAATCAGATTTAAAAATTTCAATATACATACATATAAATCCTAATTCAGTCACACAAGATTCACACTGTGGTGTGTGTATGCTATCCTGCTACAGGAGAAAGTCACAGTCGCCAGTGAGTGAAAAAACCTCGTATTTACATTAATAGAAGCAACCTTGAGGGAAAAACTCCATGATGACGGTGAAAAATCCTGTACTCAGGTCAAACTGAACGAAAAGTTCGCTACATTTACATTAACAACTAATTGTTATGTATCGTGATGTATGTAATACACGGTGTAGGTGTGACAGTTGCGGTGTAACTGTACTTATGTGTAAAATTACATAATGCAAATCAATAATAAATGATGACGACGAGGCAGAAGAGAAGAGGCGGCAGCATGTGTCAGGGATGATCAGCTGTTCTGCACGGCAATGCTGCACCCGCCAGCTGCACCTGCGAAAGGAATCAAGATGGAGCATCAAAAGTTTCATTTCTCTCTCCCTGCCTAGCAGTCAGTACTTATGTCATTATTAACCAGGAAACGTAGTCTTAGAATTCACAAATCTCTCAGAACCCTCATAGTTTACTGGTTAAAGCTTATTAACTAGGAAACATGCCAGTTCTTGAATTGCTCAAATCTCTTAGAATGGGCAGTTTACTAGTTAACCTAACATTATTAACCAGGAAATGTGCCAGTTCTTGAATTGCTCAAATCTCTTAGAACGGGCAGTTTACTGGTTAACGTAACACTACACTTATGACTAATAACAGGAAGCTGAGAATCGCTACGCAATCTCGGGCAGGTCATGTTTTAACACCCACCGTGGGTGTGAACACTCATGTGGATAATATGCATTCTCCGGGAATCCTCAGAGAGGCCCACAGCTCGAGACGTTCCACAAGGTAATTCATACACAGCCTCGGACTGTCTCTGCAGGGTTCTCAAACTTCCCCCTTAACTTATGGTATACATGTATGTACAAGTCCTGGACGTAACGTGTCCTGTGGGACCAAAGGGCAAGTCGTCAGCAATTACTGGTACACTTTCAACTGGTAACCAGGCTGGTCCTTGGATTACTCAAATCTCTGAGGACGCCTATCTTACGGAACCCAGCATACAACAGTTGCCCGTGTTAGTCAGCAGTTAGCAGGCGAGACATCAGGTCAGCACCTACGTTATCACATCCCTTGATGAATCTCACAGCAAGGTTAAACTGCTGTAAATACAGTGTCCAGCGTGTCAATCTTGCATTAGCCGTCTTGGTTGTGCTGAGACTAGTGAGTGGCATATGATCAGTTTCCTGAGTGAAAAGTGCTCCATATAAATAACAGTAATATTTCTTAACACCATCAACCATGGCCAAGAGTTCCTTCTCAACAGTACTGTAATTCCTCTTGGCGGGTTTTAGCTTACGGCTGTGGTATGCCACTGGGAAGATTCCACCTTCTGATTCCTGCATCAATACGGCACCTACTCCATCTTGTGAAGCATCAGTGTGCAGTATGAAAGGTTTGTTGGAATCAGGCAACTGGAAGATAGGCTCCTTGCACAATATGTTCTTAAGGGCAGTAAAAGATCTCTCTTGTGCTTCTCCCCATTCAATGGTGTTTGGAGCATATTTCTGTAGCACCTCGTACAACAGTTGGGCAATAAGAGCAAAGTTGGGGATAAAACTCCTATAATACCCCACTAGGCCAAGGAATGCGCTAACCTGTTTCTTGGTCATGGGTCTCGGGGCTTCTCTAACCTTCCTGATCTTGTCATCCTGACACCTGCAGTGATTGTTGCCAACAGTATGTCCAAGGAACTCCACCTCACTGTGAGCAATCTTACATTTGCTAGGCTTCACAGTCATGCTGAAACTCTGGAGTCTACTGAAGACAATTTCCAAGAGTCTGAGGTGCTCCTCCAATGTGGCGGAATGAATGAGGACATCATCAACGAACATTTCTACTCCTACAATACCATGGAGCACTTGTCTCATGGCACGATTGAATACTGCTGAGGAATTGGTAAGTCCAAATGGGAGGACTTTATACTGATACAACCCCCTAGGAGTAGCAAAGGCAGTGAACTGACGGCTCTCGGGGTGAAGGGGAATCTGGAAGAATCCCTTTTCCAAATCGAGCTTTGTGAAATATCGTGACCCTGCCAGCTTGGAGAAGATGGCAATGTGGTCACCCATCGGCTCAGCATCCACTTTGGTGATTGCATTGAGCCTCCTATAGTCACCACAAATCCTGACTCCACCATCTTTCTTGCGAACTACTACCATTGGACTGCAGTAAGGAGATAAGGACTTTTCAATAATACCTGCAATCTCCATGTCAGCAATTTCGTTGTCCACTGCTCCCAGTAGTCGCATGGGAATCGGATATGGCTTAACCTTTACAGGAGTATCGCTGGTCAACTCAATTTTGTGACAATCAACCTTTGCAAGTCTAGGTTGGTCAGAGAAGACATCAGCATACCGACAGTGACCTTATGGCATTCTGATCACCCAGTGCTAAGTCAGTGTTAAGTAAAACATCTCCAACAGTCTTTTCCTGACGGGACTGAGCGGTTAAGAGCTCGTCATCATGGTCATCAGCTGGGATCACCGCGGCTGCTCCGGTTTCTTCCAGTGGCTGGTCACTATCATCAGCTACTCGTAGGCCAGTCTCCTCGGGGTTTGATTCATGATAAGCCTTCAACATGTTAATGTGGAACCTTTTGCAAAGATTCCCCATCTGAATTATGTAGTTGAGGTCTGAAATGCGCTCTACTACATCAAATGGACCCTTCCACTGCGCCAACAACTTGTTCTGGGCAGTGGGGAGTAACACCAAGCACTTATCGCCTGGACTAAACTTTCGAAGTTTTGCCTTCTTATCATAATAGGCTTTCTGAACTTCACGCGCCTTGATCAATTCTTCCTTAGCTAACTCGCACGTTGACTGGAGGCGGTCAGCTAGATCAAGGACGTTGGTGTAGGTGGTCTTGACTTCAGGGTCGGGTTCTTCATCGTCCCATAACTCGCGAAGGACTTGAAGTGGTCCATGGACCGACCTTCCATACACCAGTTCAAAGGGTGAGAACTTCAAGGAGTGCTGTGGGGCTTCTCGATAAGCAAACAGAAGAGGAGCAATGAACCGTGGCCATTCCTTTGGCTGTTCAGCGGCCATGTGCTTTAACATCTCGAGAGTCCCATTGAACCTCTCACACAGCCCGTTACACATGGGATGATAAGGCGTAGTTCGCAGGCCTCGGATGGACAACAACCTGAATGCTTCGTTCATCATTGCCGAGGTGAACTGCGAACCCCGGTCGCTTAAGACCTCTTTGGGGATACCTACGCCCATGTGACCTCCCATGACTGAACAATGACCCAATTCGAACACTGCCCGGCGATACTTCGCGGGAACGACGAACTGCAGTCGAACCTCGCCCTGGGGTGTTCGTGACTCACAGTACAGCCGTCCTCACTTGCGAAGGAACCTGGCTTGACCTCCCCATGAATACTTAGTCACTTTACCCTCCAGCTTCTTACGCACTGAGGCAAGTGTTGGGTCAGACTGTTGTTCTTGGACAACGTCTTGAGTACGAATCAAATCTTGCGGCGTTGCGATGGTCAACGGGGTGACACGATTCGGAGCTTTGGCCATGGCTCGTGTTACTGCAACAGCCGAAGTCTGAGTAGCAACATCTACAGTGCAACTGTTTTTGACGCCCGGTATGTTGCCAATAATGAGGTCAAACAAGGGTTCTGGCATGACAACAGCAGCTGTCAAGCCAGTGTAGAAAGGAGATGCCACTTGGATACATGCCTCAGGGAACAATCTCACTGACCCATCAGTAGGTCTAACTTGGATCTGCTTACCCGTGTACTCGTCGGGCCGAACTAAACTTTGCTTGACAGAGCAACCTGAAGAACCATTATCTCTCAGGACATTTACAGAAACACCTCCCACAAACCCTGGCTGAACAAGAAAGGCGGTGTTACTGGTGGAAGGGTCTGAGGAGGTGGCAGCCAGTCATTGGTGAGACTGCGGAACAAACGATGCAGCAAATGTGGCGCCCTGAGAACTTGATACCTGAGGGGTCGTGCTCACCATCTGAGGAGCTGGAGCATTGACCACCTGTGGAGGAGGGTTCACTGTCGCTGGGGAACTAGTGAACTGCGGGGAAGTACCTGTACTGGTGGGGTTGGCACCGCTGCACACTTGTTGTGGCATAAGGGCTGCATTTGCATCATGCCTCCGATACACTAAAGTCGATTGTCCTGACTGAGGGTTACGTGGTTTGTCCTTGCCCTGCTGCTGCTTGAAATACCGGTACTGCTGCTGGTTAGGGTTCTGCTTATCATACCGCTTCCACTCAGGTTTCTGAGTGTTTTGCCACTGGTCCTTCTGCGGTTTTGGACCTTGGCCATTATTCTGGGAATGGCCTTGTTGCTGGTGTTCAGTCTGAGACGGTATCCCAGATTTATCAGGTTCCTGTTCCAGGTATGCTGCTTGCGGGTTTGATACCCGTATGCAGTAAAGAATGCGTCAGCCTTCTCCACCATTTGGCTGGCATCCTTTACCTTGCAGATCTTAAGCTGAGCCATAAGTTCAGTAGGCCACGACTTTTCTAGCTGCATGCGCAGCATAAGGTTGATTATCCCCTCACACGTGAAAGGAGTTTCATCTTTCTCCATCCACTCACTTAAGTAAGCAGTAAGCCAGTCAAGAAACTAAACGGCAGTCTCTTTTTCCTGTAAACGTGCCCTCATGAACTGACTCTTGGCGTCGTCAACTGTGAGACCATACGCTTTGACAAGTGCAGCCTTCATCATCTCATACGTGAGATTGTCTCCACGAATTCTGTGGAGAAAATCGAGGGCAGGGCCCTCAAACAGGCTAAGAAACTGAAGCCACTTAGCTGCATCATCCAGCTGGTACAGTTGAGCCATATCTTCAAAACGAGCTATGTATGGCTCGATTCGCTCGCCTTTCTTGTATGGGGGAAGCTTGATGTGTGGGGTCGCCATAATATGAGCAGGGATAACGCTCGTGGAGCTTGGGCCAGCTGCACCAGATGTGTCTGAAGCAAAGGAATCTCGCTTGAGCTTCAGCATTTCAAATTCATGTTTTTCACGTACTTGTCACTTGGCACGTTCATGTTCTCATTCTCTCTCTTGTTCTTCACATTGTTCTCGCTCATGTTCTAACTCGAGTTCGTGTTGTTTTCGCTCGTGTTCTCGTTCTCTCTCGCGTTCCTCGTGCTGTTCTCGCTCATATTCGCACTCCTTTTCGCGTTCCTCACGCTGAATTTGACGCTCTTGACGAGCATCATTCTTGCGTTGCTGTTCGTAATTAAACCAAGAGAGGACAAAGTCCTTTATTTTCTCCGGATCCGTAAACCCATATCTTTGGCTTCCTGTACATAGACGCTGGTAGACATGATGCTAACTCAATCTAAGTAAACTAGCGACTCAGTACTGACTGCAATTTGCAAAGAAAGATGCCAATAATTGAGAATAAAGAATATAGGGACAGGTTAGTGGTGACCAGTTTTATCTAATTAAACTGGTTAAGAAAGAAAATTAAACAAACAGCTGACTGTGAAAACTATTACGTAAATTAATAGAATTGAATCAATAATCACCAGTAAGATAGTGCCAATAGACTTTAATGATAAATACCTAAGTATGAGCGAGTGAGTATTATCTCGTGAATAACTTTAGAGATAGGAGTTAATATCCTGAAATGAGGTCGCCAAATGTCATGGAGTTTTTAATAATATGCAATATTAAAGGATAATCAATAATACTTAAGAACAGTACAATGAATTGTCTTGTCAAAATCAAGCAATGATTACTTTACCGGCTTACTTCGCCGATTCTCTAAGGACGAGAATTTATAAACTTTCTCAACAGTACACAGCAGAGACTAATTCTTCACAATTGCTGTTTATTAGTACTGTTGGCCTCTGGAGAAAGTGACTCCACCCCTGACAATCAGTATCTAATGCTATTAACAATAAGCAGGTTCTTGCTGATGCGTTAACTCCTGGTTGCACAACGGATTTTAAGCTTAATACAAAAGGACTGGCCTAAGTACCAGTTATGAATCGCAAAGCGTTTATGCAAACTAGGAGCTATAAGTGAAATAAGCTTAATGTGGAAAATAAAACACGAGTTTACATTACATTAAGCTCAAGAAAAAGAACTGTTAAATTTATTGATTGCAAAGAAATATATTTATGTTACATTTCAAAATGAATTCAAAATAAGTAGATCGCACTCACTCGCTCACTCAAAAGCTAACTCTTACACCTAGAAAAAACGAAAAGAAATACTGGTCAAAAGTGGACTAAGTGGATGACTGGGTGTCGTTACTGAGGAAGGACACTGCACACGCTGAGTCTCTCACCAATCACGCTAGGTGGGAATCCAACGGCGGCGGTGGGAACTAGGCGTCGTTGAGGAAGGATGCTGCCACACACTACCTGCTTCCACGGTGCACAAATCTTGACTGATCCAAATTGTGGGAGAGAAGCGAGTGTCGTGGCTGCACTAACAGCCAACGAGTGTGAGCAATACACACCCGCAATTCACTCAGCAAAGGTGCTAACATCGCACACAAGGACGATCACTTATGAAATAGTGAAAAATGTCCTGAAAAAACACTCCCGATCGGGTGAATACGTAGCGGTTAAATTGAGCGATAAATACTGGGATTCCACTAGAATTCGCGGTTTCCCACCAAAGTTAATGTCACGAGTTTATTCAAATACTTAATCACGCCGACTAGTGAGATTATGCCCCATGAAAATCAGATTTAAAAATTTCAATATACATACATATAAATCCTAATTCAGTCACACAAGATTCACACTGTGGTGTGTGTATGCTATCCTGCTACAGGAGAAAGTCACAGTCGCCAGTGAGTGAAAAAACCTCGTATTTACATTAATAGAAGCAACCTTGAGGGAAAAACTCCATGATGACGGTGAAAAATCCTGTACTCAGGTCAAACTGAACGAAAAGTTCGCTACATTTACATTAACAACTAATTGTTATGTATCGTGATGTATGTAATACACGGTGTAGGTGTGACAGTTGCGGTGTAACTGTACTTATGTGTAAAATTACATAATGCAAATCAATAATAAATGATGACGACGAGGCAGAAGAGAAGAGGCGGCAGCATGTGTCAGGGATGATCAGCTGTTCTGCACGGCAATGCTGCACCCGCCAGCTGCACCTGCGAAAGGAATCAAGATGGAGCATCAAAAGTTTCATTTCTCTCTCCCTGCCTAGCAGTCAGTACTTATGTCATTATTAACCAGGAAACGTAGTCTTAGAATTCACAAATCTCTCAGGACCCTCATAGTTTACTGGTTAAAGCTTATTAACTAGGAAACATGCCAGTTCTTGAATTGCTCAAATCTCTTAGAATGGGCAGTTTACTAGTTAACCTAACATTATTAACCAGGAAATGTGCCAGTTCTTGAATTGCTCAAATCTCTTAGAACGGGCAGTTTACTGGTTAACGTAACACTACACTTATGACTAATAACAGGAAGCTGAGAATCGCTACGCAATCTCGGGCAGGTCATGTTTTAACACCCACCGTGGGTGTGAACACTCATGTGGATAATATGCATTCTCCGGGAATCCTCAGAGAGGCCCACAGCTCGAGACGTTCCACAAGGTAATTCATACACAGCCTCGGACTGTCTCTGCAGGGTTCTCAAACTTCCCCCTTAACTTATGGTATACATGTATGTACAAGTCCTGGACGTAAAGTGTCCTGTGGGACCAAAGGGCAAGTCGTCAGCAATTACTGGTACACTTTCAACTGGTAACCAGGCTGGTCCTTGGATTACTCAAATCTCTGAGGACGCCTATCTTACGGAACCCAGCATACAACAGTTGCCCGTGTTAGTCAGCAGTTAGCAGGCGAGACATCAGGTCAGCACCTACGTTATCACATCCCTTGATGAATCTCACAGCAAGGTTAAACTGCTGTAAATACAGTGTCCAGCGTGTCAATCTTGCATTAGCCGTCTTGGTTGTGCTGAGACTAGTGAGTGGCATATGATCAGTTTCCTGAGTGAAAAGTGCTCCATATAAATAACAGTAATATTTCTTAACACCATCAACCATGGCCAAGAGTTCCTTCTCAACAGTACTGTAATTCCTCTTGGCGGGTTTTAGCTTACGGCTGTGGTATGCCACTGGGAAGATTCCACCTTCTGATTCCTGCATCAATACGGCACCTACTCCATCTTGTGAAGCATCAGTGTGCAGTATGAAAGGTTTGTTGGAATCAGGCAACTGGAAGATAGGCTCCTTGCACAATATGTTCTTAAGGGCAGTAAAAGATCTCTCTTGTGCTTCTCCCCATTCAATGGTGTTTGGAGCATATTTCTGTAGCGCCTCGTACAACGGTTGGGCAATAAGAGCAAAGTTGGGGATAAAACTCCTATAATACCCCACTAGGCCAAGGAATGCCCTAACCTGTTTCTTGGTCATGGGTCTCGGGGCTTCTCTAACCTTCCTGATCTTGTCACCCTGACACCTGCAGTGATTGTTGCCAACAGTATGTCCAAGGAACTCCACCTCACTGTGAGCAATCTTACATTTGCTAGGCTTCACAGTCATGCTGAAACTCTGGAGTCTACTGAAGACAATTTCCAAGAGTCTGAGGTGCTCCTCCAATGTGGCGGAATGAATGAGGACATCATCAACGAACATTTCTACTCCTACAATACCATGGAGCACTTGTCTCATGGCACGATTGAATACTGCTGAGGAATTGGTAAGTCCAAATGGGAGGACTTTATACTGATACAACCACCTAGGAGTAGCAAAGGCAGTGAACTGACGGCTCTCGGGGTGAAGGGGAATCTGGAAGAATCCCTTTTCCAAATCGAGCTTTGTGAAATATCGTGACCCTGCCAGCTTGGAGAAGATGGCAATGTGGTCACCCATCGGCTCAGCATCCACTTTGGTGATTGCATTGAGCCTCCTATAGTCACCACAAATCCTGACTCCACCATCTTTCTTGCGAACTACTACCATTGGACTGCAGTAAGGAGATAAGGACTTTTCAATAATACCTGCAATCTCCATGTCAGCAATTTCGTTGTCCACTGCTCCCAGTAGTCGCATGGGAATCGGATATGGCTTAACCTTTACAGGAGTATCGCTGGTCAACTCAATTTTGTGACAATCAACCTTTGCAAGTCTAGGTTGGTCAGAGAAGACATCAGCATACCGACAGTGACCTTATGGCATTCTGATCACCCAGTGCTAAGTCAGTGTTAAGTAAAACATCTCCAACAGTCTTTTCCTGACGGGACTGAGCGGTTAAGAGCTCGTCATCATGGTCATCAGCTGGGATCACCGCGGCTGCTCCGGTTTCTTCCAGTGGCTGGTCACTATCATCAGCTACTCGTAGGCCAGTCTCCTCGGGGTTTGATTCATGATAAGCCTTCAACATGTTAATGTGGAACCTTTTGCAAAGATTCCCCATCTGAATTATGTAGTTGAGGTCTGAAATGCGCTCTACTACATCAAATGGACCCTTCCACTGCGCCAACAACTTGTTCTGGGCAGTGGGGAGTAACACCAAGCACTTATCGCCTGGACTAAACTTTCGAAGTTTTGCCTTCTTATCATAATAGGCTTTCTGAACTTCACGCGCCTTGATCAATTCTTCCTTAGCTAACTCGCACGTTGACTGGAGGCGGTCAGCTAGATCAAGGACGTTGGTGTAGGTGGTCTTGACTTCAGGGTCGGGTTCTTCATCGTCCCATAACTCGCGAAGGACTTGAAGTGGTCCATGGACCGACCTTCCATACACCAGTTCAAAGGGTGAGAACTTCATGGAGTGCTGTGGGGCTTCTCGATAAGCAAACAGAAGAGGAGCAATGAACCGTGGCCATTCCTTTGGCTGTTCAGCGGCCATGTGCTTTAACATCTCGAGAGTCCCATTGAACCTCTCACACAGCCCGTTACACATGGGATGATAAGGCGTAGTTCGCAGGCCTCGGATGGACAACAACCTGAATGCTTCGTTCATCATTGCCGAGGTGAACTGCGAACCCCGGTCGCTTAAGACCTCTTTGGGGATACCTACGCCCATGTGACCTCCCATGACTGAACAATGACCCAATTCGAACACTGCCCGGCGATACTTCGCGGGAACGACGAACTGCAGTCGAACCTCGCCCTGGGGTGTTCGTGACTCACAGTACAGCCGTCCTCACTTGCGAAAGAACCTGGCTTGACCTCCCCATGAATACTTAATCACTTTACCCTCCAGCTTCTTACGCACTGAGGCAAGTGTTGGGTCAGACTGTTGTTCTTGGACAACGTCTTGAGTACGAATCAAATCTTGCGGCGTTGCGATGGTCAACGGGGTGACACGATTCGGAGCTTTGGCCATGGCTCGTGTTACTGCAACAGCCGAAGTCTGAGTAGCAACATCTACAGCGCAACTGTTTTTGACGCCCGGTATGTTGCCAATAATGAGGTCAAACAAGGGTTCTGGCATGACAACAGCAGCTGTCAAGCCAGTGTAGAAAGGAGATGCCACTTGGATACATGCCTCAGGGAACAATCTCACTGACCCATCAATAGGTCTAACTTGGATCTGCTTACCCGTGTACTCGTCGGGCCGAACTAAACTTTGCTTGACAGAGCAACCTGAAGAACCATTATCTCTCAGGACATTTACAGAAACACCTCCCACAAACCCTGGCTGAACAAGAAAGGCGGTGTTACTGGTGGAAGGGTCTGAGGAGGTGGCAGCCAGTCATTGGTGAGACTGCGGAACAAACGATGCAGCAAATGTGGCGCCCTGAGAACTTGATACCTGAGGGGTCGTGCTCACCATCTGAGGAGCTGGAGCATTGACCACCTGTGGAGGAGGGTTCACTGTCGCTGGGGAACTAGTGAACTGCGGGGAAGTACCTGTACTGGTGGGGTTGGCACCGCTGCACACTTGTTGTGGCATAAGGGCTGCATTTGCATCATGCCTCCGATACACTAAAGTCGATTGTCCTGACTGAGGGTTACGTGGTTTGTCCTTGCCCTGCTGCTGCTTGAAATACCGGTACTGCTGCTGGTTAGGGTTCTGCTTATCATACCGCTTCCACTCAGGTTTCTGAGTGTTTTGCCACTGGTCCTTCTGCGGTTTTGGACCTTGGCCATTATTCTGGGAATGGCCTTGTTGCTGGTGTTCAGTCTGAGACGGTATCCCAGATTTATCAGGTTTCCTGTTCCAGGTATGCTGCTTGCGAGTTTGATACCCGTATGCAGTAAAGAATGCGTCAGCCTTCTCCACCATTTGGCTGGCATCCTTTACCTTGCAGATCTTAAGCTGAGCCATAAGTTCAGTAGGCCACGACTTTTCTAGCTGCATGCGCAGCATAAGGTTGATTATCCCCTCACACGTGAAAGGAGTTTCATCTTTCTCCATCCACTCACTTAAGTAAGCAGTAAGCCAGTCAAGAAACTAAACGGCAGTCTCTTTTTCCTGTAAACGTGCCCTCATGAACTGACTCTTGGCGTCGTCAACTGTGAGACCATACGCTTTGACAAGTGCAGCCTTCATCATCTCATACGTGAGATTGTCTCCACGAATTCTGTGGAGAAAATCGAGGGCAGGGCCCTCAAACAGGCTAAGAAACTGAAGCCACTTAGCTGCATCATCCAGCTGGTACAGTTGAGCCATATCTTCAAAACGAGCTATGTATGGCTCGATACGCTCGCCTTTCTTGTATGGGGGAAGCTTGATGTGTGGGGTCGCCATAATATGAGCAGGGATAACGCTCGTGGAGCTTGGGCCAGCTGCACCAGATGTGTCTGAAGCAAAGGAATCTCGCTTGAGCTTCAGCATTTCAAATTCATGTTTTTCACGTACTTGTCACTTGGCACGTTCATGTTCTCATTCTCTCTCTTGTTCTTCACATTGTTCTCGCTCATGTTCTAACTCGAGTTCGTGTTGTTTTCGCTCGTGTTCTCGTTCTCTCTCGCGTTCCTCGTGCTGTTCTCGCTCATATTCGCACTCCTTTTCGCGTTCCTCACGCTGAATTTGACGCTCTTGACGAGCATCATTCTTGCGTTGCTGTTCGTAATTAAACCAAGAGAGGACAAAGTCCTTTATTTTCTCCGGATCCGTAAACCCATATCTTTGGCTTCCTGTACATAGACGCTGGTAGACATGATGCTAACTCAATCTAAGTAAACTAGCGACTCAGTACTGACTGCAATTTGCAAAGAAAGATGCCAATAATTGAGAATAAAGAATATAGGGACAGGTTAGTGGTGACCAGTTTTATCTAATTAAACTGGTAAAGAAAGAAAATTAAACAAACAGCTGACTGTGAAAACTATTACGTAAATTAATAGAATTGAATCAATAATCACCAGTAAGATAGTGCCAATAGACTTTAATGATAAATACCTAAGTATGAGCGAGTGAGTATTATCTCGTGAATAACTTTAGAGGTAGGAGTTAATATCCTGAAATGAGGTCGCCAAATGTCATGGGGTTTTTAAGAATATGCAATATTAAAGGATAATCAATAATACTTAAGAACAGTACAATGAATTGTCTTGTGAAAATCAAGCAATGATTACTTTACCGGCTTACTTCGCCGATTCTCTAAGGACGAGAATTTATAAACTTTCTCAACAGTACACAGCAGAGACTAATTCTTCACAATTGCTGTTTATTAGTACTGTTGGCCTCTGGAGAAAGTGACTCCACCCCTGACAATCAGTATCTAATGCTATTAACAATAAGCAGGTTCTTGCTGATGCGTTAACTCCTGGTTGCACAACGGATTTTAAGCTTAATACAAAAGGACTGGCCTAAGTACCAGTTATGAATCGCAAAGCGTTTATGCAAACTAGGAGCTATAAGTGAAATAAGCTTAATGTGGAAAATAAAACACGAGTTTACATTACATTAAGCTCAAGAAAAAGAACTGTTAAATTTATTGATTGCAAAGAAATATATTTATGTTACATTTCAAAATGAATTCAAAATAAGTAGATCGCACTCACTCGCTCACTCAAAAGCTAACTCTTACACCTAGGAAAAACGAAAAGAAATACTGGTCAAAAGTGGACTAAGTGGATGACTGGGTGTCGTTACTGAGGAAGGACACTGCACACGCTGAGTCTCTCACCAATCACGCTAGGTGGGAATCCAACGGCGGCGGTGGGAACTAGGCGTCGTTGAGGAAGGATGCTGCCACACACTACCTGCTTCCACGGCGCACAAATCTTGACTGATCCAAATTGTGGGAGAGAAGCGAGTGTCGTGGCTGCACTAACAGCCAACGAGTGTGAGCAATACACACCCGCAATTCACTCAGCAAAGGTGCTAACATCGCACACAAGGACGATCACTTATGAAATAGTGAAAAATGTCCTGAAAAAACACTCCCGATCGGGTGAATACGTAGCGGTTAAATTGAGCGATAAATACTGGGATTCCACTAGAATTCGCGGTTTCCCACCAAAGTTAATGTCACGAGTTTATTCAAATACTTAATCACGCCGACTAGTGAGATTATGCCCCATGAAAATCAGATTTAAAAATTTCAATATACATACATATAAATCCTAATTCAGTCACACAAGATTCACACTGTGGTGTGTGTATGCTATCCTGCTACAGGAGAAAGTCACAGTCGCCAGTGAGTGAAAAAACCTCGTATTTACATTAATAGAAGCAACCTTGAGGGAAAAACTCCATGATGACGGTGAAAAATCCTGTACTCAGGTCAAACTGAACGAAAAGTTCGCTACATTTACATTAACAACTAATTGTTATGTATCGTGATGTATGTAATACACGGTGTAGGTGTGACAGTTGCGGTGTAACTGTACTTATGTGTAAAATTACATAATGCAAATCAATAATAAATGATGACGACGAGGCAGAAGAGAAGAGGCGGCAGCATGTGTCAGGGATGATCAGCTGTTCTGCACGGCAATGCTGCACCCGCCAGCTGCACCTGCGAAAGGAATCAAGATGGAGCATCAAAAGTTTCATTTCTCTCTCCCTGCCTAGCAGTCAGTACTTATGTCATTATTAACCAGGAAACGTAGTCTTAGAATTCACAAATCTCTCAGGACCCTCATAGTTTACTGGTTAAAGCTTATTAACTAGGAAACATGCCAGTTCTTGAATTGCTCAAATCTCTTAGAATGGGCAGTTTACTAGTTAACCTAACATTATTAACCAGGAAATGTGCCAGTTCTTGAATTGCTCAAATCTCTTAGAACGGGCAGTTTACTGGTTAACGTAACACTACACTTATGACTAATAACAGGAAGCTGAGAATCGCTACGCAATCTCGGGCAGGTCATGTTTTAACACCCACCGTGGGTGTGAACACTCATGTGGATAATATGCATTCTCCGGGAATCCTCAGAGAGGCCCACAGCTCGAGACGTTCCACAAGGTAATTCATACACAGCCTCGGACTGTCTCTGCAGGGTTCTCAAACTTCCCCCTTAACTTATGGTATACATGTATGTACAAGTCCTGGACGTAAAGTGTCCTGTGGGACCAAAGGGCAAGTCGTCAGCAATTACTGGTACACTTTCAACTGGTAACCAGGCTGGTCCTTGGATTACTCAAATCTCTGAGGACGCCTATCTTACGGAACCCAGCATACAACAGTTGCCCGTGTTAGTCAGCAGTTAGCAGGCGAGACATCAGGTCAGCACCTACGTTATCACATCCCTTGATGAATCTCACAGCAAGGTTAAACTGCTGTAAATACAGTGTCCAGCGTGTCAATCTTGCATTAGCCGTCTTGGTTGTGCTGAGACTAGTGAGTGGCATATGATCAGTTTCCTGAGTGAAAAGTGCTCCATATAAATAACAGTAATATTTCTTAACACCATCAACCATGGCCAAGAGTTCCTTCTCAACAGTACTGTAATTCCTCTTGGCGGGTTTTAGCTTACGGCTGTGGTATGCCACTGGGAAGATTCCACCTTCTGATTCCTGCATCAATACGGCACCTACTCCATCTTGTGAAGCATCAGTGTGCAGTATGAAAGGTTTGTTGGAATCAGGCAACTGGAAGATAGGCTCCTTGCACAATATGTTCTTAAGGGCAGTAAAAGATCTCTCTTGTGCTTCTCCCCATTCAATGGTGTTTGGAGCATATTTCTGTAGCGCCTCGTACAACGGTTGGGCAATAAGAGCAAAGTTGGGGATAAAACTCCTATAATACCCCACTAGGCCAAGGAATGCCCTAACCTGTTTCTTGGTCATGGGTCTCGGGGCTTCTCTAACCTTCCTGATCTTGTCACCCTGACACCTGCAGTGATTGTTGCCAACAGTATGTCCAAGGAACTCCACCTCACTGTGAGCAATCTTACATTTGCTAGGCTTCACAGTCATGCTGAAACTCTGGAGTCTACTGAAGACAATTTCCAAGAGTCTGAGGTGCTCCTCCAATGTGGCGGAATGAATGAGGACATCATCAACGAACATTTCTACTCCTACAATACCATGGAGCACTTGTCTCATGGCACGATTGAATACTGCTGAGGAATTGGTAAGTCCAAATGGGAGGACTTTATACTGATACAACCCCCTAGGAGTAGCAAAGGCAGTGAACTGACGGCTCTCGGGGTGAAGGGGAATCTGGAAGAATCCCTTTTCCAAATCGAGCTTTGTGAAATATCGTGACCCTGCCAGCTTGGAGAAGATGGCAATGTGGTCACCCATCGGCTCAGCATCCACTTTGGTGATTGCATTGAGCCTCCTATAGTCACCACAAATCCTGACTCCACCATCTTTCTTGCGAACTACTACCATTGGACTGCAGTAAGGAGATAAGGACTTTTCAATAATACCTGCAATCTCCATGTCAGCAATTTCGTTGTCCACTGCTCCCAGTAGTCGCATGGGAATCGGATATGGCTTAACCTTTACAGGAGTATCGCTGGTCAACTCAATTTTGTGACAATCAACCTTTGCAAGTCTAGGTTGGTCAGAGAAGACATCAGCATACCGACAGTGACCTTATGGCATTCTGATCACCCAGTGCTAAGTCAGTGTTAAGTAAAACATCTCCAACAGTCTTTTCCTGACGGGACTGAGCGGTTAAGAGCTCGTCATCATGGTCATCAGCTGGGATCACCGCGGCTGCTCCGGTTTCTTCCAGTGGCTGGTCACTATCATCAGCTACTCGTAGGCCAGTCTCCTCGGGGTTTGATTCATGATAAGCCTTCAACATGTTAATGTGGAACCTTTTGCAAAGATTCCCCATCTGAATTATGTAGTTGAGGTCTGAAATGCGCTCTACTACATCAAATGGACCCTTCCACTGCGCCAACAACTTGTTCTGGGCAGTGGGGAGTAACACCAAGCACTTATCGCCTGGACTAAACTTTCGAAGTTTTGCCTTCTTATCATAATAGGCTTTCTGAACTTCACGCGCCTTGATCAATTCTTCCTTAGCTAACTCGCACGTTGACTGGAGGCGGTCAGCTAGATCAAGGACGTTGGTGTAGGTGGTCTTGACTTCAGGGTCGGGTTCTTCATCGTCCCATAACTCGCGAAGGACTTGAAGTGGTCCATGGACCGACCTTCCATACACCAGTTCAAAGGGTGAGAACTTCATGGAGTGCTGTGGGGCTTCTCGATAAGCAAACAGAAGAGGAGCAATGAACCGTGGCCATTCCTTTGGCTGTTCAGCGGCCATGTGCTTTAACATCTCGAGAGTCCCATTGAACCTCTCACACAGCCCGTTACACATGGGATGATAAGGCGTAGTTCGCAGGCCTCGGATGGACAACAACCTGAATGCTTCGTTCATCATTGCCGAGGTGAACTGCGAACCCCGGTCGCTTAAGACCTCTTTGGGGATACCTACGCCCATGTGACCTCCCATGACTGAACAATGACCCAATTCGAACACTGCCCGGCGATACTTCGCGGGAACGACGAACTGCAGTCGAACCTCGCCCTGGGGTGTTCGTGACTCACAGTACAGCCGTCCTCACTTGCGAAAGAACCTGGCTTGACCTCCCCATGAATACTTAATCACTCTACCCTCCAGCTTCTTACGCACTGAGGCAAGTGTTGGGTCAGACTGTTGTTCTTGGACAACGTCTTGAGTACGAATCAAATCTTGCGGCGTTGCGATGGTCAACGGGGTGACACGATTCGGAGCTTTGGCCATGGCTCGTGTTACTGCAACAGCCGAAGTCTGAGTAGCAACATCTACAGCGCAACTGTTTTTGACGCCCGGTATGTTGCCAATAATGAGGTCAAACAAGGGTTCTGGCATGACAACAGCAGCTGTCAAGCCAGTGTAGAAAGGAGATGCCACTTGGATACATGCCTCAGGGAACAATCTCACTGACCCATCAATAGGTCTAACTTGGATCTGCTTACCCGTGTACTCGTCGGGCCGAACTAAACTTTGCTTGACAGAGCAACCTGAAGAACCATTATCTCTCAGGACATTTACAGAAACACCTCCCACAAACCCTGGCTGAACAAGAAAGGCGGTGTTACTGGTGGAAGGGTCTGAGGAGGTGGCAGCCAGTCATTGGTGAGACTGCGGAACAAACGATGCAGCAAATGTGGCGCCCTGAGAACTTGATACCTGAGGGGTCGTGCTCACCATCTGAGGAGCTGGAGCATTGACCACCTGTGGAGGAGGGTTCACTGTCGCTGGGGAACTAGTGAACTGCGGGGAAGTACCTGTACTGGTGGGGTTGGCACCGCTGCACACTTGTTGTGGCATAAGGGCTGCATTTGCATCATGCCTCCGATACACTAAAGTCGATTGTCCTGACTGAGGGTTACGTGGTTTGTCCTTGCCCTGCTGCTGCTTGAAATACCGGTACTGCTGCTGGTTAGGGTTCTGCTTATCATACCGCTTCCACTCAGGTTTCTGAGTGTTTTGCCACTGGTCCTTCTGCGGTTTTGGACCTTGGCCATTATTCTGGGAATGGCCTTGTTGCTGGTGTTCAGTCTGAGACGGTATCCCAGATTTATCAGGTTTCCTGTTCCAGGTATGCTGCTTGCGAGTTTGATACCCGTATGCAGTAAAGAATGCGTCAGCCATCTCCACCATTTGGCTGGCATCCTTTACCTTGCAGATCTTAAGCTGAGCCATAAGTTCAGTAGGCCACGACTTTTCTAGCTGCATGCGCAGCATAAGGTTGATTATCCCCTCACACGTGAAAGGAGTTTCATCTTTCTCCATCCACTCACTTAAGTAAGCAGTAAGCCAGTCAAGAAACTAAACGGCAGTCTCTTTTTCCTGTAAACGTGCCCTCATGAACTGACTCTTGGCGTCGTCAACTGTGAGACCATACGCTTTGACAAGTGCAGCCTTCATCATCTCATACGTGAGATTGTCTCCACGAATTCTGTGGAGAAAATCGAGGGCAGGGCCCTCAAACAGGCTAAGAAACTGAAGCCACTTAGCTGCATCATCCAGCTGGTACAGTTGAGCCATATCTTCAAAACGAGCTATGTATGGCTCGATACGCTCGCCTTTCTTGTATGGGGGAAGCTTGATGTGTGGGGTCGCCATAATATGAGCAGGGATAACGCTCGTGGAGCTTGGGCCAGCTGCACCAGATGTGTCTGAAGCAAAGGAATCTCGCTTGAGCTTCAGCATTTCAAATTCATGTTTTTCACGTACTTGTCACTTGGCACGTTCATGTTCTCATTCTCTCTCTTGTTCTTCACATTGTTCTCGCTCATGTTCTAACTCGAGTTCGTGTTGTTTTCGCTCGTGTTCTCGTTCTCTCTCGCGTTCCTCGTGCTGTTCTCGCTCATATTCGCACTCCTTTTCGCGTTCCTCACGCTGAATTTGACGCTCTTGACGAGCATCATTCTTGCGTTGCTGTTCGTAATTAAACCAAGAGAGGACAAAGTCCTTTATTTTCTCCGGATCCGTAAACCCATATCTTTGGCTTCCTGTACATAGACGCTGGTAGACATGATGCTAACTCAATCTAAGTAAACTAGCGACTCAGTACTGACTGCAATTTGCAAAGAAAGATGCCAATAATTGAGAATAAAGAATATAGGGACAGGTTAGTGGTGACCAGTTTTATCTAATTAAACTGGTAAAGAAAGAAAATTAAACAAACAGCTGACTGTGAAAACTATTACGTAAATTAATAGAATTGAATCAATAATCACCAGTAAGATTGTGCCAATAGACTTTAATGATAAATACCTAAGTATGAGCGAGTGAGTATTATCTCGTGAATAACTTTAGAGGTAGGAGTTAATATCCTGAAATGAGGTCGCCAAATGTCATGGGGTTTTTAAGAATATGCAATATTAAAGGATAATCAATAATACTTAAGAACAGTACAATGAATTGTCTTGTGAAAATCAAGCAATGATTTCTTTACCGGCTTACTTCGCCGATTCTCTAAGGACGAGAATTTATAAACTTTCTCAACAGTACACAGCAGAGACTAATTCTTCACAATTGCTGTTTATTAGTACTGTTGGCCTCTGGAGAAAGTGACTCCACCCCTGACAATCAGTATCTAATGCTATTAACAATAAGCAGGTTCTTGCTGATGCATTAACTCCTGGTTGCACAACGGATTTTAAGCTTAATACAAAAGGACTGGCCTAAGTACCAGTTATGAATCGCAAAGCGTTTATGCAAACTAGGAGCTATAAGTGAAATAAGCTTAATGTGGAAAATAAAACACGAGTTTACATTACATTAAGCTCAAGAAAAAGAACTGTTAAATTTATTGATTGCAAAGAAATATATTTATGTTACATTTCAAAATGAATTCAAAATAAGTAGATCGCACTCACTCGCTCACTCAAAAGCTAACTCTTACACCTAGAAAAAACGAAAAGAAATACTGGTCAAAAGTGGACTAAGTGGATGACTGGGTGTCGTTACTGAGGAAGGACACTGCACACGCTGAGTCTCTCACCAATCACGCTAGGTGGGAATCCAACGGCGGCGGTGGGAACTAGGCGTCGTTGAGGAAGGATGCTGCCACACACTACCTGCTTCCACGGCGCACAAATCTTGACTGATCCAAATTGTGGGAGAGAAGCGAGTGTCGTGGCTGCACTAACAGCCAACGAGTGTGAGCAATACACACCCGCAATTCACTCAGCAAAGGTGCTAACATCGCACACAAGGACGATCACTTATGAAATAGTGAAAAATGTCCTGAAAAAACACTCCCGATCGGGTGAATACGTAGCGGTTAAATTGAGCGATAAATACTGGGATTCCACTAGAATTCGCGGTTTCCCACCAAAGTTAATGTCACGAGTTTATTCAAATACTTAATCACGCCGACTAGTGAGATTATGCCCCATGAAAATCAGATTTAAAAATTTCAATATACATACATATAAATCCTAATTCAGTCACACAAGATTCACACTGTGGTGTGTGTATGCTATCCTGCTACAGGAGAAAGTCACAGTCGCCAGTGAGTGAAAAAACCTCGTATTTACATTAATAGAAGCAACCTTGAGGGAAAAACTCCATGATGACGGTGAAAAATCCTGTACTCAGGTCAAACTGAACGAAAAGTTCGCTACATTTACATTAACAACTAATTGTTATGTATCGTGATGTATGTAATACATGGTGTAGGTGTGACAGTTGCGGTGTAACTGTACTTATGTGTAAAATTACATAATGCAAATCAATAATAAATGATGACGACGAGGCAGAAGAGAAGAGGCGGCAGCATGTGTCAGGGATGATCAGCTGTTCTGCACGGCAATGCTGCACCCGCCAGCTGCACCTGCGAAAGGAATCAAGATGGAGCATCAAAAGTTTCATTTCTCTCTCCCTGCCTAGCAGTCAGTACTTATGTCATTATTAACCAGGAAACGTAGTCTTAGAATTCACAAATCTCTCAGGACCCTCATAGTTTACTGGTTAAAGCTTATTAACTAGGAAACATGCCAGTTCTTGAATTGCTCAAATCTCTTAGAATGGGCAGTTTACTAGTTAACCTAACATTATTAACCAGGAAATGTGCCAGTTCTTGAATTGCTCAAATCTCTTAGAACGGGCAGTTTACTGGTTAACGTAACACTACACTTATGACTAATAACAGGAAGCTGAGAATCGCTACGCAATCTCGGGCAGGTCATGTTTTAACACCCACCGTGGGTGTGAACACTCATGTGGATAATATGCATTCTCCGGGAATCCTCAGAGAGGCCCACAGCTCGAGACGTTCCACAAGGTAATTCATACACAGCCTCGGACTGTCTCTGCAGGGTTCTCAAACTTCCCCCTTAACTTATGGTATACATGTATGTACAAGTCCTGGACGTAACGTGTCCTGTGGGACCAAAGGGCAAGTCGTCAGCAATTACTGGTACACTTTCAACTGGTAACCAGGCTGGTCCTTGGATTACTCAAATCTCTGAGGACGCCTATCTTACGGAACCCAGCATACAACAGTTGCCCGTGTTAGTCAGCAGTTAGCAGGCGAGACATCAGGTCAGCACCTACGTTATCACATCCCTTGATGAATCTCACAGCAAGGTTAAACTGCTGTAAATACAGTGTCCAGCGTGTCAATCTTGCATTAGCCGTCTTGGTTGTGCTGAGACTAGTGAGTGGCATATGATCAGTTTCCTGAGTGAAAAGTGCTCCATATAAATAACAGTAATATTTCTTAACACCATCAACCATGGCCAAGAGTTCCTTCTCAACAGTACTGTAATTCCTCTTGGCGGGTTTTAGCTTACGGCTGTGGTATGCCACTGGGAAGATTCCACCTTCTGATTCCTGCATCAATACGGCACCTACTCCATCTTGTGAAGCATCAGTGTGCAGTATGAAAGGTTTGTTGGAATCAGGCAACTGGAAGATAGGCTCCTTGCACAATATGTTCTTAAGGGCAGTAAAAGATCTCTCTTGTGCTTCTCCCCATTCAATGGTGTTTGGAGCATATTTCTGTAGCACCTCGTACAACGGTTGGGCAATAAGAGCAAAGTTGGGGATAAAACTCCTATAATACCCCACTAGGCCAAGGAATGCCCTAACCTGTTTCTTGGTCATGGGTCTCGGGGCTTCTCTAACCTTCCTGATCTTGTCACCCTGACACCTGCAGTGATTGTTGCCAACAGTATGTCCAAGGAACTCCACCTCACTGTGAGCAATCTTACATTTGCTAGGCTTCACAGTCATGCTGAAACTCTGGAGTCTACTGAAGACAATTTCCAAGAGTCTGAGGTGCTCCTCCAATGTGGCGGAATGAATGAGGACATCATCAACGAACATTTCTACTCCTACAATACCATGGAGCACTTGTCTCATGGCACGATTGAATACTGCTGAGGAATTGGTAAGTCCAAATGGGAGGACTTTATACTGATACAACCCCTTAGGAGTAGCAAAGGCAGTGAACTGACGGCTCTCGGGGTGAAGGGGAATCTGGAAGAATCCCTTTGCCAAATCGAGCTTTGTGAAATATCGTGACCCTGCCAGCTTGGAGAAGATGGCAATGTGGTCACCCATCGGCTCAGCATCCACTTTGGTGATTGCATTGAGCCTCCTATAGTCACCACAAATCCTGACTCCACCATCTTTCTTGCGAACTACTACCATTGGACTGCAGTAAGGAGATAAGGACTTTTCAATAATACCTGCAATCTCCATGTCAGCAATTTCGTTGTCCACTGCTCCCAGTAGTCGCATGGGAATCGGATATGGCTTAACCTTTACAGGAGTATCGCTGGTCAACTCAATTTTGTGACAATCAACCTTTGCAAGTCTAGGTTGGTCAGAGAAGACATCAGCATAATGACAGTGACCTTATGGCATTCTGATCACCCAGTGCTAAGTCAGTGTTAAGTAAAACATCTCCAACAGTCTTTTCCTGACGGGACTGAGCGGTTAAGAGCTCGTCATCATGGTCATCAGCTGGGATCACCGCGGCTGCTCCGGTTTCTTCCAGTGGCTGGTCACTATCATCAGCTACTCGTAGGCCAGTCTCCTCCGGGTTTGATTCATGATAAGCCTTCAACATGTTAATGTGGAACCTTTTGCAAAGATTCCCCATCTGAATTATGTAGTTGAGGTCTGAAATGCGCTCTACTACATCAAATGGACCCTTCCACTGCGCCAACAACTTGTTCTGGGCAGTGGGGAGTAACACCAAGCACTTATCGCCTGGACTAAACTTTCGAAGTTTTGCCTTCTTATCATAATAGGCTTCCTGAACTTCACGCGCCTTGATCAATTCTTCCTTAGCTAACTCGCACGTTGACTGGAGGCGGTCAGCTAGATCAAGGACGTTGGTGTAGGTGGTCTTGACTTCAGGGTCGGGTTCTTCATCGTCCCATAACTCGCGAAGGACTTGAAGTGGTCCATGGACCGACCTTCCATACACCAGTTCAAAGGGTGAGAACTTCAAGGAGTGCTGTGGGGCTTCTCGATAAGCAAACAGAAGAGGAGCAATGAACCGTGGCCATTCCTTTGGCTGTTCAGCGGCCATGTGCTTTAACATCTCGAGAGTCCCATTGAACCTCTCACACAGCCCGTTACACATGGGATGATAAGGCGTAGTTCGCAGGCCTCGGATGGACAACAACCTGAATGCTTCGTTCATCATTGCCGAGGTGAACTGCGAACCCCGGTCGCTTAAGACCTCTTTGGGGATACCTACGCGACAGAACACTTTGATCAATGCTTCAGCAACAGTGACGGCCTCTATATTCTTAAGGGCCACGGCTTCAGGCCACCGTGTGCTGAAATCAACAATAGTGAGGATATACCTTGATCCATCTCTTGCCCTAGGAAAGATTGGCCCAACAATGTCAACTGCTACTCTCTTGAATGGCTCAGAGATTACAGGCATTGGATTCAATGGCGCAGGACGGACATGTCCCCGGTCAGTGGTACACTGACACACATCACAGGAACGCACAAGCCTTTTTATTTCCTGTCCCATTCCTGGCCAGAAAAAGTCAGCATGGATGCGGTCAGAGGTTTTCTTTTGGCCCATGTGACCTCCCATGACTGAACAATGACCCAATTCGAACACTGCCCGGCGATACTTCGCGGGAACGACGAACTGCAGTCGAACCTCGCCCTGGGGTGTTCGTGACTCACAGTACAGCCGTCCTCACTTGCGAAGGAACCTGGCTTGACCTCCCCATGAATACTTAATCACTTTACCCTCCAGCTTCTTACGCACTGAGGCAAGTGTTGGGTCAGACTGTTGTTCTTGGACAACGTCTTGAGTATGAATCAAATCTTGCGGCGTTGCAATGGTCAACGGGGTGACACGATTTGGAGCTTTGGCCATGGCTCGTGTTACTGCAACAGCCGAAGTCTGAGTAGCAACATCTACAGCGCAACTGTTTTTGACGCCCGGTATGTTGCCAATAATGAGGTCAAACAAGGGTTCTGGCATGACAACAGCAGCTGTCAAGCCAGTGTAGAAAGGAGATGCCACTTGGATACATGCCTCAGGGAACAGTCTCACTGACCCATCAATAAGTCTAACTTGGATCTGCTTACCCGTGTACTCGTCGGGCCGAACTAAACTTTGCTTGACAGAGCAACCTGAAGAACCATTATCACTCAGGACATTTACAGAAACACCTCCCACAAACCCTGGCTGAACAAGAAAGGCGGTGTTACTGGTGGAAGGGTCTGAGGAGGTGGCAGCCAGTCATTGGTGAGACTGCGGAACAAACGATGCAGCAAATGTGGTGCCCTGAGAACTTGATACCTGAGGGGTCGTGCTCACCATCTGAGGAGCTGGAGCATTGACCACCTGTGGAGGAGGGTTCACTGTCGCTGGGGAACTAGTGAACTGCGGGGAAGTACCTGTACTGGTGGGGTTGGCACCGCTGCACACTTGTTGTGGCATAAGGGCTGCATTTGCATCATGCCTCCGATACACTAAAGTCGATTGTCCTGACTGAGGGTTACGTGGTTTGTCCTTGCCCTGCTGCTGCTTGAAATACCGGTACTGCTGCTGGTTAGGGTTCTGCTTATCATACCGCTTCCACTCAGGTTTCTGAGTGTTTTGCCACTTGTCCTTCTGCGGTTTTGGACCTTGGCCATTATTCTGGGAATGGCCTTGTTGCTGATGTTCAGTCTGAGATGGTTTCCCAGATTTATCAGGTTTCCTGTTCCAGGTATGCTGCTTGCGAGTTTGATACCCGTATGCAGTAAAGAATGCGTCAGCCTTCTCCACCATTTGGCTGGCATCCTTTACCTTGCAGATCTTAAGCTGAGCCATAAGTTCAGTAGGCCACGACTTTTCTAGCTGCATGCGCAGCATAAGGTTGATTATCCCCTCACACGTGAAAGGAGTTTCATCTTTCTCCATCCACTCACTTAAGTAAGCAGTAAGCCGGTCAAGAAACTAAACGGTAGTCTCTTTTTCCTGTAAACGTGCCCTCATGAACTGACTCTTGGCGTCGTCAACTGTGAGACCATACGCTTTGACAAGTGCAGCCTTCATCATCTCATACGTGAGATTGTCTCCACGAATTCTGTGGAGAAAATCGAGGGCAAGGCCCTCAAACAGGCTAAGAAACTGAAGCCACTTAGCTGCATCATCCAGCCGATACAGTTGAGCCATATCTTCAAAACGAGCTATGTATGGCTCGATTCGCTCGCCTTTCTTGTATGGGGGAAGCTTGATGTGTGGGGTCGCCATAATATGAGCAGGGATAACGCTCGTGGAGCTTGGGCCAGCTGCACCAGATGTGTCTGAAGCAAAGGAATCTCGCTTGAGCTTCAGCATTTCAAATTCATGTTTTTCACGTGCTTGTCACTTGGCACGTTCGTGTTCTCATTCTCTTGTTCCTCACATTGTTCTCGCTCATGTTCTAACTCGAGTTCGCGTTGTTTTCGCTCGTGTTCTAACTCGAGTTCGTGTTGTTTTCGCTCGTGTTCTCGTTCTCTCTCGCGTTCCTTGCGCTGTTCTTGCTCGTATTCGCACTCCTTTTCGCGTTCCTCACGCTGAATTTGACGCTCTTGACGAGCATCATTCTCGCGTTGCTGTTCGTAATTAAACCGAGAGAGGACAAAGTCCTTTATTTTCTCCGGATCCGTAAACCCCATATCTTTGGCTTCCTGTACATAGACGCTGGTAGACATGATGCTAACTCAACCTAAGTAAACTAGCGACTCAGTACTGACTGCAATTTGCAAAGAAAGATGCCAATAATTGAGAATAAAGAATATAGGGACAGGTTAGTGGTGACCAGTTTTATCTAATTAAACTGGTAAAGAAAGAAAATTAAACAAACAGCTGACTGTGAAAACTAATACGTAAATTAATAGAACTGAATCAATAATCACCAGTAAGATAGTGCCAATAGACTTTAATGATAAATACCTAAGTATGAGCGAGTGAGTATTATCTCGTGAATAACTTTAGAGGTAGGAGTTAATATCCTGAAATGAGGTCGCCAAATGTCATGGGGTTTTTAAGAATATGCAATATTAAAGGATAATATTCAATAATACTTAAGAACAGTACCATGAATTGTCTTGTGAAAATCAAGCAATGATTACTTTATCGGCTTACTTCGCCGATTCTCTAAGGACGAGAATTTATAAACTTTCTCAACAGTACACAGCAGAAACTAATTCCTCACAATTGCTGTTTATTAGTACTGTTGGCCTCTGGAGAAAGTGACTCCACCCGACAATCAATATCTAATGCTATTAATAATAAGCAGGTTCTTGCTGATGCATTAACTCTTAGTTGCGCAACGGATTTTAAGCTTAATACAAAAGGACTGGCCTAAGTATCAGTTATGAATCGCAAAGCGTTTATGCAAACTAGGAACTATAAGTGAAATATGCCTAATATGGAAAATAAATCACGAGTTTACATTACATTAAGCTCAAGAAAAAGAACTGTTAAATTTATTGATTACAAAGAAATATATTTATTTTACATCTCAAAATGAATTCAAAATAAGGAGATCGCACTCACTCGCTCACTCAGAAGCTAACTCTTAAACCTAGAAAAAACGAAAAGAAATAATGGTCAAAAAGTGGACTAAGTGGATGACTGGGTGTCGTTACTGAGGAAGGACACTGCACACGCTGAGTCTCTCGCCGATCACGCTAGGTGGGAATCCAACGACGGCAGTGGGGACTAGGCGTCGTTGAGGAAGGACGCTGCCACACACTACCTGCTTCCACGGCGCACAAATCTTGAATGATCCAAATTGTGGGAGAGAGGCGAATGTCGTGGCCGCACTAACGGCCAACGAGTGTGAGCAATACACACCCGCAATTCACTCAGGAAAGGTGCTAACAGCGCGCACAAGGACGATCACTTATCAAATAGTGAAAAATGTCCTGAAAAAACACTCCCGATCGGGTGAATACGTAGCGGTTAAATTGAGCGATGAATACTGGGATTCCACTAGAATTCATGGTTTCCCACCAAAGTTAATGTCACGAGTTTATTCAAATACTTAATCGCGCCAACTCGTGACACTAAATATGTACAAAAAAGAACTGGAAAACGAAAGCAAACCAAGGCAAGTTCACAATTATCTCAATGGCTGTACCAAAGACAGAGGAAGTAAGTGCTGAAGGCGAAATAATCTATCTATCTATCTATTGCCAGATGCCACAATCCCATAAGGGGTGGCCATTTGACTTTGAGTTAGTTGTTTTACGGGGAGGGGCACTAACCCTCCACCAACCCACTTGTTGACACGTAGGGAACACGTATGATTTGGTTATATGGTTACCACCCAGAGTTGTAAATGGTTCCTTGGCTTACAGGAAACCATTTGGCTTGTCACTCAATGTAAAGCCACCTGTAAAGGAAAGAAGAGCAATAAGAAGTGACAGGAAAGATGGGAGAAATAGGAAGAGAGGAGGGTAGGCACAGAAAAAGAATGATACAGGCTAAGGAAGAAGTAGGCAGCACTACATCAAGTGAGTAGATAATGGTCGCCACCACCTACCACAATAAAGGCGAAAAAATACCATACCAAAAAAAGGAAGAGTCTTGGTGCTAACATTAACAGACAGAGGGATCAACCAACACATAAATGAAAATGTGGGGAAAAGACGTCAGGCATTAAAAGACTTGAGAAAACTCCATATCTTACCGGAAAATCTGAAGCTGCATTTAATCAAAACTCTTATATTACATGTCACTGAATATCCAACTATACAACTTGTAAAAACTAATAAAGCCGACATGCATAAACTACAAGGAGTGCAAAATGAAGCACTGAGATTTGTATGCAATGAAAGATACCCATATTGACGAAACAGTCAGGAGTTACATGCATCAGCTAAATTAATACCACTAAACACCACACTGTATAAGCACGCAAAACTAGTATGGTAAAAACTAGCACAAGTACATGACCCAAACTTTGCAAATCTTATTAACGAACAAAACGAAAAGGATCATGGCTGGTTCCCGTGGGCACTTTAGGTGACCGATGGGGACTCTCCTGATGGAATTTACATAGCATAATTAACAAATGTACATATGTAAGTATGGATGATAAGATTGTAAGTGTGAGTACTGTATGAGTCATAAGTATAAGTGAGACAGAATCTGCATGAGTCAGCTATGAGTGAGACAGAATGGACTTTATTACTGAACTGATAATTATTCAGAGTGAATGTCATAATGAATGTTAGACTGAGAACAATACTGTATATATGGTGTCAAGACATAGTGAGTGAGAGAGAACCGTATTAAGAATGTGGAGACAATGTGTATAAGTGGGACTACAGCATGAATGAGGTATGCATGTCGGGTAAGGTATTATGTATTACATTACATACGAGGATGTGAATGAGAACAATGGAAGATTTGGTGCATTCTTGAATGCCAGGTCATTAATAAAAATGTAAATGAAATATAAAAACACAAATAAAATAAAAAACTAATTAAAAATAAAGAAAAAAACAATGATAAACAAAAAAATACATATATAAATTATGTCCCAGTCAGTTCTTCAGTTAACAAGTGCTAAAAGCCTTCCCACCAAGAAGCTAGATGTCGTGAAGACAATAGCACCATGGTGCACGAGGGAGACTGAAGAATACAATTCAGTATAAGAAATGAATAAAAACTGCAAGGTGGAGAGCCCACCACCTTTTAAATCTCAAATTCGTCATATTCCTGACTGGTTCTGCTAATAAAATTCTTCTTTTCAACTTACGAGTGAAGGCTGACACCACTCACTCACCTGCCATCGCCTTCAGATTGGTCAGAAGATGTTCCCAGGAAGGAATTAAACGTTACCAAGTACACCAACTTTTGAACAGCAACTCAGAAGTTTAAATGAAAATCAGCGTAGGTTAGCCTGACTCAATGAAAATACTGAAAAAAAAAAATGCAGAAATAGCAGTTGCATTCCATTCAACCTCGTTTGCTTACAAGAAAAAATATATATCTGCAGATATATCTCTCAATCTCTCTATCTATATTGTTTTAACATATAAATCTTTATTATTATTATATAATGTGAGTTTTATGAGCTACATGGTTACCCATCAATAGTTCCGATGGTATTGAATACTGCCATGTGACAACGACAAGAATACTGCCATGTGACAACGACAGATGAAATATGAGTATAAATGTTCGTTAGTATTCAAATACTTGTGCTTCGTTTTAATGCTTCGAATATACACAGTAAATCATCACCATGTATTCCGCAGATAATATGGTTATAAAAAAATCAAACAACAGTTTGCATTAACCCACCACGTCCCGCTGGCGTGTGGATATGTCACCACATTTTGTCACGGTGACACCCATTGATGCATTGATACATTTTGCAATTGCAAGGTCCGTCATTTGCACATTCTTCAAATTTTGCGCGTGGTTTTTGGTACATATAAGTGGGACACCTCCTCTACCAGCCGCCAGGCAGGAACAATACCTTACCCCGCGTGACCTCTCCCCCCCCCCTTGCATGCCACTGTCTTGGCAATTCACCTGTTACCAGTGACCTGGCCAGTATGGACATGTCACGCCACGGTACGAAATTCAGGGCTAGAGTGATTCCCTAATCGATGACGATGTGGAGGACAAATTACGTGGTGCAAGAGGGAGAAGCGAGCAGAGGCGATGAGGAGGTAACGTCACCAAGGAAGGTGTAGTATGTTGATGTGTTCAGTGAGTGAAGCAACGCTTATATCGCCTATATTATTGTGGGAAGACCAATATATTCTTGTGCTACATATAAATTCATACCAAATGAACAAATATCTACCTATTCTTAGTGGTTTGCAATAGTTACCGCTAAACAGAAACTGCAACACTCCCAGCACGGCTCTAAAGAACATGGTACAGTACCAAGTGTTTAAAGGGTCACCTGTTTAGACCACTTCTAAGCTCAGGTGAGCACTTTTGGTGGCATATTCCAATGTTTCTCATAAAAAGAGGATGTTTCAGCAAAAAAGAAAAATAGAAAATCTGCCGGGACTGGGGAGGAAGGGGGGGGGGTCAGTGGTGAAAAAATCGGTTGGGACACGGCAGGTTAAGATGTGGTAATATCTTTCGTAACACACTGGATATCCTCCGCAAACACTGCGTTACATGATCATAGCCGAAGATTTTTTACATTCTGTCATCTTCAGTAAAATATTAAGCATCTAATGTAAAGTCACACACTTCATTATTATTTAAAACTATCCCTGCCGAGGGATCTAGACTGCTAAAGTACAAAAAACTTTGTTTGGCAAGGGACTTTATCCTGATTTTATCAAAATCCGACACAAGACGTTGACTCCTCTTTGGCCACATTGATATCAGACCAGTTATAAGATGCAGACTAGACAATAGCTTGTTTTCCTCAGGAAAAAAATAAATAAAACTGCAAAATATTCTATAGGAGTAACTATAAATGCAATAATTTGGCCTGGAAGCACAGGTAAACTCTTCCATCTCTCACCTGGAGTATATTGCAGAGGGGCAGTTTCTTTCGTGCACTGTTTCTATGAAGAAGGCTAAGATCAAATCATTTCAAAATCCAGGTAATATTAATTATTATAATTTGTCCTTCTGAAGCAATAAACTTCTTTTTCTGTTGAGAGCTGGTTGTCAGGTCTTTCAGAAAGTTCTTCATCATGCTTACCAGCAGAAGCTTCATCAGTCAGCCTATAATTTAGGAGACTCCAAATATTCATGTCAGAAGTGATTCTCTTGACCATTAATGTTTCATATCTCACTGAATGGCAAATACACTCAACAAGAGATTGTTGTTGCTGTTGAGCAACCCCAGTGTGTCTTGCCGGGCAGAACAATCAACCACAGACATATAACCCTCTTGCAGGGCCATCCCATGTACAGAACCACTGCGTATCCGCGGGAAACAGCTCCTTACCATAGCAGAGCACAGAAGAGTGCAGAGGTTTGATTTCTGGATGGATACAGTATTTGTATCTCTCCATCCAGTTAACACGGGATTCATAGTAGACTCCACATCACCCCGTTATTTGGCTATACGGTTACCACCCAGTGTTGTAAATTGTTTCTTGAACTGCAGGAAACCATATGACTTGGGACTCACTGTAGGGGCATCTGAAGTGATAAAAATGTATAATGTAAAATAACAGGTAGAATGGGAGAAACAGGATGAGAAGAGGGCAGGCGCAGAAAAAATAATGATGAAAATGAATGAAGTACATGTAGTACATGAGGGTCGCCACCATGTACCACCACCAATAACAGAAGTGGTCATATGACAACATTTAACACTAGCACTGTACAAAGCATGGTGGTATGTGGTGCTGACCATCATCCTTCACTTCTTGTCATGGTGTCTACCTTTTTCCTTTCCTTCCTGTCATTTTTAAATCCAATTCAGATGATACAACTCTGGTTGGTGATAATGCAGTATAACCAGATAACAGGGTGATGTGGACCCTACTCTGATGATCTTGTTAACTGGGTGGACAGAAGCAAATGTGGCGTCCATTCAGTACCCACCCCTCCACACTTTTCCCTGAGTCTCGCAACACTGCGGGGGGAGCATCGGTTCACTGCACGGGACTGTCCCGCAGGGGCGGCTGCTTGCCTGAAGTTGGTAGGTCTGCTTAACTAGACAGACCAGGGGTGATCAGCAGCAACAATTATGCATAGCAAAAGTCGTACATCATATACCAGTGGTAACAGGAATATATTTATTTACTGCAGATTAATGAATGTTAACCCTTTCGGTTTCGCTGTCTTATAGCTCAGTAAAACAAATAAATACATCTATTTTCCATGGGGACTGACTTCCACTTGGCAACTTTGGGTCAGCACCTGTATAGCGTGGAAGGCGACATGTATGTTGTATAAGAAGGTGGTGCTAAAAATAGGAAAGAAAAAAGGGTTTCATATTTCTGACGGATGCTGTCATATGGTAATGCTGTAAGTTAAGAGGTTAAGGCTATGTTTATTTACAATTCAGCTACAGACGTTTTGATTGACCTGTGCACCTGAGAAGTATGGGGCAAGTAGGATATGTTTGTTCCGCGGCTGCTGATTGGCCGCCGATGATGTCACTGAAGTAAATGCATTCATGTATTGTAGTGCAACGTGCGGACGTGGGTGTACACCGTCGGTGGACGCAGTGCAACATGCAGACGTGGGTGTACGCCATGGGTGGATAATTTGCTTGAAACATCACTCATCGTTTTATAAATCTTTATAATCAAGTTTATTTCTCTTTAATAACAGAAAAATTTTAAAGCTAATTTTGACCTCTTCAGCTTCGTAAATAATTCTATATTTAAACTGGCTGCTTGTATTGAAGGCAATTTAAACATATAAATATATATGTGTTAAAATAAGAAGACTTGTAGATTAAAACTTCGGCGGACAATCAGCAGCCGCATATCAAACACCCTACTCGCCCCATACATCTCAGTCACACAGGTCAATCAAACAGGGTATAATATATGTAAATTTCATGAAAGAGAAACATGGTACTATTATAAGCATTTTAGTGTGGAGTAACTGATTCACTACCGCATTAAAGCAGTGAAGAACACATTCTAAAGAGAAAAGAGAGTAATACTTTTGAAAAGTAGATAACTTTTGATACAAATTAACAGGGTAAAAAACATCCACACAAAACCATAGGAATATGGCATCTCCTGCCTTTTCCACCAAAAGTCCAAAACTAAAACATGGATAGATATTCCAAAATAATATAAAAAATACACACTAATTTGTAAATAGTGTACAGATAAACCATAACTTTTAGAAATGTTAGAAAACATAACAAAAAAACATTTTATGAACTTCAAGTAAGGTGAAGTAAGATTTAACAGCGCTAATCTATTATTAAAAAAAAAAAAGTATCCAGCATATCATCAGTTCATATTAGATCATCGAATCTATTTCAGTTTAATTCCAGTGCTCCTGTTTTCCCTGTCAGTTCCAATATAATTCAACCTTGATCCCACGTCAGGTTTATAGTGTGTGTGTGTGTGTGTGTGTGTGTGTGTGTGTGTGTGTGTGTAATTCACCGGGTCGGTCAGGATCACTTGATGGTCGTGATCGTCAGCTTTTTACCCTCCCGGAAGGGAGCTGAGAGCTCATATAGTCCGATCTAAGGGCAAGGCTGTGACCTTCACACATGCACACACCCGTCCCCTTGCTCAAGGGGGACAGTAACCACCCACTTCGTCAATGAAACTTTTTGCAACCTGAGCGAGGCGCGAACTCCCGTCCACCAGTTGGCAAGCGAGAGCGTTACCACCGCACCAGCGAGCGGTGTGTGTGTGTGTGTGTGTGTGTGTGTGTGTGTGTGTGAAATCTATGCAGTTATGAACATACTTTGCTAATTCTTCAGGCTAACTGCAGACTAATATATTCACACGAGGGGAAATCAAATATACCAGGGCTAACAAGGAACTGTTTTCAACTCTAGGACTTCTTGAATTTGCCTCAGGTGAGGAAAATCATCTTCCTGTAGCCTGACCAGAATCACATACTGCAACCATACAATTCTTGCTTATGGTGACAAAGAACAGTTATAATAAGCCAGTCGATATAACTTCAGTCCGTCGGCCTCTACTTTTGTGACAATTTCGTTCCTTGACTGGTTATTTCTCATTACTCAGTAGCAGAATATAACTATAATCTGGCTCCACCACCTTTGGATTGCATTGTATTCATTATTAGCACCATAATCAAATTAAAATTATGGACTGCTCAGCATTCGAGACGAAGAAAGGGCAATTTTAGTTCCAGCATTTAAGGCGTAGATATGGCAATTGTAGGCCAAGCTACAATTGCCTAGTGCGCCACTGACTTTTTTTTCTCAGGTTGATCAAAGAGGAGGAACAATGAGGGTTGGCATCCTTGTGGCGGCGATGCTGGTACTTGTGGCGGCCTTAGGAGTGACTGGACAGGCTCCGGTACTGAAGACCAAACAAGGGCATGTCTCTGGCGTGGTGGAGCAGGCGGTTAAGGGCAGGACATTCTACTCCTACTACGGCATACCCTTCGCCAGGCCTCCCCTCGGACCCCTACGTTTCAAGGTACACCATGTCGTCGTGTTAGACCACTTACTACCCGGGGTGTCAGTTTCTAGACTGTAGCGCAACATGCTGTCAAATGTGTTATAATGTTCCTAAGGTTGCCTCTTAAAGTGCTGGAATGCTGCAAGAATTGCCTTTCAAAAAGGGTTATGATGTCACCCTAACATATGTTAAAAAGTATTAGAATATTAGAATGTCGCTTTATATGACTTTCAGTGTTAGTATGCTGTTATAGTCCCCCTTCAATAGTGTCAAAATACCACCACACCTGATCTTATATGGTGCTTCGCTATCGCCATTCATGCTCTGAATAAATGTTAGAAAGTCATTTTACGAAGCTTTTCTGAGAAATTGTTGAAATGTTGATGAATATCAATAGCATTAACAGTTTTAGTGCAGGTATGGTACTGCACACGTTATAGCTGATAATCCGTTAATGGACAAGTGTAATCAAGTTACAAGGTTGATTTGACTAGTGAGGAAGGAGATCCATTACGACCTCATAGCAAACTTTCATCTAATTTCATGCAAACTGTCTCTTGTTTGATGATGATGATGATAATGATGAGCCACCCGCTCCAGGACCCAGAACCAAGTGAGAAGTGGTCGGGTGTGCGAGACGGGTCGGTGATGCCTGAGCCTTGTTTACAACTCGGCTTCGAACCATTTGCCACTAATCGCAAAGCTGAGGAGAAGGACTACTATGGCAGTGAAGACTGTCTCTACCTCAATGTCTTCACACCTAAGGTAAACGGTTGGTCTTATTCTATGTAATTATGAGGATTTCATTATACAATACTGCACTTTTTCCTTCTCATTTCATTCAGTACATTACACCCAGTTATCCTCTTGTACGTTATTGACACAAACTGCTTCGGTATCAAAATTTAATGTGATAAAAATAAGATACAAGAGAACACAGGTGTATTGTGCATAACAATTCTCAATGAACGAGGTGCTATTTAGCCTACCACATCCAACTTGTTGACCTTCTCACGGGTTTGACGCACATTTTACTTTAAAAAGTGTTTTTCGAGTTGAGGTTACCACAAGCTTAAAGGCTTTATGTAGTGTATTCGTCGTGTGAAATGGGTAAATTGGGTGCCCAAGTTTCAGATTAAATATTATATAGAATATCACAAAACTTCTTAAACAGCTATACTGGATCACTTGGGAGCAATACATAAGACACTGATATTTCGTTTTACTCGTACGCTGTAGAATACAGCGGTTTACCGAGGGACGAAGCTATGGCTAGTTTCAAATGAACATCTTGCTAAAAGACGTTTAGTTTTTATTCTGGCTAGTTTCAGGTGGCTTTATTCAGTATAGGAAATAACCTTCAAAGTGAAGATTTTAACAATTTCACAAACAATTTATTTCGCATTTTCTCTTGCTACACTGTATTCTGTTCAAGCAATTTATTTAATATTACTTTAGTACGTATGGAGTACGCTTGTTGTCTATGTCTTTCAGATTTAAAATAATATAGCCAGAATAAAATCGTTTGAAAATTAAAAGAAAATACTTATACATTTCTAATCACACCATGTTATCTGATTCCTGGTGCTAATCAAGTGCTCTTGATACAGCCAAGGGACGACCCTCAGAATCTACCGGTGATGGTGTGGTTCCATGGAGGTGGATTTTTCTCAGAGGGTGCCAACATGTACCTCCCACACGTCCTTCTGGATCAGGATGTGGTGCTGGTGGTGGTGCAATACCGCCTTGGCATCTTCGGTACGCATTGTTGCCGACGTATGTTAACCTGTCTAAACTCATTTATTTCTCACCTCCCTCTGTTGACTAATGCTCTGAAGGTGAGCGAGGTTTGGTATGTTTCTCCTTCGATACATACCCTAGTTCCATCTTTCCTCTCATGGTTATTGTTCCTTAGCTGAGAGGAAGTGGTACGGTTCTCTGACCACAGATGACTGATAATGTTCCATTGTGGAATAAAACGTGCCATAGGCTATATAAAACACATTTAGTAGAATACTAGGTGAACATTTAGCCCTGACATTACAGTTATGGTCAGAAATATTGTTACACTTAATACTGATTAATAACAGGAAAGTGAACACTGACTTTTGAACCCAATCATGAGATATTCAGAATTCAACAGACTTCTAAGAATTATTTACAAGGTTTTTACCTTGTCCGGGACAGAGTCCGATGTTGTTGTTGTTATTTTTTTGAGATTGTTTGCTAGTTTGTTTGTTTGTTTGTTAGCAGTATTATGGAAAAACGGCTGAATGAAATTACATGAAATTATCAGGATATTCAGGCACTAATCCCAAAAGAAAGTGAATATATTTTGGAGGAAATTGATTGGCCTCGAAAGGTGAAAATGAAGGTCACGGATTTTCAGAGGGCTGTAACTCGAAACTGGTTACCTCGCCCGGGATCAAGTCCCGCGAGGTATGGTCAAGTTTATTTGTTTCTTGTTTGTTAGCAGCATTACGGAATAACGGCGGAATGAAAATACACGAAACTTTCAAAATAAATGGGCACTGGTCTCAAAAGAAAGTGACTGAATTTTAAAGGTAATCGAGTGGTCTTGAATGGTCAAATTCAAGGTCATCAATTTTCAGAGGGTTATAACTTGAAACCGATTGAAGACAGATTATTTACTATTATCAGCATACAAGAACTCCCATAAGGGCTTTTATTTGACACCAAGACCTCTGACCTTGAGTGACCTTGAAAGGTCAAACTCAAGGTCACGGATATTCAGTGGCCTATAACTTGAAACTGGTTGCAGATAGATATTTACTATTATCAACATTGTAGGAAGTCATATGGGTTTTTGATTGGAACCATGATCTTTGACCGTGAGTGGTTGGGCGAGGTTTGTTGTGCCTGGCACCACTTGTTGCAGACAGGGATACTTACTATTATCAACATACAGGATCCCCCATAAGGGATGTCATTTGGCACCAAGATTTTTGACTCTGAGTAACCTTGGAAGGTAAAACTCAAGGTCACGGTTATTAAAGAGGCTGACTTAAAACTGGATTAATATAGAGCTATTTATTATAATTAATATTTAGGAAGTCCTATGTGGGTTTTTAATTGGTACCAAGACCTTTGACCTATAACTCGAATCTGATTGAAGATATATTTACTATTGTGAATATATAGGAAGTCACATACAGGCTTACATTTGGCATCATGACCTTTAACCTTGAGTGACCTGAAAGGTCAAATGCAAGATCACGGATTATCTGAGGGCTTTAACTTGAAAACGTTTGCACCATTACCTTAGACTTTAATCGTTGAACACCACTAAATGGAGGCAGTGAATCAGTACATATAACTGCTGTTGGGCGGGGTTTGTTGTGATTGGCACTACTTGTTTAACTGTTTGACTGATGGTACCTACCCCAACTGTTTATACATTTAAAAAGGTATCATGCATGGGAGGAGTGATAATGTTCTTCATGATCATCATCTCATGATATCCCAAGAAACTTAATCTGTTATCATCCGAATGTGCATGGCAGCTAGCATGTCCAGTGGCTGCTTCTGCCGGGCTCAAAGAGAAAAATAAAAAAAGGATGGCCTGATACAAAGTGGAAAACTATCCATCTATCTATCTATTGGCAGACGCCTTAATTCCTCAAGGGGTGGCCACAAACAAATCGACTCCATGTCGCCCTGTCCCCCTCCATTTCATTTCCTGCTCCCAGCTCAAATCTCCCTCTCTCATATACCTCTCCACTCCATCCCTCCATCTCATCCTTGGCCTCCCCTTGGAAAACAGAGCATATAATATATCGGCACTTGGCTCCCTCCCCTTCGCCAGAGTCATCACTACTCATATATTTCGCCTTCCATTCATACATCTGTACATCAGTATCTAACCTATATATCTGTCCTCCTGCCCATTCACTAATCTATTTGAATCACTTCCCACAAATTCATCTATCTGTGCATGCTTCCATTCACTCACGTAACATTCTTCATCTTTATCCTCCCATCTGTCTTCCTGTCTATCTATCCATCTTATCCTAACGCTTGTTCCTGCACAAACTTCTTCCACTAAGATTTACCCACAAACTACCGAGAGACCTATCTCACCCAATTTTAAAACAATATATATCCAAACTTGCCCAGACTAAAAAGTAAGCTGATATAGAGAAAGTAAATTACTACTCACCATACATCCTAGAGCAAAACTAAGGAATGTCAGCCCCATTCCAAAACTAGCCAATCAGTTTTTAACCTTCTCACATTCCTAAAGGTTAAACACTGATTTCTCAAAAATTTTAAACTTTGCTAACATTAAGTTTGTGTACTAATCCTATGATATAACAATGTGAGCATGCCGGGTGTTTGCATGACTGATGTATGATGGTATTTCATTAACTTAATAATTCAGTGATAAAGGAGTTTCTACGACTGGCTCTGGGAAGATCCAACAACAATACTGACGAGGAAATATAAGCAAGTGATACATGGCATTCTTGTGATAACAGGTTTTCTGACATGGGAAAGATTAATCTGGCATGTTCCAAAAGTCATTGGACATGGTGTCCAATTGTTTCACATGGAATATGCACAGATTATATTTCAATGGAAAGTACAGTTTTTGGACGTAGCAATAAATACACTTTATACCATGAAATATTTAGAGTGAACAGTAACCTAATACTCTAACGTGAGCTCTTGAAAATCCAAGAAACTTACCAGATATTTGCTTAATAGTTTTGAAATTGTTGGGCTAGAAATTTGAGCAAAATTACTGACCACAGTTATACTTGTAAAACTTGCTTGTCAGCTCTTGCGTTTGAAAGTGTAACATGAAATAAACTTGTAATGGCAATATTAAGAACACAGTAAATCATGAGGAGGAGCAAGGATGCTCTCTTATGTATGGGGAGAAATGAGAAATACGGAAGTTTTAACCTAAGGGTGTCAATGGATTGTGGGTAAACCTTTGCTTCTGAAAGCTCACACGGTCAAAAATGTGTCTCATTGGAGAGGTCAGATGACATACAAAATTATAATGGTCAACACAGTTTTTACTTTTTATTGCCCCACAAACTAAAATAGGTTGACCCTTTAGTACTTTTTACGCTTGAATCTGCTTTTAGAAATTTTCTATCAGTATGGTATTTAAGTGACAAAGCAATTAAATTTTACAGTAAGTGTATGTCTATCATTCATAAGTAATACTGGAATTATATTTAAAAACGTATCTGTATAATATAGAAGTGTATGAGTTTCGGCTATATTTCACCTCAGGAACATCACTCTTTTATGTCCAGCAGCAGTGGCGTACCCAGAAAGTTGAAAAGGGGGGCTTTTTTTTTTTTTTTTTTTTTTATCTTTTTAACTGTGCAGCCCATGACTTTGGCGAGCGCAGCGAGCCCGTACAGATGGGGGGTTCGGGGGGGCGCTGTAAGCCCCCCCGAGAAAATTTTTCATTTTGGCCAATTTCATAATCATATTAAGGCCATATGGAATGGGTATATGACATAAATATAGCATCTAAAGTCATTATTACTGTAAGTACTCTGTGCCACTGAGTTATGATTTAGTCTCTTCAATAACCTTATACTACTAAAATTCAAATGCTCACTTTTTTTTTGTTTTCATAAATCTTCAGCAGAACTGACAGGACAGTGTGACAAAATATACAGTATACAAACACACACACACACACACACACACACACACACACACACACTTTATATATATATATATATATATATATATATATATATATATATATATATATATTGCAAAAGCGGGGTCATGGCTGCATGCCCCCCTCCCCCCCTTGGTACGCCACTGTCCAGCAGTAATTTGTCAACATAGAGGGGTTCCACTTTCCTTGGTACCGCTCCTCCATGTTCAAAATCTCCTGGTGAAAACTTTCGCCGTGCTCATCACTGACTGCCCTAAGATTTTCCGGATAAAACTCCAAGTGCGAGTCCAAAAAGTAGGTTTTTAGATTCATGTTGCACCTCAGAGCTTTATATGAAGTCAGTAGATCTTTTACAACATCACAGTAATTTTCTGATCTGTAATTTCCCATAAAATCTTTAAAAACTCTCTTAATTGACCGCCATGCAGTATTTTCAACTTCAGTTAGCTCTTCATCGAACTTTTCATCTCGATCCAGTTCCCTGATCTGTGGTTTCACAATAATATTCTCCTTGGTTTTTGCATCACTGATTCTAGGGAATTTATTCCTTAAATATGTCAATCCATGGCCAGTTTTATCAATACTTTTGACGAAGTTCTTCAGCAACCCGAGCTTAATGTACAAAGCAGGCAAATAAATTTTCTTAGGATCAACAAGAGGAGGACTGATGACATTCTTCTTCCTTAGAGTCAGTGATGTTCATTTTGGCCACACTTTCTTTCCATAACGATTTTCGTGTCCCGGCTGTCCCACTCACAGAGGAAACAACAGAACTTCGTGTATCCAAGTTGCATTCCAAGTAAAAGTGCCACAACCTTTAGGTCACCACATACATTCCGTTAAAAAGTCCCCATACTTATTTTATTTATTTATTTATTTTTTTTTCAAAAGAAGCTTCATGTTATAATACGATTCCTTCATGTCAGCTGCGTGAACCACAGGAACGGAGGGTAACTTATTTCCGTTGTGGAGCAAAACCGCTCTCCAGCTTACTTTTGATAAGTCAGTACACAAGCGTCACTCACCTGTGCTATATTCGTGCCCAAGTGCCTCCATAACAGAACGAACTTCATTGCAAAACACCAGACAGTCTTCAAGAGAGAAAATTCTTTGAAAACGTCATGGGGATCACGATAAGAAACAAACTTTACTTTCTTTCTAGAGAATATACGAGCCCTTTAGCCTGGAACCCCAAAGTTCGGCTTGCTTCTTAGACAAAGTTAAATCGCGGACGAGATACCCTTGACTCAGCAAATTTGGTTCACTGTAGGAACACCTTGCTTCAAAACGTTGGATTCATTTTGTCCTCTACTTGGTTTATTATCTCTTCACCAGACTCATCGTCACTCTGTGGCATGTTTCTTGGAGGCTCCGGCCTGATCGTGAGGTACTGGCCTCATAGCCGGTGGTAAATTAGGATATTTAACAGCATACTTGGATTTAGATGTTTTACCATTTATATATGTCAGGCAGATGTAGCAATCCAAAGCGTGATATTTGCGTTCTCTCCAAACCATAGGCATGGCAAATGGCGTACGGCTTGAACCTTTTGCGATACCGTGAGAAGCCTGACACATGTAACAAAACAAAAATGGGGGGCCCAACATTTATCCTAGTCACCCACTTTACAACCAAAGTAATGCTCATACCATTATTATTATTATTTTTTTTTAATGAGGGTTGCGAAAGAACGTTTTTGCAATATGAATGGCAATTCACCGCAGATGTAGCAGAAAGAATACGAACTATTTCCATAGTTTCCCGTCATTATAATTATGGATAGGGTATCAGCACAACATCTGAATACACAAAAACACAATGTTTCAAATGATTGGTGAAGACACTGTTTACATATTGAGTTCTAGCCTGGAACCAACAGAGAACTGCTACTCAGGAGTGGGCACCGTTTGAATGTCCCAACATGTCCAGTCGTGTTTCTGCAGGCCCCTGGTGACCCATTTATCAAGGCTTGTGCTTCACAAGCAATGAAAATACTGCAGCTGTGTTTGTTAATTTTTGTTTCAAATGGTCCGTAGGACACTTACTATACGTAATGAAATGCTAGTATGCTAGAAAATAATGAGATAGAGAAATTCAGAAAATATATTTGGATTCAGCGTGCAAATATACATAAGAAACAGATATTATTTTCCATGGGACAAAATCTTTGTTGACCAGTAAATTACAGTATGAGTATAGCTGGCAGGTATAAAAACAAACATTAATCTATTGCCATCAGAATGTGCACCTACTGTAATAGCAGTACTGATTAGGAAATGTCATGAGCAATAAACAGAGAAAGAGACAGACAGAGAAAGAGAGGCAGATAAACCCCACAATATTTACAACTAAATGGCTACTGCTTTATCACACAGGCTTCATGTCGACTGAAGACCAAGTGATGCCTGGCAATTTAGGACTCAAAGACCAGGTACTGTATTCAAAATCTGCATTTTATATTCACCGAACCTGTGTGTGTGTGTGTGTGTGTGTGTGTGTGTGTGTGTGTGTGTGTGTGTTTGTGTTGAATCTTTCTGAGTCTTTGCCACACCTATGAGACAGAGTACGTTGGATGATGCTGTGGGTATGTGAATGGTGGTTGAGTACTGGAAAAATAGAGCCATAGTGGATGGGTTCATGGTGTGAATGGATCCAGGGTAGGAATTGATCCATTTAGGAAAAAATGGCCCGTTTGGAATACACCACTGAGGAAATGTGCCCAAGTATGAACATAGGTCCACCAGGTAAAAATAGGTCTGTGTGGGAAATAGGTTCATGGCTGAAAAAAAAAGTCCATCTGATGATCTTGTGATTTCGCAAGGGGATAAATTAGGTCCTTGATGGAGAATTGGTTCATGAGACAAGTGTCCTGTAGAAGAAAAAAAGGATCATGATGAAAAAAGGCTCAAGGGAAATGGTCTAAGGAATATAGGTTCATGATGAGAAAAGGTTCAAGGGAAGTGGTCTAGGGAAAATACCTCCATGAGGGAAAATAGGTCGATGGGATAATAGGTATAGGAGTGAAAATAGATCCATGAAGAAAATATGTCCATCGGGGAAATAGGTCAATGGAGAAAAACAGGCTGACAGCGGAAATGCTATATGCCAGCACAGGACCGGGTCCCTGGGGGAAAACAAGTGGACGAGGGTTGATACCTATGGGGTGCAGATGAAGGCAGGTTTATGTGCTAGTAGTGCTTAAGCTTTAGCAAGGTTGTGTGTAAGACTATTTGTTCATAATTTTATATTACTAAGTTCAAATTGTGTGTAAGGCTGCTTGTTTATTAGTTTATCTGCTGCAAAGATCGCTTGTTTAAATTATACATTATTAACCTAGTGATGCCTAGGGTCTTTAAGAGGGAAGGAATTAGTCATTTTCAAAAGTTAATAAAGAAGGGGAACCGACTAGGAGCCGATAGGTGGAGGGCAGTACGCTGAGTACCTTTCTAGCGAACTCTCCCACGCAGGAACCCTTGCCACTAAAGGGTTAAGTTGCGTATGAGATTACTTTTGTGTACTTTTATCTTCAGTCGTGTATAGCATTGCTTGTTTATCATTTTATCTCTCTTGAGCGTCACGTGTGTATGATAACTATATTTTCAATGACAACAGCTATCTAAATAATTCGTAACCAGACCACAGTCAATATTTTTCCGGCATGCGTTATGTATATCAATGCTTATTATTCATCTGTCTTTGATGAAACACTTCACAGTCAAGCTAGAGTTAGTATTCTTGAGCTTAACTTGTTCATAAGGTTGCTGATTCATGAATTTATATTCTTACCACGATCATCTACCTCACCTTCATCACCATCCAGACTTCTTTCTTCCATTTTAAGGTGAAGCAGAGTCCAGACATCTAGGAAACCTATGTATTTAAATATGTATAGATAGATAGATACATACATACATACAGTAGATAGATAGATAGATATCGGTACACACATGTTTGACAGCTTATAAATCTGCAGTTTTTTTCTTTTGCAGGTGAGAATCGCCCTTGAATAAGGCCAATTCCAGACTAACATTCGACCAACGTGTGTGTTGAAGTGGTACTGGAAAACATAAAATATAAAAGAGGAGGAAGAGGCAGTGTTGGGTACCCTCCCAGATAAATGGATACATATTGTGTGTTAATGTACAATCTTACACACACAAACACACACACACACACACACACACACACACACACACACAAACACACACACACACACACAGGTATATGTGTGTGTGTATATATATATATATATATATATATATATATATATATATATATATATATATATATATATATATATATATATATATATATATATATATATATATATATATATATATATATATATATATATATATATATATATATATATATATATATATATATATATATATATATATATATATATATATATATATATATATATATATATATATATATATATATATATATATGTATATATATTCATATATATATATATATATATATATATATATATATATATATATATATATATATATATATATATATATATATATATATATATCCCTTAACTAGGTAAGAATACGTAACAACCAACCACGTGCGAAAAGTGTCTACACATACCGATGACGTATTTATCATTTTAAGCGTGCTACCATAAAGATACTCATTTTCAAGTGGAAGGAACTTTAGTGGTGATGGGGTAACTGAAGGCTTTATCTAACACCACAGTTTCAGAAGTCTCTTCAGGGCTGCATAAAATTGTCTTGACAAACAAATGATTACTAGTTATAATGATCTGCTCTGAAGATTTACTTATCAAAAGGGTAATTACTGACAGAGATTCTTTGCCTAAGAACGATATATTCCTAGAGCAGCTTGTACAGCACCCTACCGTATCCCTGATCACCTTGGAGGGGCTACAAGATACTTGACCTCTTCCTTACAACTAATCCTTCTCCTTACACTGTTAATCTTTTCTCTCCGTTGGGCTCCTCCAATCACAACCTTATCACCTTAACCTGTCCTATCGCTCCGGTACGGCTTGTGGACCCTCCAAAGAAACGTCATCTGTGGCACTTTGGAGCTGCAGATTGGGAGGCCTTCCTGCAATACTTCTTTGATTTTCCCTGGAATGATTATTGCTTCCATGGCCGGGAGCCATCTGAGTGTGCCTTGCGCATTACAGAGATTATTCTCTCGGGCATGGAAGCATACATTCCTTTCTCATATCCTCTGACTAATGCAAGAAAGCCTTGGTTTAATCACGCTTGTTCTAATACTGTCCGCAACAAGGAGAGGGCCTATAAAAGTTACCGGAGCCAACCAACTCCTGAATCACATTTTTTATACCTTTCTGCCCGGAATCGTGCTAAGTCTGTTCTTCACTTTGCAAAAAATAATTTCATCCGTACTAAATGCTCTCAACTCTACAACTCCAATTCTTCCCACACCTTCTGGCACCTTGCCAAAAACCTTTCTGACAACTTTACCTCATCATCGTTCACTCGTTTTTTCTACTATGATGGCTCTGTAGCCATTTCTTCTACTGATAAAGCAGATCTCTTCGCTCAGACTTTCTCCTTCAATTCCACCTTAGACGATTCCGGTGCTGTTCCTCCATCACTTCCCCCCTCTGACTTCCTCATGGCTGACATTAAAATTTCTTCAGCTGTTGTATTTTCTGCCGTTGCTAATACTAATAAGGCATATTGGCCTGATGGAGTCCCTCATGTTGTCCTCAAGAACTGTGCTTCTGTGCTTACACCCTGCCTAGGCAAGCTCTTTCGCCATTGTCTATCAACTTGTACCTTTCCTTATTGCTGGAAGTTTGCTCTCATTCAGCCAGTCCCAAAGAAGGGTGACCATTCCCAACCCTCTAACTATCGTCCAATTGCTTTAACATCCTGTATCTCAAAAGTTTTCGAGTCAATTCTTAATAGAAAAATTTTAAAGCATCTTTCCTGCCACAATCTTCTTTCTGATCGTCAGTATGGGTTCCATCAGGGACGCTTCACTGGCGATCTTCTCACCTACCTTTCAGACTCCTGGTCATCCTCCTTTCGGGACTTTGGCAAAAGCTTTGCCATTGCACTTGACATCTCTAATGCTTTCGATCGAGCCCGGCATAAATATTTAATTTCCAAACTGCCCTCTTACGGTTTATATCTTTTTATCTGTTCCTTCATCTCTAGCTTCCTTTCTGGTCGTTCTATAGCCGCTGTTGTAGACGGCCATCGTTCTTCTCCTAGATCTATCAACAATAGTGTTCCTCAGGGCACTGTCCTATCACCAACTCTCTTCCTTTTATTCATCAATGACCTTCTAAACTGTACATCTAACCCTATCCACTCGTATGCTGATGATTCCACTCTTCACATTTCCATTCGGTTCCCGCAATGTCCATCTCAGCAGTTACTTCAACAGACAAGGGATGAGGCTATGGCACACCTAATATCTGACTTAGCTTGCTTCTCTGACTGGGGTAAAAATAATCTGGTTGTTTTTAATGCATCAAAGACAGTTTTTACACCTGTCAACCCGGCAAAATCTTCCACAGGTATACCCACTAATGTTTAATAATATTCAGTTTAATCCCTCATCATCCTTGAACATGCTTGGGGTTTCATTTACTTTGGACTTATCTTGGAAAGATCATATTACATCTCTTGTAAAATCTGCTTCCAAGAGATTAGGTGTGCTAAGCCGACTCCGTAGCTTCTTTACTTCTGCACAATTGTTGACTCTATACAGGGGTCTTATCCGCCCCTGTGTGGAGTACAACCCTCATATGTGGGGAGGCTCCCCACATACAGGTCTTCTCAATAGAGTGGAGTCAAAGGCTTTTCGTCTCATTAACTCTCCTCCTCTTACTGGCTCCCTTCAACCTCTGTCTCTTCACCGCACTGTTGCATCTTTATCTCTTTTCTATCGCTACTTCAATGGTCACTGCTCCTCTGAACTGTCTGCATGCATTCCTCCATCACTACGACGGGCGCATAGCACCCGTCTAGCAGCAAACTCTCATCTCTTTTCTGTCCAGCTCTCTGATGCAAGAGTTAACTCTTACTCCCGGTCCTTCATTTATGCAACAGGTCATCTCTGGAACTGTCTCCCTCCGTCTGTATTTCCTGCTTCCTATGATCTCCAGTCTTTCAAACACAGTGTGTCCAGGCATCTCGAAAGATTCGGATCTTGAATTTGGCTCTCTCTGGTATTTTGTTTTTCTCTTGGAAGGAACAACAATTGCGGGCTTGCGGCCTTTGGTTCCTTCTTCCTCACATTTAAAAAAAAGAAGAAAACTATTATATCTGAAAGAACAAGAGATCCGGGATAATTCTGCAGTCTTCATTCCTAGTCCTAGATGCAGAAACTAATTTGTTATGTTTGTGATTCAGTGTCTGGCTATTATGATCCTACTTTGAAACATTTCTTGCCCTTCCTGCAAAAATAAAGATAAGAAGCGGAGTTGATGGAAGGGTCGTTAGGGAATCTACTTTAAAAGCCTTTGTCAACACTTCCCCAGACACAAGCTCTGCACTGGATCCACAAGAACATCGACCACTTCGGCGGTGACGAAAACCAAGTTACTATTTTCGGTGAGAGCGCAGGAGGAGCATCTGTCATCCACCAAATGTTGACACCAGCCGCGAAAGGTAAGGAAAATTCATTCATCTATCCTTCTACCGAGCTGCTGTACCTATCTATCCCTCTATCTGTCTATCTCTTTACCTACAGACGCTTTAATCCTAAAGGGGGTGGCAACAAACAAATCACATTCTTGTCACCCCGTCTCTGCATCTAGGCTGCCTTCCTTCCAATTTACACTTGATGGTGGAAGACAGAATGGCTTAAGTGATACTCGTAGTTAAGATTTTTTTTTCTCCATATATTACAGCTGTAATATTACTGGAAATATGTATACGTTTACATTTTTACCTGAGAACCCTTGAATATATGATATTGTCATGCATTATTATGATCATCAGTTTACCGACAATTCTCTTCCCGACTCTGACCATGTAAGGTATTTCACGAGGCATTTGGGTATGAAATATTTACCGTAGAACTATGAAGTACAGAACAAACTGGTTTAAGTATGTATATTCTCTGGTATGTAGGAAGATGTGAGAAACGTTCATGTGCACAATGTTGGCAAGGGACTGTCGGTGAACTATTACTTATGTTAATACAAAATTCGTTCGGTTAGAGAAGCTCTTAGATACAGCTATGAGAAGTAGATCCAACTATTGTCGGTTTGTTTCTGCTTAACGGAGCTGAGTCACTCCCATAACTCTAGTACTTAGTCGTGCATGCACGAAATTTGTGAGCCTTAGTTATGAGGGAAAAAAAAAGTCTACTTGACTATTGAGAAAATCGATCCCCCAGTCTGATTATACAGCCTTTAACTGAGTTGAAAAGAGGGTATACATCATTGTCAGGTTGCAGTAAATGCAATATCTACTCCCCAACAGGACTATTCTCCCGAGTGATCGCTCAGTCTGGTAGCGCCCTGTGTCCTTGGGCTGTCACCCGTACTGCTGCCCAGACCGCCAAGAGGGTCGCCGAGGCCCTATCTTGCCCCACCGACCAAGGCAGCCAGAAATTGCTGACGTGTCTCCAGGCTCTCGACGCACGCCAGATCGTCTACCAAACATACGAACTGTTCGTGAGTGTCCGTACTGATAGTGTAACATTTGCGGGTCCAGATCAACAGAGCTAAGCTTAATCTCGTAGGTCATCTCATATTTTTATTTGCAGAAAAAAAATCGAGGTTACTGCCTCGTCACTTCCCTATCCTTTCATCGATAAAAGAACTCTCTTATTAATACTGTCACTGGGATTTGATTTTGTAGAAAGAGGAGGAAGTGAGAGGACTCTACTCTTTAAAATATCTGCAAAAACAAATCTAAGATCCAGAGGGAGTTGTTAGTTTGTTCTTGAATCTCAGCCATGATTAGCACTGCATGAACCTTAAAACATTGGCTCTGAATGATTGGTAGCATCTGTACAACCACAATTTATTTTACACAAGTAATACCTGTAGTATTTTTTCTACAAAAGCTGTTCTGCTGACCCTCTCTGTCTCAGCAAAGAAAACAGTTTCATCCTGCTGGCAGAGCCTTTTGGATTAGGTCCATTGGAAGTAGATGCCTTGGGGAGTAGGTCCATGGGGAAAGCAGAATCATGGGGAATGTAGGCCCAAGTAGTGAGCATTAATATCCTCTTATGGAGATTAAGAAGGTCCATCAGAGAATGTAGTAAATCCTCTCAAGTGGAACAATAAGTCCATGGGGAAATAGGTATGTTTTACATTAAGGACAATGCGTCCCTGAGGTAATGAGAAGATCCTCATTGTAAGGGAAAAAATGGTCCATGAGGAATAGGTAAGTTATCTGAGATGAGAAAAATATGTCCATGGTGGAAATACATCAGTGAGAGAAACATCGGTGGACGAGTAGGTCCCTTGAGGAAATGGGCCACAATTGAAAAATAGGATCACTGAGTTAAACTAAGTCTGTGGAGGAAAGAAATACACATGAGAAAGTAGCTCATGGAGGGAGTAGCTGTCTGTCTCCAAATAATGAGAATAAGGGTTTATGGAGAGGAAAATTTCATGAAGGTCAGTAGGTCCATGAAGAAGTTGGGCTCAGGGAAAATGGCCGACGCAGGAACAAGTCCATGGAGGAAGAATAGATGGATTAGATGACCCCTAAGGAGTGTAGCCGATGACGGGCTTATGTTGCCCATGTGCTTGTCATAACTGTGTCAGATTATCCCCATATTTGTGCCATGATTGTGGTAGAGACTTAAATAACATACAAACGAATATTAAGGTTAAAAAGATTGCTGAGGAATATAATCCTAGGCCCGCGCTCGTGTATGTGTGTGTGTGTGTGTGTGTGTGTGTGTGTGTGTGTGTGTGTGTGTGTGTGTGTGTGATGCAGCCAAAAATGGAAAATGAGAACTTGGCAGGACGGTTGGAATTGGGTCCCTGATTGTCTAGTTTCACTTCCACGTCAATTAAAATTTTGTGAAGGGGTGTTTGTCCCATAATAAATGTCCCCATTGGTGTGGTACATATCTCATACGCGGTAAAATAATGTGGCACACACACACACACACACACACACACACACACACACACACACACACACACACACACACACAGAAAGGGAGAGAGATGGGGGGAGGGGGCATTTACAGTCCGATGTCAGTTAATTCACTGATGCTACAAACAGACGACTTTATTCAGCAGAAAATGGTAGTGGTGGTGGTAGCTGTGATGGTGGTGGTAGTGGTAGCTGTGGTGATGGCGGTGGTGTTGGTAACTCTGATGATGATGGTAGGTGTGGTGATGGCGGTGGTGGTAGCAGTGATGGTAGTAGTGGTGGTGGTATTGGCAGTGGTGGTAATGGTGGTGGTAGTGGTAGCTGTGGTGATGGCGGTGGTATTGGTAACTCTGATGATGATGGTAGGTGTGGTGATGGCGGTGGTGGTAGCAGTGATGGTAGTAGTGGTGGTGATATTGGCAGTGGTGGTAATGGTCGTGGTAGTGGTAGCTGTGGTGATGGCGGTGGTGTTGGTAACTCTGATGATGATGGTAGGTGTGGTGATGGCGGTGGTGGTAGCAGTGATGGTAGCAGTGGTGGTGGTATTGGCAGTGGTGGTAATGGTGGTGGTAGTGGTAGCTGTGGAGATGGCGGTGGTGTTGGTAACTCTGATGATGATGGTAGGTGTGGTGATGGCGGTGGTGGTAGCAGTGATGGTAGTAGTGGTGGTGGTATTGGCAGTGGTGGTAATGGTGGTGGTAGTGGTAGCTGTGGTGATGGCGGTGGTATTGGTAACTCTGATGATGATGGTAGGTGTGGTGATGGCGGTGGTGGTAGCAGTGATGGTAGCAGTGGTGGTGGTATTGGCAGTGGTGGTAATGGTCGTGGTAGTGGTAGCTGTGGTGATGGCGGTGGTATTGGTAACTCTGATGATGATGGTAGGTGTGGTGATGGCGGTGGTGGTAACAGTGATGGTAGTAGTGGTGGTGGTATTGGCAGTGGTGGTAATGGTGGTGGTAGTGGTAGCTGTGGTGATGGCAGTGGTGTTGGTAACTCTGATGATGATGGTAGGTGTGATGATGGCGGTGGTGGTAGCAGTGATGGTAGTAGTGGTGGTGGTATTGGCAGTGGTGGTAATGGTGGTGGTGATGGAGGTAGCTGTTCAGAACTGGCTCTCATTTGGGCAAGTGCTTTGGGGACTTCCACGGTTCGGAATCGACTTTCATTTGGACTAGTGCTGAGCGGCACGGAGGGGCCACAAGGCACTGGTAGATACTATGGAGTACTCCAGTGTTGCGAGAAAAAAAAATGCATAACAGCAGTTGTTGGTGGAACTTTCATCTGTGTCTGATCTCTGCTAACTAATTTTGCTGTGTAGTCTGATGGTTATATTTGCTCTTGGAAGACTAGCAAAATTTATAACCCTTTCATATCATAACATAATATTTTCGTCTGTTATTAATTCCAGACGAGTTTATTCAACTCTGGGATGGTGTCTAGCAGCAAAGTGGTTAAGTGAAGCGGGCCTAGCTTTTCCAAACAGATATTGTGTTTGGCTTAAAGAAGAGAAGCCAGATTATTAAGGGCTTGAATGAGTGTCTGTCCCATAACGGTAGGGATGTTGTTGATAGTTTCCCTCTTTTGTGACTACTTTTTCATTGTGTTCCTTATCCTTAGGTGGGTAGAAAATGCCAGGATGATAAGGAGGAACAAAATCATACAAGTGAGACTGCTTATGTGTGGCTGTTGAATGTCACGTTTACGCAAGGATAATGCTGCTGCTGTTGCTGCTGATTCTGTTGTTGTTGTTGTCGATCTTGTTGTTGTCGTTGTTGTTGCTGCTGCTGCTGCTGCTGCTGCTGCTGCTGCTGCTGCTGCTGCTGCTGATGATGATGATGATGATGATGATGATTAAAACAATAATATTGGTAAGAGTGGTGATGTGTGGGCTTCATGTCAGGATTGGTAACATCAGCAACAAAAGTTCTGTCGCCTCTCCTGCTTCTCTGTCCTTGGACATTGAAAATCAGGCTAATGAATCTCCAGCATCTGATACTTGAAGATAACTGACCACAATTTAGTGTCAATTTTGAGACTTAATAGAAGTTGCTATGGAACTGTTCATATCCTGCTGACAATTTACAAAGAGATTGGGCTCCCCCAAATGGTTCAGCTTCATTTGTGTTAGAGAAACCACACAAAGTCTTTAGCATATATATATATATATATATATATATATATATATATATATATATATATATATATATATATATATATATATATATATATATATATATTCCTTTTAAAAACTTTAGCATGTATATTACTTTAAAAAACTACAGAGTCCCTTAAAGGCTTCAAAATTGCTAGAAATCACTCAAAAACAATAATAAATTGATATAAATCAAACTTTGTTCACAACCAAGCACCCATACTATTAAATAATCCTAATGACTGTAGAATATTCTAGTCAACTCTCCGTTCCGTCAAGAGCAAGATTTTTTTTTTTTTTTTTCAAATCATCTTTTCCCCCATGAAAATAATCAGACGGAAATTCTGTAAATGACGTCCATGGAAAGTTAACATTCTTGCCAGTACTCCTCATAGACATTCTACCTCAGTGGAAATCAGTCAAAACGTTCCTGTACTAGAACTTGACGCACCGGAAATTGCTCTACTAAGGATACAGACAAGAAAAGTAAAATCAGTCCTGGACAGTTTACTAACTTACAAACCTTCAGGTGCAGATGGAATTCCTCCATTAGTATTGAAGAAATGTTTCTTCGAACATGCTCCTGTTCAAGCTAAATTATTCAGGCTCTGCACACTTCAGTTTTCATTCCCTAATTCTTGGAAAAATGCCAACACCCATCTGTTTCAAAGTACGCAAGTTCTTCTGATAACTGTGTTTACATTTCCAACTAGAATGACACTCAGTAGAGAGCATACTTCCTCCAACGCCCTATCTCCCAGTGTTAAAGAAAGTGAAAAAAAAAAAAAAAATCTTGTATCCGCACCTTTATCCTGATCCGCACCAAAATATACTGGAGTGTATTCTGGGCCAAGGCCCATTCTTCTACCAAATCTCGTGGAAATCCGTTGAGTAGTTTTTGTGTATTCTTGCTCACAAACCAACCAACCAACAAACAAACTGACAGGGGTGAAAACATAACCTCCTTGGCGGAGGTAATTATTACATCTCTTGGTAAAGTATATGAGACTGTCTTTAATAAGCATTTTGTTATATATATTTAATGCAACAGCTTAATTAGTGAAAGACGGTATGGTTTTCGCGACACAAGATACACTGTTGCCATCATGAATGCAGTTACTCCTGCAGCCCATGTCAAGTGGCCAAAGTGGAGAAACCCATGCAGTATCCTGTGATACATCTAAAGCTCTCGACAGAGTATTGCAGAATTCCTTGTTATCCAGACTCCCTTCCTACGGTCAATCATCTCTTATTTCAGGTATAAGTGACGGTAGATGATGCATTTTCAAGTTTCGACTCAATTAATACTGATGTGCTACATGGACCAGTTTTGGATCCAACCATTTTCCTCATTCATATCAATGATCTCTTGCCTGTCACCCACAATCTCATTCACACTAATATATAGGTGACTCAACGATTCATTTTTTCTTTACGCTGTCATGAAACTTAATATCTTTTACTTCCAACTCAGCACAGCATTCTAATTAAAGCAAAACTTACCTAAGATCATAGGATGAGAACAAAATAACACTAGCTCATTTGATGCTACGAAAATCATATATATCCAGTTTACCAGTATACAGATATTGCCTGATTCCTACGATGCCTTCAGTGCAACCAATATTACTGTCTCTAAAAATGCTGCAATTCTCTGTGTTTCGCTTAGCAGCACCCTCGTGTTAGATCACTTGCTAAAACTGCCTCAAAGAAACTTGGTTTATTGTTCAGAGAACGTACTGTAGCTTCTTCACTAATGAACAATCAGACATATATAAGTCACCTACGCTCTCAGTTCGATTACTGCTCACCCTTGTGGAACGAATGTTGCACTAAAACAACTGGACAAAATTCAAAACAAAGCTATAAGAACAAATAATAACCCAGTAATTACAAATGAACTACCTCCCCTGCAAGATTTTAGATACTTCTATGGCAAATATTCAGATATACTTGCATCCTTCATGCCACCTCTCCATGCCTTACACAGTTCTACATAGGCATCTACTAGCACTCATGATGACCGTCACACTGTTATATTCCAGAGCTTCTGCCTGCCAGAATTCTTTCTTTCACTGAATGGCTTCACATTGAAATTTGCTCTCCCATAATAGTTTCCCATAACTTCAACCCACAGTAGTTCAAGTCTAACTGTTCCAGTTTTTTTTTTTATATAGACGTGGGACACCTATATTGAAGTTCATGGAATTATTTTTTCCAGTTTTGCTTTTCCATTGTTTCTTCATCCTCTGTTAGAAAAAAAAAACCTACATAAATACTGTTTGCTTCTGATTCAAGAGACTGATTTCAATGTCTACAGAGAAGAAAACATGAAAAGCAGCGGGACTTTCTTTGCCGTAGGCGCATGCTGCCGATGCTGATCCTGTGAGTGTTAGTAGGTGGTGTTGCTGCTGTTTTCAAGGCTGCTGCATTCTCGAGCCATCGTTTCTACTTACACTACTGTCATGACTGTAGCTAGAGGGAAGTTGTAGGAAGGGTTTCGCACTAAAGGAAGTACCGTTGCTTAGTGTTATGATGGCAATTTTCAGTTTTGCTAGATGTATGAGAAACAGAATGTGGTGACACTAACACTCGTGCTGTATAGAGAAGCTTCGAATCACCGCCAAGATGTCTTTGTTTACTATGAAACTCTGGCTATGACTTTCAGCCAGGGAAGGGAGTAGAGGATCAGCAGAAAGTATGTGTGATATGTGAAGATGTTAACTATATTGACCTTATGGGACAGACTCTTAAATTAGTCATGGGTAGTGATGATGATTATATCGTCATGTCAGGATTCAGCAGCACGAGCGAATGTCGTCGACAGTCCCCTGTCAGTACTGTGTCCCTTCCATAATTCTTATTCATCCCCGAATAGCTGAGATTATCCTTCCTGCATATGTATATTTTGTGTGTGCTTTATAATGGCACACAAAACTATTTCATCTAGTTCCTTTCGTCGTCACAGCAAGCAGGGAAGTGTCGGTGAACTTTTGATACTGACAGTACATCTTGTTGCTGTTGAATCTATGGATGAGAATGCAGGTGTGTGTGTGTGTGTGTGTGTGTGTGTGTGTGTGTGTGTGTGTGTGTGTGTGTGTGTGCACTGTTGCTGAGTGGAGTGTCACAGTCCCTCAACGCTATTCCCATCCCTTTAGCTGAAGATTTACAGGCAGGCTTCTATCATCGAAAAGTCTCAGTGTTATAGTGATTCGTATCCGTTTGGATATGCATCATTAAAGGAAGCATAGCATTGAATCTAGACAACTAACCACCATCAGTTGACTCTTCTCGATATAAGAATTTTGCTCAAATTCTAAACCTTGCTTGTTAAGTACAGTCGGAGAATTTGGTGATGAGAGGATTGTATATGTTGCAGAAATGGATTCTACAGTATGATTGTGGCTGATAAGGGAAATATATATTTTTGTTGTTGATAGGAGTATATGTAATGTTGCTAAGAGGTATGCTAATATATGTTGTTGCTGACAGACGTATGAATATTTTATCATTGACAGGACTGGTTCTTGATGCCACTGCTGATGGCACCCAGAGTGGACGGGGTGTACCTGCCTGACGAGCCTGGTAAGCTGATGAGAGAAGGAAAAATGGCCAAGGTGGACCTCATGTCAGGCACCAACAAGGACGATGGCGCTTTCTTTTCGCTCTGTAGGTATTACATGGACAGTGCTGTATGTATCCACTGTCACGGGTTAAACGACCGTATCCTTAACCCCTTTAAGCTGGGTTATTCTTTCCCAGCATATTCTTGCTGCTACCAGATAATTATGTCCAGGTTAAGCGTGGTTATTTGAGCTGGAGAATTTATGTATCCTGCAACTGTTCCATTCTGAACAGAATATCGTTCCTGGTTTAAAATTGTCTGAGGTAGGCCTAATACGAATAAATCAAATTACCAAAGACCTGAAGGGGTTGAAACTGAGAGAGGACAGTACAATAAGTGCGAACCTCCACCGAACTTTTATTTTTGCAATATTTATGACGTACATGATATGGGGAGAAGGTAATTTTTTCTCTACACTTTACTCTTGATTGTGTCATGTTACCCACATCTTGTCCTTTCAGGGATTGTATATATGAGCATCGAAATCTGAGGTATTGCCTTCACGGTCACTCATGGGTTATCAAAATACCAATGATAATCATGAATATTGTAGTTATGGGCAACTGAGTCGTTCATAGACTTCAGGAAAAAAGTATATTTGTTTTGATAATAATATGGGGGATGTGGTGGACAAATGCAAGCAAATACGTCTTAGTTACATTTATATATTCTTATTGGATAAAAACCATGCCACCGGGCTTAACAGCATGCAGTTAGGAAAAAAAGAACAAAATCAATACAACATAACACTGTCACAATGTTTCTTGTATTAGCAAAGGCAGGATTAACAAAAGGAATAATATGACGCAGATTATTAGTATATTGCATGCAAAACACACCTTCAGAAACTTCTTCATCGGATACTTACAAACACTCCAGGTTCTATTGTTCTTCAACCTTGACTCTCTCTCTCTCTCTCTCTCTCTCTCTCTCTCTCTCTCTCTCTCTCTCTCTCTCTCTCTCTCTCTCTCTCTCTCTCAAATAAATGAATTGACAAATAATTCTTTAACTGAAATGTGGGTGAGTGGAGAGTGAGCAAGACAGGGAGGTGATGGCAGTTGGTTGGTTGTCTAGCTGTGACATACATGTTACAGGGGGATTCTCACCTATCTGGCCCATACCTTTTTAATTGGTCATTGTGCCCTTGGGGTTGACCCGAACATGTCGATGGCTAAAACGAATGCACACCTTCAGCTGGAGAGGATTCGTCATCTCAGTTGTCAAGACCGGTTCATAAACTCGACCTATATAGTGCAGATGAATGGGTTGATGGGCAGAAAACTTTGATGAATCACCCTCACCAAAGTCCGAGATTTCGTACCCGCTAATGCAAAAATCATGTTTGAGGACATTATGGTAAAAGACTGGACTGTGTTGACGTAGGAACTGTTTAATGGTTAGCTATTTTTATGGGTTATTTCCCAAGCAGTTCTCGTAACAGATGGAAGGAGAATATAAGAGAGTATGGATCAGTTGGCTCAAGGATTGTGAGGGTAAGACTGAAAGTTGGACTACAAATGTGGGTGATTGTGTGCGTATATGTGCCAACACAAGATCTTGCAAGCAGGGTGACAGAAGAGTTCTGGACAAATGTGGAAGTGTGCATGGAAAAGTAAAAAAAGGAATGAGAGAGTGTTTTTGATTGGTGATATGAATGGTAAAGTAGGGAATGTGAGGGTAGATGGAGTAGTTGGTGAGTGGGGTGTGCCTGCTGAGATAGATGATAATGGCAGTGCTTTAGTGGACATTTGTGCTGGGAGGGGGTTGGAGATAGTCAATACCCTCTTCAGGCACAAGATGATCCACAGGTATACATGGCGAGTGATGAGAAGGGTGGATGGTGAACTGAATGAAAGGAAGGCAATGATTGATTATGTGTGTGTCGATGAAAGGATGCGGAGATGTGTAATGGATGCAAGAGCATATAGAGGTTGGGGGAGTGGACTTTCTGACCACCACTTGGTGGTGGTCAGAATCAAGGTCCAAGTAAAATGGAGAAATAGAAGAAGGGAAGGACAGAATGAAGCAGTATATGCAAGGAGAGTGGAAAGGTTACAAAAGGATGAGAAAAAGACAGTATAAGAGAGAAAAGGAGGAACGATTGGGTAAATATGAATTGGAGCAGATGGGGGACGTGGAAGGTGTGTGCAAGATATTCACAGAAGAAATATGTGCAGCATGTGAGGTGGTGTGTGGGGGTGAAGAGAAGACAACAGGGGGTGCTAGGAACAGCATGGTGGAATGAAGAGGTGAGACAGGCTGTGGCACAAAAGAGAAAAGCATATAATGAATGGATGAGAAATAGGGGCATGGAGGAAGCTGAGAGACGGAAGAGAGAGTTATATGTAGAAAGGAAGAGAGAGATGAAAAGATTAGTAAGAGAAAGTAAGAAGAGAGTGGATGAGGAATTTGGAAGGAATTTGAGTGTCAAATGGAGGGAATGTAAGAAAATGTTCTGGAATGAGGTAAAGAGAGCCAGACAGGGTGGCAATGAAGTTAGTAGGGAAGTGAAAGACAAAAATGGTAGATTACTAGTTGAGAAGGGAGAAGTGAGCAAATGGAGAGAACATTTTAATGAATTGTTGAACATAGAGAATGAAACTAATGCGAGTATAAGTGACTGGGGAATGGCTGGGAGAAGGAGGGAGGTGAGAAGATATGAAGAAATCAGTAAGATGGAAGTTGTGGAAGCAATGAAGATAGTCAAAATGGGGAAAGCCCCGGGAATTGGTGGAGTGTGTGGTGAAATGCTGAAGCATGGGGGAAAGACAGTAATAGAATGGATGTGGAAGATGTGCAGATTGGCCTGGGAGGAAGGTAGAGTCCCGGAGGATTGGAAGTCATGTATAATTATTCCCTTGTACAAAGGGAAAGGGGAAAAAGAAGTGTGTGGTAATCATAGGGGTATTTGTCTTCTTAGTGTAACAAGAAAAGTATATGGTAGGATACTTATATACAGAGTTTGGAAAATAACAGAGGAATTAGTTGGAGAAGAACAGGGAGGTTTTAGGAAGGGAAGAGGTTGTGTAGATCAGATATTCATTCTTAGATCTTTAGTGGAAAAGTTTCTAGAGAAGGGAAAGAACTTGTATGTGGCCTTCATGGATTTGGAGAAAGCATATGACAGGGTGGATAGACAAGGATTGTGGAAAGTCTTAAGAATATATGGAGTAGCTGGGAAGTTGTTGAATGCTGTGAAGAGTATGTATGAGGGTGCTGGCTGCAGTGCGTGTGGATAGAGAATTGAGTTTTTCTATTTGAAGGTTGGGTTGAAACAGGGATATGTCATGTCTCCATGGTTGTTCAATTTGTATATGGATGGGGTTATAAATGAGATACAAGGTAGGGCAGTGGATGTTGGTGTGGCCCTAATGAGAGAGGGCAGTGTTTGGAAACTCCCTGTACTGTTGTTTGCAGATGATATTGTGTTGTTAGGTGAAGACGAAGGGGAGTTGCAAGGCTTGGTGGATGAATTTGGGAGAGTGTGTAAGAAACGGAATTTAAAGGTGATTGTAGGGAAGAGTAAAGTTATGGTCTTCGAGAGAGGTGAAGTCAGTGAATGTACAGTGAGGTTGGATGATGAGGAAATGGAAAATGGGAGTATGTTTAAGTACTTAAGTAGTGTGATGAGGAAGGATGGAAGTTTGGAGGGCGAAGTGCTTGAAAGCGTACAACAAGGATGAAAGGTTGCTGGTTCCTTGAAGGCAGTGATAAGAAACAGGGAAGTGAGCATGGAAGTGAAAAAGTTATTAAATAACAGTATTGTGACACCAACTACAACGTATGGAAGTGAAGCTTAGACGTTGTTGGAGGGACACAAGTCAAGAGTGGGAGCAGTGGAAATGAGTTATTTGAGAGGAGTCTGTGGAGTCACGTGGAGAGATAGACTCACAAATGAGGATGTGAAAGAGCCTTGTGGTGTGGATGTGGATGTGATAGGAAGCGTTAGCAGAAACACAATGAGGTGGTTTGGCCATGTGGAGAGGATGGAGAGTGAGAGACTGACAAGGAGAGTGTATGTGAATGAGGTGGAAGGGGAGAGAAGGAGGGGAAGGCCAAGGATGAGATGGAGGGATGGAGTGGAGAGGCATATGAGAGAGGGGGATGTGAACTGGGAGCAGGGCAGTGAAATAGCAGAGGACAGGTTGACGTGGAGGCGATTTGTTTTGTGGTCACCCCGTATAAGGGATTAAGGCGTCTGGCAGTAGATAGATAGACAGACAGTTCTCGTCCAGTAATTAGGCAGTCAGTACTGCTACATACTTGTTCACACATTTTACTTTCTTTTGTAACATTAAAGCTGAATTTTTTTTTATTTTATTTTTTTTCAGAATTGTAATGCATACTCCATACTGAGGGTAATTCAGGTACACTTTCACTCGAGGTGATGTTGTTTTGGTGGTGGGCTGCAGCATTATCTCAAATGTTAATGTTTCTCCACAACAGTATTCCTTGAACAGGGATGTGGCCGATCACTAACAGGAAAGGTGGTGACAAATGTTGAAATTCGTTAGTGAAATATTCCATACTGGGAGATCGTACGCCGGAAGATGCCTACCACATTTATAAAGAATTTTTTCCATGCATGAGTTATTTATGTATGTACTCAAACTCTTTTCTCTTTTGTTTTTACTTTCAGCTCTGTATGCTTTCGAGAATCTCAGGAAAGCAGTTGAGGATAACTTTTCTGTGGCTGGACCCACCACAACTCTCCTCACAGAAGACATCCCTGGCAGAGAAAGCTTGGCCAGGGAAGTGTACGAATATTACCTTGGAGGCACACACATCACCACAGACAATGCTGAACAGGTCACCCAGGTAACAACACAGACACAGATGTTGTTTCAGCGATTTTCACTGTCCCTTTTCCTGTTCAATGAAGCAGAACCAATTTAAAGTAATGGACAACAATTCGTGAAATATTGTAACTCTTTAATTCTTATCTTCCTCTGTAGCTTATCTTCCTAAGCAGAAAGAGGTTCATATCTTTCTCTTTTGTGTGATGAATTAGACATGAAAGTAACAGACGTGCCACATTTGTGTGAAGCAGATGTAGTGGAATATCAGAACTTACTTTTTCTCTCGCATTTCTTTTTTCACTCTCATTAAACTTCGAAAAGCAATGTAGCGAGTCGACAGCAATCTAGAGTGATGACATTGACCACTTGTATGTGGAAGGTAGCCGTTAGGTGATTGCAGAAATACTCTGCTGTCTGAGAGGACGCCACTTTGATTCCAGACTGGGACAGGGAATCTGTCTAATAAATTAAATTGCATTACGACAGACATTACTTACCTTCCAAAATACCCAACGACGTCATGAAAACATCTCACTAATACCATCAAACTAGTCCAGAATGAGAACCCTAACATATGTTTAATAGGGACAGTAGATATTATTGCCAAAGTGATGACATGTAAAAAGTTGTGGCATTTAGGGCTGCTGAGTTTTAGGGATCGGATCATTAGGTATGTATTCCACATCAGATGCATTGAAAATATACTGTAGGTAAAGGAAAAAGTCAGCAGAATAGGTTCCTGGGTAATCAGATTTACTTTTGGAGTCAATGGAATGCGATGGTAGAGATGTGACAGGACTTTGGCTGTGAACTGGATGTCTCGACTTCAGAATTAAGCGTAAATATAAACTTCTTTTTCACCTACTATATATAAGCGATTGATGGGCGTATTTTAATTCCCATCCATCTTCTCTGACAGATGATGAGCGACAACTTTTTCCACGTATGCCAAGATCTTACCGCCATTCACCACGCCTCCATTACCGAGAACAAAAAAACTTTCAGCTACGAATTCGGCCACAGAGGACAACTGGCAATTTTGGACGGCATCCCGACTGACTTGGGCAAGGAATGTAAGTGAAAAAGAACGTACAATGGGTGGCAAAGTAGGCTAAGTAGCACTTCATCCTTTGTAATTTAATTTGAATGTTACATATTACCACACCCTTCTTCACTGCTTGCGTCATCATAGGCAGCATCAGTAACAAGCAAGAGAAAATGAAGTGCAAGGCTGAGCAAAAATCGCTTAAGGAAAACATGAAATCCCCAAAGCCACTAATGATCCCAGAACTGAGAAACTGAATTCTTTGCACTTAGGCTGTGAAGACTTTCTTTAAGATCCGTCATCCGTTATTGGATGTAATAATACTCAAAGTACTTTATTCTTGGTCAAAAGTTCATGTATGATCCATTTTAGCACTACTGGTTCGCCAGATTTGTCTTGTGTATGAGCGATTGGCAGTTCACCAAGGAGAAGGAAAACTGATTCCAGACATGGATATTCAGGCCAAGTGTCCAGGGTTACCAAAACCCTGTCCATAGATTAGTGTATATATATATATATATATATATATATATATATATATATATATATATATATATATATATATATATATATCATCATCAACCATAACTAGTCCACTGCTGAACAAAAGCCTCCCCCAACCTTTTCAACGAATTCCTTGACTGAGCCAATCTTTGCCACGTTTTACCTGCAAATTTCTCTATCTTATCTCTCCATCTCCTGTCTGGCCTTTTTCTGCTACGCTTACATTCTCTTTGTCCAGTCAATCAGCCTCCTGCTTCATCGGTTATCCCTTTTTCTTGCTGTATGGCCTGTCCACCTCCATTTCTGTTCTGTTATAACTTCTATAATAGCTTTGACTTTAGTCTGCTCTCTCACCCACGTTGATCTTTTCCTGTCTCTTAAAGATATTCCCAACACTGACCTTTCCATTGCTCTCTGAGAACGGATTAATTTATTTTCCATTGATTTTTTCAGTTCCCAGGTCTCACAGCCATACGTCATAGCTGGAATTATACATTCGTAATATATTTTTCGCTTCATACAAACTGGCAAGCTACTTTTCATAATGTCTCTATGTTTACTGATAGCTTTCCATCCAATTGTAATGCGTCTTTTTATTTCGCTATCATGATCTTTCGTTAATTTTAGTATTTGTCCCAAGTAGTTGTACTCCTCAACTTCTCAAGAATTTCATCGCTGATACTGATGACGCTCCTTGGTGTTTGTGGATTAAACATTGCTTTAGTTTTACTCGGGTTCATCTTCAGTCCTACTTTCAGACTTTCTCTGTTCAGGTCATTTAACCCGTCACGTCCCGAGGTTTTCCGCACCTCCGACATCCCCCAATCCCGAGCTATTTTGGAAAAAAAAATTTTTGGCTAAAACTTCCGCTTTTGTTGAGAAACAAAGGAAAATCACCAAGAAAGGGCTTACCGTGATCCATAAGTGGTCGGAACAGGTGATGTCCCCCGCGCCAGGTATCGTATTCTATCACTGACGTGTGAGGCGCTCACGTTTTGTATGGTAGGAAATATTGGGAGAAACAACAAACAGCACCTTAACATTTATTGAATTTGAACTAATAAACAATAAGAGTAGCAATATAATGAATTTCAAACACATATATATGAAAAATATGCATTGTACCTTCGCGCGAGCATAGTGAGTTAGGTCCAAGTGGTAACATGCTATGTGCTAAGTTTCTTGTATCAGTCAACATATCATTTATTCTACTTGTATACCGGTACTTCTGTTTCAATGACATTTTACCTATTTTTACTGTTTGTAAATGTTTTCAGATGTTTTCATTCATTACGATGACATGCAGCATAAGTTTAGTGCACATCGGCTTACTAAGCGCACTCGCTGTGACTCGTATTTCAACATACCCAATTGTTTTATCACTTTCCTGTTATTTTTTCCTTTACATAGAACCTTTCCTCCACCACTGTAAATGTTTTCAATTATTTCCATTCATTACTAGGGCATTTAGCGAAATGCTAGCGCATATTCACGTAGCAAGCACTATCTCAAACACTCGTGTTTCATCTTCTACTTTAATTTTTCACTCCAATTATACTTTCCCACTTACATTACACACGTTTACACCCCTATACTGCACTATACATAGTTACTGGCTTTATTTATTCAAGTGAGCGTCAGAATATCGCATGAAAATACCCTTGCAATGAATGTTTCGACCAACATAAAACTCAAACACTTACATACAAATTCTTCACATATATTACACACTCTCCCACTTGTTGACTTCTATTTTCATTATTACGGGCCTTATTCATTCCACTGAGCGTCAGGATATCGCATCTCTATACACACGCTAGGAATATTTTGACTTACAATATATTTCAGCACTTACAATAATTTGAACTTATATTATACCCGTTAGCATTTCCAATAATAATAATTACATATTTACGGGCCGTATTTATTGCACTGAGCGACAGAATATCGCATCAAAAAACCCTCGCTAGGTATGTTTCCACTTACAGCATATTTATACACTTACATACTATTTTTGCACTTATGTTATACCTGTATGCACTTTATACTAATATTTTCAGATCAACAGGACTGATAATTTAACTGAGCGTCTGTTTGTCGCATTTACTTCATAGTTTCAGCGTCCTATCGTATTCACACCATATTAGAATTGCATCAGGGTGTGATACTCGCTGAAACGTGGGTGAATACAGAGACCCACGTCACACTCAACGCACTCATAGTGGGTGTCCTTCCTCTGTGTGGTAAGTTTCACCCGGGAATTGCTACACACGTGACACCTGAGTTGGGGCCTAGGTCTGTTTGGCTGGGGAGGGATAGGAGTGGGGAAATGGCGGCCGGATATTCTCAGGGGAGTTTGGGCAATATGGGCAGTGCGGGTGCGATGTTGGGGCCTTTCAACAGCATACTGTGCAAACATCTCTCTTGTGAGCTCCCTCACAAACCCTTCAAAGGTTTCCTGAAATCCTGTTGTCATGGCGTGAAGGTGGTGGCAATTCAGAGCAATGATGTCTAGCAAGTGAAAGAACAGTTTCTTATACCACTTCATCGTGGTCCTGGCTCACTCCACCGTCGATATCATGGAGTTTGACTGGTCCACCAGGTCCATGACACACTCAGGTTTCCAAATGTGATGCCTGTTCTCGCTCCGGTAATCAATGGAATCAGTACGGTGCATCAAGGGGCGGTGAACCGTTGACAAGAGGCTTACTTCTATATTATGGCTCCACACAGTTGCAAGTATGTTGTTGGCTTTGAAGAAGACAACCTCATTCCTGTCAAGTTTACGCTCTACCTTGAGCATGTGATGCCGGTTCACCTTCACTGTTCCACAGATTCCTGTTTCATGCATGTGTAGATAACGAGCGAGAAGAGGGCTAGTGTACCAATTGTCCAGGTAGAGGACGTGACCACGATGAAGGTAGTCTTCTATCATTGTCTTTACCACTGCTCCTGACAGTCCAATACTCCGATCTTCTGTTATGTCTGTCTGTGCACCGGTGTACGAGACTATGTCTTGCACGTATCCAGTCCTACAGTCGCACATAACAAAGATCTTGAATCCAAAACGGTGCCTTTTGCTGGGTATATACTGCTTAAATGAAATATTACCTCTCCTCAGCACGAGACTCTCATTTATGACGAGGTCTCTATAGGGATAAAATGACGAACGAAAGGTTTGCCTCAGGTGATCTAAGACCAAACTAATTCGCCTCATCTTATCTGTGTTGTTCGCATTTGCAGGATCATCAGCATCATAGAAATGGAGGCGACTTAGAATTTACTGGAAGCGATTACGGCTCATGACTTGCCCAAATATTGGTGTAAGCATAACAGGGTCCCTTGTCCAGTAAGCCGGAATTCTGTTCTTTCGTATAATACCCATCAAAAGGACCAGGGCAAAAAATAGAAACATTTCTGAAAGGGAGACAGGGTAATCATATATGATAGAACGCCTGCTCCTTGTTCCCAATCTTTCACTCTCACGGCGCTGGGTGCTTGCAAAACGGTTGGTTTGGTCGACAATCTGCTCCACGAATGCCTCACTAAAAAACAGATGGAAAAAATCCATCCTGGTGGAATTACGGTGAATTCCGGGAGCAATGCAGCCAGCACCCCCATGCTCAGTGAAGGGGTGAATGAGGGGAGGAAAATCACTCCCATCCTCCCAATTTCATCCCACAAATCCCTCGTCCCCATCATCCCCATCATCGCCTTCGTCTGGGTGGGGAGGAGATGCTGGTGGGGGAGGTTGGGGAGAAGGAGTGCAGAGGGCTTCCCCACTCTCACTCCTCTTCCCTCTGCCTTTACCCTTTCCCTTTCCCTTACCCTCACGGCCTTGAGGAATATTAGGGGGCTGTGGGGATGAAGTTCGGGAATATTGGGGAGCATAAGACGTGCTGGGGAGTGGTTCCTACCCCCCCTTTCCCCTCCATCACAACACCACGTGATTTTTCATGCACCCTTACTCGCCCACGTGTTTGGGGATATTGGGGAGCATAAGACGTGGTTGGGAGTGGATCCTCCCCACCTTCCCCCTCCATCACAACCCCACATGATACAGAACGCACCCGCACTCGCCCACGTGATACACCCTGCTGCCTCACACTACCTTGGGAGAGCGATGACTCACTCACGCCACTCTCACTTTCCATACTCCTCCCTGCACTTTCCCTTTCACTTCCCACTCCCTCCACGGCACTTCCTACCTCCCCAAACAAAATACTAAGCCCATACCTGCTTGTCCGATGTGGTTTGCGCTCGGGGCCACGATAAGTAATCACCTCACGTCCATACCACATGGCAGCACGTCCCACGGCTTCAGCCTCGTCCTCGTCATCAAATTCGGGTTCCACATCACGTTGGGGCTGGGCATAGGATGTTGCACGTGGTTTTTTGGCCGGCTGCCCCTCTCTAGCAGCACGGTAAGTCTTATACTGGCGCTTCTTGGGGGACGGGACTTCTTCATCACTGCTGGTGGTTTCCTTCTCCTCTGGCTGCACATAATCTTTGTCAACAACCTCGTCGTCCAGTGGGAAATCACTGTCGCCTGTAAAGGCGTCCAGGGTGGCTTGAATTTCGACCTCTGAGAGACCTCTCATCACCATGTCTCAGCAGGACCATTGCTAACAGGTGAGTGAACGAGCCGTGGGTGAACGCGGGTCGTGCGGGGTCGCCGAGTGTCCCTGCCTGGTGGCAGGTAGGGGAAGGTCAAGCGACGATACGTACCAAAAATCAAGCGCGAAATTTGAAAATTGTGGAAATTATGCACTTTGCAATTGCACGACGTAATGCTACGTCGCCGGGACTGGCAAATGCAAAACATTGCAACATACCCATATGTTGACGGGACGGGGCAGGTTAACATTTCATGCAATGCCTCCGCTGCTTCTGAGATTAGGACAACGTCGTCTGCAAATCTTAAATGGTTTACTTTTTCTCCATCTATGTTCACTCCTTTGTTTTCCCAGTCTACTGTAGCTTTCTGAAAATACTTATTAGGCATGCTGTAAATAATTTTGGTGAAAGTGTATCTCCCTGACGCACGCCCTTCTCAATCTTAATTTTTTCTGAGTCCTTATGTAATTTAACTGTTGCAGTTCCCTCTTTATATATGTCTTTGAGCAGTTTTACAATGTTCTCATTTACTCCTTGTTCTCGCAATGAATTTATAATTGCTATGTGCTCCACTGAATCAAAAGCCTTTTCGTAATCAACAAAACCTAAGCACAGTGGTTTATTATAATCTGTAGTTTTCTCAATTAGCTGATTCATTGTATGTAGATGATCAGTGGTCGAATACCCGCTTCGGAATCCTGCCTGTTCACGAGGTTGTTTTCCTCCAAAATTTTTGTTATTCTGTTCATAAGGACATTAGTGAAGAGTTTGTAAATGACTGATAATAAGCTAATGGGTCGATAGTTACTAAGGTCTTTTGAGTCACCTTTTTTGTAGTGTAAAATAACTATTGCATTATACCATGTTTCGGGAATTTTATTGTTTTACACAGTGGGTAAATAAGTAAGCAAGCCTATTTTGTACTTCAACTCCTGCATCCAACAGTAAATCTGTTACTATTCCATCTTCTCCCGGAGCCTTCCCTCATTTCATATTTTTAAGACAAATATTTACTTCGTCTGGTGTTACCTCAGGTATTTCACTTGTGTCAAAGGAAAAGTTAGCTATTGGTACTACTGTCTTTGATGCATAGAGTACTTTGTCAAATTCATCAACTCTCTCCACCATCTTATCTCTGCATTTTATGATTTCACCGATTTTTTTTTTTTTCAGTTATGTCATTTGTTGCTTTCTTGGTGCCATTTTACTTCGGACTTGTTTCAGACTTTTTCCATTTTTGATGGTTTCTTTGATCTGATCTATGTTTCTCTTTTCTTCTTCTCTTTGTCTTTTGTTGATAAGCTCCTCGGAGGTAGTAGAAAAACCTAATACAACCAAAACCAAGGAATATTCGGAAAAGACACTCTAACTTATGCAAAAACGAAAGGAAGTGAAAGTAAAAACAAAGAATGATGAAATAGAGAATATATATATATATATATATATATTGTTACGTAACAGAGAAAGATAATGTACACTTTAAGTGAGAATACTAAAAATCACTACTGTCCCGTAAAGTTCCAGGTTCAAAACAAAAGAGTTAGGTAAAATTACAAGTTAAAGTTTAATGCTCAAACTAACAACAAAACATTCAGGACTCATAAGGATAATGTAATGGCAAAAAACAGGTTAAATATATGGTTAACTGCAATAGCCTCTATTAACACGAAATTAGCAAGAGTAAATTTATCTAAGTCAGCCCTGATAAAATGAAAATACACTGGGTAATGCTCAGTTAATGCAAGATAAATTATTACAGATACAAAATAATATTAAATCTGGCTGACAAAATGAATCCTACATAAATCACAAAAAAAAACTCACTAGGCCCACAAATCAACACCTTATGCTACACAGTACAAGGAAAAATGCAACAACAGTTATACTCAAATTACACAGCTGCTAGATGGTTGGAGACTTCCGGAGCACCCACAATAATAATAACGGTAAAGGGGAGGACAGAGATGCAAGCAAAATGAGGAGCAGATCTAAGTGGCAATGATGCAGAGACTGAGCTCATTATATAGGGGCCGGCAGAGTTTGATACAACTTGTAAAAAGGACGCGCAAATGAAGCCATGGGGATAAAGAGTTGACAATCCCGCACTGAACAACAGAAAGGACGACTTACTCTACTATAACGGTAGAAGGGGGGGACTGAGGCAGAACACGCTCGTGATCAAACAGGCAGCATACTGTGCGTTAAAATTACACAAAGGATGATGAAATCATAGGCTATGTAACACCTCCCCACAAAGAAAAAGAAATTTACAAAGGAAATTTCTTATTACTCTAAAACAATCTGTCTAAAGTCTAGATAAGCAATCTGCAATAACATTTTCTTTCCTAGTGTTACAAAACATGAGATCTCCCTACCACGTTCAGTCATAGGTACTTGCCAGTATCCCTTTAACAAATCAAACTTACTTATGTACCTAGCCTTTCCGATCTTGTCTATGCAATCTTCCACACGAGGGAGAGGGTAAGTGTCTGTTTCGGTTATCTGATCAACACGTCTGTAGTCAATGCAAAGCCGCTGTGACCCACCTGGCTTAGGGACTAGAGTGACAGAACTCCACTCGCTCTGACAGGGCTCAATCATCTTGTGGTCCAACAGGTAGCCAAGCTCCTTCTCGATGAGAGGAACTTTCACTGGGTTCACACGGTAAGGAGGCAATTTAATTGGCTCTGCGTTTCCAACATCGACATCATGCATCAACACAGTGGTTCTTCCTGGAGTGGCACGGAACACTTGCGGGCATTCCTGCAGTAATGCCGAAAACTCCTGCCTTTCCTTGGGAGGTAGATGAGAAAGCTTAGTCTGGAGATCATTCATGATATCAGGATTCTTCCCCAAACTATCACTCAGGCTCATACTGCATGGGAGAGCTTCACTTGCAGACTCGGGTGGAACAGCTACAGTGCAGACTGGATTATTTTCGTCCCGCCTGTGATATAACTTTAGCATGTTGATGTGACATAGTTGCTTGCTCTTTCTACGATCTGGTGTGGCGATGACATAGTTGACATCACTGAGTTTCTTCTCCACCAAATAAGGACCATTAAACTTGGCTTGAAGAGGTTGCCCATGAACTGGTAGCAGAATCAAAACCTGATCTCCTGGCTGAAAGTGGCGTAACCTGGCCTTCTTATCATACCAAGTTTTCATCTTCTCCTGAGCAGCTCCTAAATTCTCTCTCGCCAGCTGTAAAGCAGTGGACAGCCGTTCTTTGAACTTCATCACATACTCCAGCAGGTTGACGTCATCTTCCTCCGACAGCCAGCATTCCTTGAGTAGCTTAAGGGGTCCTCTTACTTCATGGCCAAACAGTAGTTCAAAAGGTGAGAAGCCCAGTGATTCATTTGGAGATTCTGTTGCAGCAAACACAACGAATGGAAGATCTTTATCCCAGTCTTTCTGATGTTCCAAACAGTATTTCTTGAGCATCGATTTGAGTGTTTGATGATATCTCTCCAATGCTCCTTGGGTCTGGGGATGGTAAGCTGAGGACGTGATCTGGGAGATGCCCAACTCTTTCAGAGACTGCTTGAAAACATTTGACATAAAATTACTTCCCCGGTCTGACTGTACCTCCTTGGGCAGACCAAACTTTGTGAAGAACCCTAGCATTTCCTGAACCACGTTCTTTGCTGAGATATTTCTAAGTGGAATGGCTTCAGGATAATGAGTAGCCATATCAATCATGGTCAACACATAAGAAAATCCTGAAGAAGTCTTAGGAAGGGGGCCCACAATATCCACCAACACACGGGTGAAAGGCGCCTCAAAAGGAGGAATGGGAACTAGAGGTGCAACCTTTTCGGTCTGATTACACTTCCCCACAACTTGACAGGTGTGACAAGACTTACAATACCAGGAAGCATCCCTGAAGATACCTGGCCAGTAGAAGTGTTTCAAAATGCGTGCCACAGTCTTCCTAACTCCAAGGTGTCCTGCCAAACTGGAATCATGAGCCACTCTAATGATATCCTGCCTACAAACATGAGGGATGACAACTTGATGTACAACCTCCCATTCACAGTCGGCTGATGCTGTTGGGAGTCTCCACTTCCTCATAAACACTCCTGACTTTATATAATAACAAGTAGAAGCACCGGCTGACTCTTTCTCACTGCAAGCAGAGTTAGCTAGACCTTTCAACTCAGGGTCAGCAACCTGCAACTCAACCAACTCTTGACGAGACAAATTATCAACACTACGGGGTACTGCCTCATCTCTCTAGTGGTCCAAATTAGCAAGAAAAGTGTCAGCTAGCATAACATCATCATCATCATTATCCTCTAAATCACCAGTAACTTTAGACTTAGCCCTAGTGACAGCACATGCAGGGAACACATTAGGGACATCACAATCCTGGGACGCAGCCACTGGCTCACTAGACAACTGAGGAGCTGGACATGCCTGACCTCCACCAATATCATTTCCAAGTAAGAAAGTTACACCTGACATTGGGAGTGTCCCAACCAACCCAACCATAACGGAACCATTAACAAAACCAGACTCTAAATTCACTCTGCACAGAGGGACAGAGAAGTAATTATTCCCTACACCTTGTAAGATTACAGTTTCATCAGAGGAATTAACATTAGAGCCTAGAACACTGGTCAGCATAAGGGATTGGCAAGCACCTGTATCACGATATATTTTAACTGATTTCCTGTCATTACTGTCCAGAGGACTGACAAAACCATCAGACAGGAAATTAGCACATGAACTCTTGAGAGTGTCACCCACGTTACTGCTCAAAAGAGGAGCTCCATCATAAGAATTTAAGTTACCCCTCAAAGCAGGTTCAGTTAACTCAGTTAAAGAATTCTGGGAACTCTCAAGAGTGGACACTAGACCAATTGACTGAATATTTTAAGACTCCTTTTTGTTCACATCACGCTGTCTCCTGAAACATTTCTCTGTAGTATGACCAAGCTTACTACAATAAGTACATTTACTTTTCTGAAATCTAGAGGTGGAGCTGGTATTTACTTTCTGAGAAACATCATCTTTATTCTCCTTCCTGTTACCTGTACTCTGAGTAAAGGCAACGTACTTACTCTCAGCTTTCCCTTTTCCTCTAGAATATCTCTTGTGAGTGAGAACATATTCATCAGCTAAAACTGCAGCATCAGACAAATTATCTATTCTTTTCTCATCAAGATATAGGCTTACATCTTTACTAATACACCTTTTGAAGTCCTCCAGCAAAATCATCTGCTTAAATTTACCAAAATCAGAATCCACATTCTTAGAATTTAACCACTGGTCTAACAGATCTTCTTTGATTTTTGCATACTCAACATGGGATTGCTTATCTTGCTTGTAAGTTGTCCTAAATTTTACTCTATAGGCTTCAGGAACAAGCTCATAGGCCTTAAGAATCAAGCTCTTAACTACAAAATAATTATCAGATTGATCCTGAGGCAAAGATGCATAAGTTACTTGAGCTTTACCGGTGAGAACAGTTTGAAGGAGTACTGGCCAATACTTTTTGGGCCAATTAAAACCTGTAGCTACCCTCTCAAACAACTGAAAATACTTTGTTAAATCAGATTCATTAAAAGGAGGGACAAGTTTAACATTTATAGCCACATCAAAATCATCAGAGCTAGATGATCCAGTTCCACCTTGTTTCATGCGATACTCATGGTCTGCCTGAATCCTGGCAAGTTCAACTTGTGCGTGTATCTGTGCCTCCTGAATACGAGCCTCCGCCTCCTTAGCACGAGACTCCTGCAGGGCTAGCTGCAACTTAGCTAATTCAATCTGCATTTGCTCATTTGGAGGAGTTACATTAAACAAGCTTTCATTAATCATGTCAACAATTTGATCTTTAGAATGATGAGAGCGAACAGCAATTCCCAATTGTTGAGCAACAAGCTTAAGTTCATTCTTTGTTCTTTTTCTACATCACACACTGTTTGCACATTTGACAAAAAATCTTTGGCTTCATCAAGTGTAGAAATAGTAGACATCATGAATAAATCACAGTCACAAAATATCAAACAATATCCTTATGATCATATCCTGAATATCCTGGCGAGGTCGCCAAATTTATGTTACGTAACAGAGAAAGATAATGTACACTTTAAGTGAGAATACTAAAAATCACTACTGTCCCGTAAAGTTCCAGGTTCAAAACAAGAGTTAGGTAAAATTACAAGTTAAAGTTTAATGCTCAAACTAACAACAAAACATTCAGGACTCATAAGGATAATGTAATGGCAAAAAACAGGTTAAATATATGGTTAACTGCAATAGCCTCTATTAACACGAAATTAGCAAGAGTAAATTTATCTAAGTCAGCCCTGAGAAAATGAAAATACACTGGGTAATGCTCAGTTAATGCAAGATAAATTATTACAGATACAAAATAATATTAAATCTGGCTGACAAAATGAATCCTACATAAATTACAAAAAAAAAACTCACTAGGCCCACAAATCAACACCTTATGCTACACAGTACAAGGAAAAATGCAACAACAGTTATACTCAAATTACACAGCTGCTAGATGGTTGGAGACTTCCGGAGCACCCACAATAATAATAACGGTAAAGGGGAGGACAGAGATGTGAACAAAATGAGGAGCAGATCTAAGTGGCAATGATGCAGAGACTGAGCTCATTATATAGGGGCCAGCAGAGCTTGATACAACTTGTAAGAAGGACGCGCAAATGAAGCCATGGGGATAAAGAGTTGACAATCCTGCACTGAACAACAGAAAGGACGACTTACTCTACTATAACGGTAGAAGGGGGGGACTGAGGCAGAACACGCTTGTGATCAAACAGGCAGCATACTGTGCGTTAAAATTACACAAAGGATGATGAAATCATAGGCTATGTAACAATATATATATATATATATATATATATATATATATATATATATGAAGCCTCTGTGGTACAGTGGTAAAGTGTGCGCCTCACACGCTGGTGGACGAGGGTTCGCCTCCCGCCAGAGTTGTAAAAACTTTGGGAAGCATTCATCGAGCCACTGACCACTTTGGCAGACATAAGGGGTCCTGTGGTTCAATCAGTGTCGCATACTAGTATGCCCACACCCAGTCGGCTTAAAGCGGGCCGATTACACTTGGTTCACAGACTACATACACATTCAGAGCCACAGCAACACTACAATCACACTCACAAGCACTTCTCACCCTACATACACTCTCTATGAGACAGCCTAAGCCATTGGGTAAAGATACTGTACATTGGCTGTATAGTCCCTGCTTCGATAGGGATGGGCCGATCCTGCAGTGGACCTTAAGGGCTTTAGCCTTTGAAGGGCCCTTTGTGCTGAAATTTTGGATGCTCAAAGGCTCTCTTAACATCTCCACCTGCCTTTATTGTCACTAGAGATTAGGTAACTAAGGGTCGGCAAAGCTGCACTATCTGAGGTGAAGCGGCTTGGGCATGGCCCTTTTGGTGGTGATGGTTATACATCATACTGTTTTGTCTGTGAGAAAATCCATTTTAAGGGTGGTGCTGTGACGATTTCTACTTTGTCTCTTGGGTGGTGCTGTGACGATTTCTACTTTGTCTCTTCGGTTGATAATGTTATCTCAACTGGTAAATGTATAACACTGATGAGGCTGAAACACACTTTCAGCTACATCTTTCTTACTGCAGTGTACAGCATGTTCCTGAGATGAGCAATTTTGTGCCAAACCAACTCTGTTGTGGACAGTGCTTCTTGTGGTATACACTACCGGTCTTTGATGACCACTCCAGCTGCTGGTACTGTTAGAGTAAGCTTCGAGGAACCTGCAAGATCTCATGGTTCTGGAACCAAAAATTTCATTTCGTCTTACCTAATAGATTTCACATAATTCTGTAAACTAATAATTTCTGGATCTCTAGTTCCACTGGCCTGATATTTATTGCTGGCCATTGTTTTCCTGTGTCGGAGGGGCTGACAAGGAGGCTGACCACATACCCATAAGTACTTTATGGAATATCATTCAGAACTGCTTCGATCTCAATTCTGAAATTATTATATTCTACTGCTTAGTCCTCTTGTTGCTACTCTGAAGCTGCAAATCAAAACTGAGAGAAGCTGATGATGCTCACTTAAACAAGTTTCACCTTCAGATACTCAGGAGTAAGAGGTGTGTGTATTAGTATTAGCCCTCTCGCGCACGATAAGTTTCAGAAAGTTTTCCGGCGCACGATTTTTTCTGCTAGGCTGCCCGGCCCGGCTGCCCGTGTGCGGCAAATAACACGTATTCTCGACTTATTTTCGCCACCCAAACATCAATATACTGCCATGAAACCTATGTCATCTTATTCGTCGATGTTTGTTCTAGCTGATAAGCACCACAAAAAAAAAAACAAAAAAAAAACAGGAAAACGCGAATAAAACAACATTAGGCGGCCGTGAATAAACATTTCGCTATGTCATATTCACTTCCAAACATCACCATTCGAATGCTTTCCATCATACAGGAAAATGTATTTAATGTCCTTTTTCATGCATCTTACTTGTTGTAAAAATACATAAATATTCTATTTCTTCTCTTTTAAACAGTATTGTGTCAATGCAGCATTAACAAAAGTAATTATAAAAAAATACTCCACAGCGATTGCAGCCTGGTTTATGCATGCATAGAAATATATATGTATATCTTTATCCAATACAGTAAGCCCCCGCGTTTGGCGAATTTGAACTTGGCGAAACTCACTTTTGGCGGTAGGGTGGCCACGGACCACCGAATGCGCGCTTGACGATTTGAATTCCAACTTGGCGGTCCCCTGGCGGTCCCCCCCACTCGATGTGCCACAAGAACAGCCCCAAAAGCAGCCACAAGAACAGCCACAAGAACAGCCGCAACCTCCCCAGCCATCCCAACCTCCCCAGCCACCCCAACCTCCCCAACCTCCCCAGCCAAGCTTCACTGCCCTCTTTAGGCTGGATGCTGACTTTTCTGGCTTCGATGAAGTGGATGATCAAGCGAGACAAATGGTTGCTAAGGGGGTTATGGGAGAGGAGGGGGAGAGTGATGAGGAAAGTGGTGGTAGCAACTAAGCTGCCCCCACAGCCACTCCGACGTCCCCAGCCAAGCAAGCCTATCTTCACTCTATTTATGGTTAGTTACAACCTTTATATCATGTCTTATTAGCTTTATTTATTGTTTATTGGTCTGTTTTCTACATGTGTATTAATATGTGAAGGCAAAAGATTTTATTTCAGCTCGAAAGATGGTGTTTTAGGGGTCAAAAGGGGGACTTTGGCAATGACCAAAGACTGATTGAGGCACTTTATAGGCAATTTATATGGTAAAAAGAACTCGTCTTTGGCGAAATTCGCATTTGGCGGTAGTTTCGCCAGACTAATTGGATCGCCAAACGCGGGGGCTTACTGTAACAGAAATTAGTTATAATTTATACTAACAAATTAAACTCCCTATGAGTAAGAATAAAACTCAATTCACTAAAAAAAAAAAAAAAAAACTCGATATTTATATGCTGCCTCCAGTAAAATAAGTTTTCCGAGGAAACCCAAACAGCGGTCTATCTTCACTGGCTGATCTGCTCATCACCTGTGCCTACTTCGTACGTCTGGCAGTGCTAAGCATAGGTACACCCTAATATTTTAGAGTCTAATAAATATTAAACTATGGATAGACCATATGTGCCATTTTTTTTACAAGTAAGATTATATACAAATGTCAATATTCATATGCCTTTATTACTTCTAACAGTCCAAAAACCGTTTTTTTTTGGCAAATATTGTACTAATCTTCTTAGGGAAGAATATACAAATATATTATTTTATTGGTGATATTTTGGGTCAAACAACATAAGAGTGATTTACATTTTTTTAAAGCTATTTGCTTAACCAATATCGTAATTATTGATTAGAAAAATAACATTGAAATTTAACTAAGAGGCCCTTAGCCCGCAGAAACGAAAACGAGACATAGTTTCTGGCTGTGTCTGGCAGATTTTCCTCTTCGCACAAACGCTCCTATTCTGAACTTTTCTCGCACATGTTATGTTTTTATTGCATAATATGTGCAGAATTTCACGAGCTTTCTTATGAGATAAAAATGTTATCGATACGCCTTATAGTTTTCGAGTAAATCGCCAAAAACGACTGGGAACTCACGTCAATACGTCACTTTTGTGATGTGCGCATAGCATACACAATATTCCCGCCTACGTAACAACGAAATCTTATCATAGGTATTACATTGTTATGTCTTGTACATACGTAGAATTTACTGCTCTTTATCATGGTTCTTACAGGAAATCGATACGTCCAATAGTTTTCGAGAAATTGGCCGACAAAGTGAAATAATTCCTCCGAGTGCTTTCGACTTTTTACCGGAAGCGAGGGAAAAAACGAAGTCTGTTCCCCCGCCTTTTCCTACCAAAAATGCTCCCAAAGGCTTATATTCTGGTAATGAACATACGTAGAATGTACTGCTCTTTATCATGGTTCTTACAGGAAGTCGATACGCCCAATAGTTTTCGAGTAATAGGACAACAAAGGTAGATTACTCTTCCGGTCGGTACCTACTTTTACCATAAGCAAAAAAAAAAAAAAAGGGTTTTCTCCCCATTTGCCTGAAGACTATGCTGCCAAAGCCTTTTTTTTTTTTTTTTTTTTTTTAAATGTCCAGACTGTAAAATCATCCAAGGTTGTTTTTTTATGGTTGTATCCTACTACACATGAACACTACTTTGTCCAAGTTACTGCTAATGAAGCTTTACTATCTATCATATGTGTAATATGTAGGAGAATACGGTTATTTGCCTGAAAATTATAGGGGTAATGATAATAGGTCAATATACATATCAACAAAATTCAGAGAACTCACTTCCTCCAGGGATGTTGATGGAGTTGTAGGACCTTCTGGGATTGGAAGATGAGGAGTTATGTAGTGTGTGTGAGTGTGAGTGTGTGTGTGTGTGTGTGTGTGTGTGTGTGTGTGTGTGTGTGTGTGTGTAATTGTGTTAGTGTGTGTGTGATTGTGTGTGTGTGTCTGTGTTACTGTGTATGTAAGTGTGTTAGTGTGCGTGCGACTGTGTGTGTGTGTGTGTCTGTGTTAGTGTGTGTGTAACTGTGGTTGTGTGTGTGTGAGTGTGTGTGTGAGTGTCTGTGTTAGTGTGTGTGTGAGTGTGAGTGTGTGTGTGTGTGTGTGTGTGTGTGTGTGTGTGTGTGTGTGTGTGTGTGAGTGAGTGTGTGTGTGTGTGTGTGTGTGTGTGTGTGTGTGTAATTCACCGGGTCGGTCAGGATCACTTGATGGTCGTGATTGTCAGCTTTTACCCTCCCGGAAGGGAGCTGGGAGCTCATATAGTCCGATCAAAGGGCAAGGCTGTGACCTTCACACACACACACACCCGTCCCCTTGCTCAAGGGGGACAGTAACCACCCACTTCGTCAGTGAAACTTTTCGCAACCTGAGCGAGGCGCGAACTCCCGTCCACCAGTTGGCAAGCGAGAACGTTACCACTGCACCAGCGAGCGGTGTGTGTGTGTGTGTGTGTGTGTGTGTGTGTGTGTGTGTGTGTGTGTATGTACACTGGACTAGGGAATACTTTGCATGGCATGGAACCGTTCGAAGCAATCACCCACGCACAATGCCACATCACAAACAGAACACATGTGACTTGTGTCCCTCCTTAACTTCGCCAGGGAACACATGGTGCACCATAGCCTCCTCCGGTTAGGGATCCTCTTCCGTCGGTGACCCAGTGTGTTATCCAACTGCACTCTGTCATTGATGAAATGATGATGCTTGGCTGGATGTCCTGCTGGCGTTCCCTGGTCCTGTTGTCCTGGAGGTGCAGCTGTAGGCCTGGGCATGGCAACGGCAGCAGGTTCTCCTGACGGACCAGGAACCGGTGAAGGTTCTCTTAGCACCTGTGCTGGTCCTGCAGGCGATGTTGGTGCTGACTCCTGTCCTGGCCCTCCTCCTGGAGATGATGGTGTTGGGGCAGGAGCCAGTGGTGATGGCACCTGTGCTGGCGCTGCAGCAGGTGCCACAGGTCCTGGATGTCCTGCTGGCTGTCGGGTTGGAAGGTCAGGGGCATGGTGGATGACATGCCTGATGCAGGCCACTCTGCTTCATCAAAGTAGAGGAGCTTGTCCACTATCTCCTCCACGAATTCGAGCAGACTGACTGACCTGCGTGAGCACTTCTTGAACAAGGCGAACGTGTTGAAAATGGCCATGTGGATGAAGTAGAAGGTGATCTTCTTGGTCCGTTTCACGGTCCACCGCTGGATGGGGTAGTATTGGACCATCGTCCACCCTACCCATGTGTCGATTGTAGTCAGCCACCACGACGGGCTTGTCCACGGTCTTCTGGACATAGGTTGTCCTCCCGTCAGGAACCCTGGTCTTCCTTCGAACCTGCTTCTGGATGGTATTTATGCTGTAGAAGGTGGAGACCATGTTGACAATGTGCTTGTCCCTCCACAACAACACCATCACGTTGTCCTTGTGCATCGCTGTCATGCCCCCCTCTGGCAGGTTCTTGGCCCTGGCAATGTCCTGCAGCTACTTTAGTGCTCCTCTTGCCAGGTGTAGGGTCCCACACACGTAGGTTCCTGCACTGAAGAGGCGTTCGCACAGGGATACAGAGTTATAATAGTTGTCCATGTAAACTCTGTATCCCTGATCCTTCAGCGGTTCTACGAGGCTCCACACGGTGGTCTCCTGCACCCTCTTCTGCCCTGCATACACCTTGAAATTCCAGATGTAACCTGAGGAAGCTTCAGCCAGGATATACAGCTTGATGGAATACTTTGACGGCTTCATTGGGTTGTGAATGCGGAAGCTTAGGCGCCCCTTCCACGGCAGTGAGCCCTCGTCCAGGCTGAGATGCTCCTCGGGTAAGTAGGTGTTCTGGAACTGCTGAAGGAGGTACTCAATCACCATGCGAATCCTGATGAGCCTGTCTTGATTGTCCTGGGATCGCCCTGAAACGCTGTTCACTCATCACTTCTGTAAAGAGGGGGTAGTTGTGGAGGTGGGATCTCATCCAGTAGCGCCGGATGCTTGGCAGATTCATCACCCCCTTGAAAAAGTAAAGCCCCAGGAACTTGGCCATCTCCTCTTCATTGCAGATGAACCATGTGTCCAATGCAGTCACCAGGAATGACGCGTAGCTGTTGGTCTCGTGGGTGAAATATGTCAACAACTCCCTCGTGAAGAACAGCTGGAAGAACTGGAGAGGAGTTGTTGACGGATCCACCTTCATTCCCGGGGATCCTGTGAAGGGCCCATTACCTGGTGTGAAAGGGCCACTGCTCCACCCTGGATCCGTTGTGGCAACACCTCCCGCAGTGGTGGCAGTGGGTCGGCGTACCGACACCCTTGTGCCTCTTCGGAAACCCCTTGGCCGCCCCCCATAGCTGGGCTGTGGACCACGCCGGCCTTATCGAGGTGGTGAGGGTTCCAATGATGAGGAGGACAAGACTGTCTCCGGCTGCTGGAAAACGTCGGGGGGGAATGAATGCTGTCGGAGATAGTGCCCTTGTCGACCGGGCAGGGGACGACGACACAGTCGCCTCCTGCACCAGTTGCGCTGCAGACACTGCGCCGCATGCAGGTGCTAGTGTCGTGTAACTAGGCCCTGCTACTGGTGACATAGGCTCGGCCAAGGTGGAGAGACCACGATGGCTGTAGGAGTGAGAGGTCCAAGTCAAGGCGATGTCTGTCATCCAAGTGAAGATGATGGCTGGGCCGATAGTTCTGACACTGGTGGTGGTGTCTGCCCCCGTCGTGCTTGAAGTATGGGCAATGCCCCTTGAGGGAAAAGCTCTTGAACATCGTCCCAGTCCTCCTTCCTTGAAACATCGCTCAGCTCGTTCTCTGCTTTGCTCTCGGTCTCCTCCTCGAAGAGAACCTTTTGCCACTGGTCAAAAGACAAACTTTTCTTCTCCATTTTGGCAAGCACTGACACAAAAAGTCAAGTATGAGCTTTTTAGGGTGTCTGCTGAAAAAGAAGAGATATTATTCACTGTCACGCAACACCTTCCATTCAGAGTAGCACTACACACGTCATGTTATATCTTTCCGTACTGCCAGTCACTGCACCATTTACAAACAGTTCACATAAAGGATATCTTTTCAGTGTCTTTTCCACGGTCTCATAACTGTTTACTGGCGTCCGTGGGTGTGTGCCATATATATATATATATATATACTGTATATATACTATATATATATATATATATATATATATATATATATATATATATATATATATATATATGTATAAAATAAAAGATTCCCCACACACGATATACTCCCTCACACACACACACACACACACACACATACACACACACACATATCTATCTATCTATCTATATATATATATATATATATATATATATATATATATATATATATATATATATAAAATAAAAAGGTTCCCCCACACATGATATACTCCCTCACACACACACACACACACACACACACACACACATATATATATATATATATATATATATATATATATATATATATATATATATATATATGAGCCTCTGTGGTACAGTGGTAAAGCGTGCGTTTCGTACGCTGGTGTGCCAGGGTTCGCACCCCACCAGGGTAATAAACTTTAGGAGTGTTCACCTGGCCACGTGCTGCATTGGCGGACATGAGGGGTGCTGTGGTTGAACCAGTGTCGCTTACAATAAAGTATGCTTGCACTCAGACGGCTTGTGCGGGCCGATTACACTTGGTTCACAGACTACACACACATCCAAAGCCACTATAATTACACTTACAAGCACTTCTCACTCTACATACAATGTCTACCAGACAGCCTAAGCCACTTCGTAGAGATACATTGGCTGTATCGTCCCGCCATCGGTCAGGATAGGCCGGTCCTGCAGTGGATACTCAAACGGCTGATGATGATTATATATATATATATATATATATATATATATATATATATATATATATATATATATATATATATATATATATATATATTTATCTATATACATATATATATATATATATATATATATATATATATATATATATATGTGTGTGTGTGTGTGTGTATGTATTTCATTTGTTTTATTTCTCGGCCCTCCTTCCCCTAAGTTTCATCACACACATGATATTCTCCCTCACAAATATATATATATATATATATATATCTATATATATATATATATATATATATATATATATATACAGTGCTCGACAAAAGTATTGCACGCCTATGTCAAGGTGCGCAATACTTTTGGCAAAAAAAGAATCACCCTTTTATAGGAGAAAAAATTTAGCCAGAAGTTTTGGGAGCTAACATGACATCACGGCAGCCTGAGACCTTACTACACACTGGTTGGCTGGCACCTCAGTTGCCAGCGGGCTGCATGAGAGAGGGGAACCCGGCTGCTCCTCCCTCTCTTGTTGCGCCATTTTTTACCTAGTGACCCACAGTGTTTTGGCTTTCGCTATTGTAATATGGCCCCTACCTGTGAATTGTCGAGTGAAATAATATCACAGATCATTGCTCTAAAGGAGGCAGGCCACCCCACGAAGGAAATTAGTGATTTGGTTGGTGTGGCTCGGTTGACCGTGCGGAGGTGGTGTGCCCGTTACCGAGTGGAAAATAGTGGTGACGTTCCTACAAAGAAACCTCGGTCTGGTAGGCCCAGGAAAATTTCCCCGAGGTCTGTTAATGTGCTAAAACGTGCAGTGGAGTCTAATCCTCGTGTGACTGCAAGGAGAATTAAGGAGGGCAACTCGGAAGTGTTTGGCGAGGTTTCAGTGTGCACAGTTTCTCAAAGAGTCAATGAACTTGGTTACACAAGCCACAGGCCTGTGAGAAAGCCCCTTCTTACACGTAACCAGCGACTTCGTACAATTGCATTTGCTAACAAGTACCTTAACTGGGGTGAGGACCAATGGTTGTCGGTGCTGTGGTCTGATAAGACAATGTTTATCGTTACCTGTAATCGAGCAGCGCACGTGTACCAGCGAAGAGGTAGTGACTCGCTTGATCCCCATTATGTGGAGAGCGCAGTTAAGCACCCTGATTCACTAATGATATGGGGTTGATCTCTGGTGAGGGTTTGGAGAAGCTTGTTGTGCTTCCCAGGAACTGCTGAGTGAATCAGGACGTTTATCTGGAGCAGCTTTGTGATCATTTACCTGAGTCCTTCGAGCTCACAGGAGCACGAGTGTTTCAGCAGGACTGTGCACCTGTTCATAAAGCCAAATCTGTCACCAACTGGCTTCGTGACTGCGAGGTCTCTTTCATGAACGATTGGCCAGGCAATAGCCCAGACATCAACCCAACAGAAAACCTCTGGTACCCTGCAAAAAAGAATCTCCAAGGGAACGACGTGAGCTTTCTGCATAAGCTGGAAGCAGTGATTCATGAGTCCTGGGCAAGTTTATCACCCCAGCACCTGAGGAACCTCGCCCTTTCACTTCCACGACGTCTCAGGTTCGTGAAGAAACACAAAGGAAACCCTACCAAGCATTAAAGGTAATTATAATGCATTATTTATATGTTTTTTCCATAGTTAAAGGTTTGTTTCGTAGGAGGGGCGCAGGGCACGCAAAGCTTTTGTTGAGCACTGTATATATATATATATATATATATATATATATATATATATATATATATATATATATATATATATATATAATGTATTTTATTTATTTTATTTCTCGGCCCTCCTTCCCCTAAGTTTCATCACACATAATATACTTCCTCACACACACACACACACACACACACACACACACACACACATATATATATATATATATATATATATATATATATATATATACCTCCGTGGTACAGTGGTAAAGTGTGCCTTTTCGTTTTCGTACACTGGAGAGCGAGGGTCTGCTCCGGGCCATGCGTTGCTTTGGCGGACACCAGGGGTGCTGTAGTTGAACCAGTGTCGCATACTGTAAAGTATTTTTGCACTCAGTCGGCTTGTGCGGGCCGATTACACTTGGTTCACAGACTACACACACATCGAAAGCCACTACAACACTCCAATCACTACAACACTACAATCACACTTACAAACACTTCTCACCCTACATACAATCTCTACCAGACAGCCTAAGCCACTTGGTAGAGATACATAGGCTGTATCGTCCCTACTTCGGTTGGGATAAGCCGGTCCTGCAGTGGATACTCAAACGGCTCATGATGATGATGATGATGATGATGTGTGTGTTTGTGTGTGTGTGTTTGTGTGTGTGTGTTTGTGTGTGTGTGTGTGTGTGTGAGGGAGTATATCATGTGTGTGGTGAAACTTAGGGGAAGGAGGGCCGAAAAATAAAATAAATAATATATATATATATATATATATATATATATATATATATATACAGACATATTTTCCCTTCCTTCCCCAAACGTTCCTCCAACACATGATACAATATTTTCCACGAACACTCGTGGCACATATCACAAACATTTTAGATAAGAATCATAAATTTCAACAATTGTTTTAGATAGGTAAAGTACCTGTCCACTGACGTCCGTGGTTTCCCGGCGTTGCCAGATACAGTACTTTTCCACTGACGTCCCTCGTACCTTGGCGTTATTACCTTTCCTAGCACACCTGTCGCTAAAGTATAGCTCACCTACACTACACACCTAAACGAACACTCGCAGCACAGTTCACGTATATTTAACATAAAGTATAAATTATCACTAAATGTCAGACCAAGGTACATTACCTGCTCAATGATGTCCCTCATTCCTTGGCATCATTACCTTTCATAGCACACCTGCCGCTAAAGTATTGCTCACCTACGCTACGTACCTAAATGAACACTCGCGGCACAGTTCACGTATATTTTACATAAAGTATGATTTATCACTGAATGTCAGACCAAGGTACAGTACCTGTTCAATGACGTCCCTCGTTCCTTGGCATCGTTACCTTTCACAGCACACCTGCCACTAATGTATTGCTCACCTACGCTACGCACCTAAACAAACACTCGTGGCACAGTTCACATATATTTTACATTAAGTATAAGTTATCACTCAATGTCAGACCAAGGTAAGGTACCTGTTCAATGACGTCCGTCGTTCCTAGGCGTCCCTATCTCCTGAGGACACCTGCTGCTAAGGTATTGCAAACCTACGCCATGCACCACAATTTATGCCATTACGAGGATACATGGCACATTTCACTTACACTTCACGCTATATCATACACAAATACATGACTACCACAATGATTCCACTCCAACCTCCGCAATTATTCCCTTCCTTACTACGTTTCAACGTGACTGTGATGCAGCATCCTTCACCGGGAGAGTACAATGCAACTCTACTGTATTGGCACAAACCACACTCCTTCACAAACACTCGCAGTATGTTTGACATATATTTCACACAATTCCATACGCATTTTCACTATCAGAATCACAATAATTCCATCCCTAAACACCTCTAATTCCTCCTTCCCCACTATAAAAACTGTATATGATGCCTGCCCCATTCCACACTATGGTTTATGGGGTCAATAACGCTAACTAGTTCCATAATTTCACCAAGCCAGCCACAATATCTTTCACACAAAATACAGTTTAGGCATTGGCTTTATTATATACGTATTTGTAATTACACCATAGGGCCTTGGGGAGGGCGAGAGGCGAAACCCCGCAACAGTGAACACACATATCACCTCTAAGCTAACGAATGATAACGGGCACAATTTCTTTTCCTGACATATATCTATGTTCGATCGACAATATCACATACAAATATGCTCACAAATATTGGATTATCACACTGAGTCCATAGGGGCTTCGGCTTGGGCAGGAGGGGGAGAATTAGTAGGAGTTTAAAGGGACAGGACATGCCACGCAACCCTACCACCTGGCTGCTTGGATAAGACTGATGTTTATCGCTACATGCTGGGCCCCGTGAGGCAGCTCAGTGTTACTAATGCCTTACCATGGGAAAGCGAGGCGCTCGCTAGGACGCATCAAAATTTGACCTAAATCGGCCAGAAACTTAATTTTTGGCAAATGTTTTCTTGCTTAGGAATGCGATTTGCGTGACTGTGCTTCTTTAGAACAATCCACATGGAACACGAATCGCGCAACTGTGCCTGAGAGGGTTAATTTGTAGTCTGAAATTGGTTTCAGGTGCTCCATGTTGTCGAGGATCATACTGAACACTGGGATACGTTCAAGTGCGTTACTTCTGCAGTAGCTGATGAATGCATTTCACCTGACTGGACAAGAGGTTTGGTTATCCCAGTCTGGAAAGGGAAATTAGACCAACGTGGCTGTAGTAATTACCTTGGTATTACAGTGCTCAGTGTGCCAGGCAAGTTTCTTGCTTATGTCCTCTTGATGTGTATCCAAGGTCATTTGTTGAATTTTCTGAGACCTGAGTAAACCGGACTGACGCCGAAGTCTATAGTTGACTTGATCCTAGCACTTTGAGTTCTCATGGAATGTTGTTTTGAGTTTCAGCAAGGACTACTTGTTGCCTGTGTCAATCTCAAGAGGACGTTTGACTCAGTAAATCGGGTGGCAATATGGAAACTCCCGCGATTCCATGGGATCACAACAGAGTTTATTCAGCTGAAGGCTGGATTGTATTTAAACACCGATAGTGCTGTCAAGTGTGTGTGGGGGGAGAGGGAGAGACAACAGATTTCCTTTCAGTAAGAGCTTGAGTGAAACGGACGTGTCCTTGCCACTCATCATAACGTTAATGGTGATGAATTTACCTTTCAGAGTCACTGGAAACACTCCCTGGTGATCTCGAGGCATATGAAGCCACTGGAACCATAGATCACCTGGGCCTAGAGAAAGGTCCAGACATTTTTGTTGGCCTGTCATTTGTAGCAGTACAGTCTGTGCATGCTTGTGATGCTGACGAAGAATTCTTTTAAATATTTGCTTATTTTGGCAGTGTAGGTCGGTAGTTGTGATCCACAGTAACGGTATATCAAATAATAACATCTCTAGCTGCATTGGTCTGGCATATGGTGTTATGGATAGACTCAGTCTGAGTATTGGGCATTACTGACATTTGTTTGAAAGGTCGACAATCTGCATCTTCAGGGTGTAGGTGCTGTGTTTCTTGCTGTATGACTGTGAGACATGGGCACTAAATGGTGCCTTGGACAGAAGAATTGATTCTATTGACACTGATCACCTTCACAGGATCAAGAGATATCACTGATACGACGAAATTTACAACAGGCAATTGCTTTGTGAAACTGACTCAAAACCAATCATGCACATAACACCAGAATGTCAGTTCCAGTTATGTGAACACGTGGCACATTTCCCTAAAGCTGACTCTGCTCATTGGATGATGTCTGAAAGAGTCAACCTCATGTGGAGGAAACCGAGGGATGGCCATAAAACTCAAAGATGGAGCAAGTCAGTCGCTCCTGTTGGGAGATTCTTAGGGTAGGAAGAGTCGCAGCCTTGAAGCTTTCAGAGAGAAGTTCCCATGGGTGGGGTCAAAGGATGAGTGGAGGTATGTGCTCCGCAGCGTTCCTTATCAGTGTTATTTCGGAATTCATGTCACTATAAAGATGTAAATGTATTTCCAGAGCTTAGGAAATTCTTTATTAGAATCGGCGCTTATGAGAAACAGATGATAAGATTATTATTATTATTACTATTAGTTATTATTGTTGTTATTATTATTATTATTATTATTATTTATTATTATTATTATTATTATTATTATTATTATTACTATCATTAATATTAAATGTAGAGGAGGAAAGCGTGGCTGAGATTGTGGCAGATGGAAGGGTGCAAGGAATAAATGTGTTGGGAGAGTTGAATGATTCTTTGATCACAAAGGAGGAAATGCATGAGGCAGTAAAGGAGATGAAAAAACGGAAAGCTGTAGGTATGGATGGGTGTGCTGTGGAATGTCTGAAGGGTGGTGGAGCGACTATTGTTGACTGGTTAGTAAGACTGTTGAATGTGTGCTTTGTGAAAGGTATGGTGCCAATTGACTGCTTGTGTGGTCCCGTTGTATAAAGGCAAGGGTGATAAGTATGAATGTACTAGCTTTAGGGGTAAAAGTCTGTTGAGTGATGTAGGTAAGGTGTATGGTAGAGCGTTAATTAAGAGAGTTAGAGAGGGTACAGAGGGAGTGATTAGTGATGAGCAGTGCGGCTTTAGGAAAGGGATGGGATGTGTGGATCAGGTGTTTGCTGCGAGACAAGTGTGTGAAAAGTATTTAGCGAAAGGCAAGGATGTGCATTGGGCATTCATGGATTTAGAGAAGGCGTATGATAGAACTGATAGGGAGGCTTTGTGGACTGTATTAAGCTTGTATGGACTTGATGGTAGGTTACTAAAAGGGGTGAAAAGTTTTTATGTAAATAGTGGAGCGTGTGTAAGAGTGGGAAATACTGTGAGCGATTGGTTTCCCGTGAGAGTGGGGCTACGACAGGGATGTGTGATGTTGCCTTGGTTGTTTAATATTTATAGGGATGGTGTTGTAAGGGAGGTGAATGTAAGAGTTTTTGGTGGAGCTCTGAGTCTGGTGAATGTTGATGGTAGAGAGTGGAATCTGAAGCAGCTGCTGTTTGCAGATGATACTGCACTGGTGGCTGATTCAGAGGAGAGATTGAGACAGTTGGTAGACGAGTTTGGAAGGGTGTGTGAAAGGAGGAAATTGAAAGTAAATGAGAATAAGAGTAAAGTGATGCAGGGCACGAGGTCGGTAGGTGGTAGGGGGATGAATATAGTTTTGAATGGTGAGTTGCTTGAGGAGGTAGAGTGTTTTAAGTATTTAGGGTCACATGTCGCTGTGGATGGAAGAATAGATGCAGAAGTGAAGTGTAGAATGACTGAAGTGGGAAAGGTGCTGGGAGGAATGAAAAAGTGTTTAGATGTCGTTCGCTTAGAATGGATGTAAAGAGAAGGCTGTATGAGGGTGTTGTGGTACTGACTCCATTATATGGGGCTGAAACATGGAATATGGGTGCAGCAGAGAGGAAAAGTTTGAATGAAATGGAGATGAGGTGTCCGAGGAGTATGTGTGGAGTGATGCATGTGGATAGAGTGAGAAATGATGAAGTGCGAAGGAGAACTGGAGTTGTTCGGGAGATGGCTGATCGAGTTGAGCAAAGGATGTTGCGATGGTTTGGGCATATGGAGAGAATGGATAATGAGTGATTGATGAAAAAAATAACTAGATCTGATGTGAGAAGTGTAAGGCTGAGAGGGAGACACGAATAGGATGGATGGACAGTGTGAAGAGAGCGTTGGATGCGAGAGGGATGTCTGTTGAGCAAGGAAGAGTGGCTGTGCATGACAGAAATAAATGGACAGAAATTGTGAATAAATAATTGATGACACAGCCCTCGGGGGATATTCTCCCGCACTTGTTCTGATCAGCTAATCAGGTCAGGTCCAGGTAAGGGGATGGATCTATTATGATGTGGGAAGGGTAAACCAGCTCTGCTGTTGGGCCCTGCTGCGGATGTCACTAATTACATTGCGCAGTTGACCCTCGTGTGGTGTGGTGTGGTTAGGATCTCTCCCTTCTCCTTTTGGAGGCTAAGATACGAATGAGTGTGTTTGAATGGATGAGTAAATGGGGAGTGTGTCATCCAGTCTCGGCTACTTTCCTTTCCTTGGGGGAAGCAGCCTAGGTATATAGATAGATAGATTATTATTATTATTATTATTATTATTATTAGTAGTAGTAGTAGTAGTGATTTTGGATAGGGGAATCTAGAGGACACTTAACCGTGCCAGAAACCGCGGTTATATGGTTACCCCCCAGCGTAATAAATGGTTCCCTGGGTACAGGAAACCATTTGGCTTGTCACTCAGTGTAGAGCTCATATGGCATCACTCTACATTGAGTGAATGGATGATGGGTGCCCCCACCTACCATGGGTGGGTGAAACTGTGCCTGCAGAGTGGATAAAAGCTGTGATTGTACCCTTGTACGAAAATAAAGGTGAGCGAAGTGAGTGTAAGAATTATCGTGGCATAAGTTTATTGAGTTTTGTTGGGAAGGTATATGGAAGAATTATTATAGAGAAAGTAAGAGAGGTATCAGAAATCATAATGAGTGATGAACAGGGTGGCTTTAGGAAGGGCAGAGGATGTGTGGATCAAGTATTTACAGTCAGACAGATAGCAGAGAAGGCTTGTGAGAAGGACTAGAAGGTGTTTATGGCATTCATGGATCTGGAAAAAGCATACGACAAAGTAGACAGAGAGGGATTGTGGAAAGTTTTGCGCATATGTGGTGTAGATGGTAAGCTGCTAGGTGCTGTCAAGAGCTTTTATGATGGTAGCGAAGGATATGTAACGGTTAATGGGCATCTAAGTGAGTGGTTCACAATCAGTGTGGGCGTGCGACAAGGTTTTGTGATGTCCCCATGGTTGTTCAATATGTATATGGATGGGGTGATGAGAAAAGTAAAAACACGAGTAATGGAGAGAGGGATGGCGTTGGTAATGAATGGTGATAGATGGAATATCTCAAATTTGTTGTATGCTGATGATGTAGTACTGCTTGCAAGTACTGGTCAAGAACTTGGTAGGCTAGTGCAGAGTTTTGCTGATGTCTGTGAGCGTCGTGCCTTGAGAGTAATTGTAGAGAAGAGTAAAATGATGGTTATTGAGAGAGAAGGTGACTCCCAGTGTGATGTCACAGAGAGTGGAGAGAGACTGGAATTGGTGAGAGAGTTCAAATACTTGGGTACAGTGATAGAAAAGAGAGGAAAATGTGCAAAAGAAGTTGAAAGTAGAGTGTCACAAGGAAGAAAAGTAGCTGGTGCAATGAAGGCCTTGATAAGAAACAGAGGCTTGAGTGTTGGAGCTGCACGAGGCTTACATGAGGGAGTGTTAGTGCCAACTTTAACATATGGGTGTGAGACTATGGTGTGGCATGAAAATGAATAATCAAGAGTAAAAGCAGTCGAGAAGAGACTGCTGAGGAATATATGTGGAGTACAGAGGGTGGATAGGATACGAAATAATGTGATTCGTGAAAGGTGTGGAGTGAGGAAGTCGGTGGACACCAGAATCGAAGAGAGAATCCTGAGATGGTATGGTCAAGTGGAAAGAATGAATAACAATAGAATGGTGAAAAAGGTATAACTGAGCGAATTTGAAGGAGAGAGGAGGCGAGGTAGGCCAAGGAGAAGGTGGAGAGATATGGTGGATGAGTGTTTAAGGAAGCGAGGTTTGGAAGTCGGCGAGACTAGGGAACTGATAAGAGATCGAGCTGGCTGGACGAATGTTGTGAGGAGAAGTGCATGATCAGGGATTTTGGCACCCCTTGTGAGCATGACAGCATCCGGATTGACTCAATCGGATATGTTTGTGTGAAGCTGCAGAATGTGGTGAATGTTTTTGGCATATCCGGTAGAGCCAGGATTCTGGTGGCTTGAATGATGAGTGAATAGAAGCGTGGCCTATAGGATTGGGCAAGTTTGTTCTGTTTGGACATTGCTACTCCCCACCCTGCCCTTGGGTGGGAAAGGAGGTCCAGATGAACTAATATTATTATTATCCAGTATATTACCACTATGCTGGGAATAGAGCCCGAAACTCTCAGGTGAGAGCCAGGCAGCAATACACTACGCCATGACCAGGTAAAAGTTATCTCACATTGTCACCAACATGTAACCAATGTCCCTCCACTCCCACAATGGGCCTAAAGAGGGTGAGATAACCCCCGAGTGCCAGGGGGTTATCTTACCCTCTTAAGGCCCACAGTCGCGGCGGAGGGATATTGGTTACAAGAATATGACAATGTGAGATAAATTTTACCTGGTCATTGCGTAGTGGATTGCTGCTTGGCCCGCACCAGAGAGTTCTGGGTTCGATTCCCGGCATGATAGTAATATAAATAATGACTTTTTTCCTGTGTATAGTACACGTTTCTCTATTCATTCATTCTTCTTCTTATTATTATTATTATTATTATTATTATTATTATTATTTATTATTATTATTATTATTATTATTATTATTATTTATTATTATTATTATTATTATTATTATTATTGATGATGATGATGATGATGATGATTATTATTACGATTATTATGAATGAGGGTGCTAACACTGCAGTGCGTGTACATAGTGAACTGAGTGAATTTTTCTATTTGAAGGTTGGATTGATACAGGGATATGTCATGTCTCCATGGTTGTTCAGTCTGTATATGTATGGGGGTATAAAAGAGATACAAAGTAGGACAGTGGATGTTGGAGCGGCCCTAATGAGAGAGGGCAGTGTTTGGGATCTCCATGTACTGTTGTTTGCAGATGATACTGTGTCGTTAAATGAAGACGAAGGAGAGCTGCAAAGCTTGGTGGATGAGTTTAGGAGAGTGTGTAAGAAACGGAAACTAAAGGTGAATGTTGGGAAGAGTAAGGTTATGGTCTTCAAAAGATTTTAAGTCAGTGAATGTACAGTGCGGCAGATGAGGAGGAAATGGAAAATATGAGTGTGTTTAAGTACTTAGGTAGTGTGATGAGTAAGGATGGAAGTTTAGAGGATGAAGGGCTTGAAAGGATACAACATGGAAGAAAGGTAGCTGGTTCCTTGAAAGCAGTGATAAGAAACAGGGAAGTGAGCATGGATGTGAAAATGTTACATCTCGACAATATTGTGGTATCATCTCTAACGAATGGAAGTGAAGCTTGGACCTTTTTAGAGCGACATAAGTCAAGAGTGAGAGCAGTAGAAATGAGTTATTTGAGAGGAGCATTTGGAGTCACATGGCGAGACAGACTGACAAATGAGGATGTGAAGGATCGTTGTGGTGTGCTTGTGGATGTGATAGGAAGCGTTAGGAGAAACACATTGAGGTGGTTTGGGCATTAGGAGAGGAAGAAGAGCGAAAGACTGACGAGGAGAGTGTATGTGAGTGAGGTGGAGGGGGGAGAGGGAGGAGGAGGCCAAGGATGAGATGGAGGGATGGAATGGAGAGGTATATTAGAGAGGGGGGTGTGCACTGGGAGCAAGGCAGTGAAATGACGGGGGACAAGGCGACATGTAGGCGGTTTGTTTGTGACCATCCCTTACGGGATTAAAGCGTCTGGCAATAGAGTAGTAGTAGTAGTAGTAGTAGTGGTAGTAGTAGCCGCGTTACTAATAGTAATAGTAGTAGTAGCAGCAGCAGCAGCAGCAGCAGCAATAGTAGCAGTAGTAATAGTAGTGGTGACAGTAGTAGCAATTGTAATAGTAGTAGGAGCAGCCGCAGCAGCAGTAGTATTAGTAGTAGTAGTAGTAGTAGTAGCAGGAGAAGTAATAGCTGTAGTGACAGTAGTAGCAATTGTAATAGTAGTAGCAGGAGCAGTAGTAGTAGTAGTAGTAGCAGTATTTGGGCTCGGAGCTGTACGGGCTGGGCCTGTGGTCCATCACAACCTTTCATTTTTTATTTTTCAATAATAGAATACAAGCGGCTCTACAGATAAAGCAGTGTGCAGGTTCGCCACTGCCTGACCAAGGCAGACGCAGGCTTGCTTAATGGTTAAATAAATGACCTTTTGAACTATTATTATTATTATTATTATTATTATTATTATTATTGTTGTTGTTGTTGTTGTTGTTATTATCGTTATTATTATTATTATTATTTTTAATATTGGTATTATTATTATTATTATTATTATTATTATTATTATTATTACTAGTAGTAGTAGTAGTAATAGCAGCAAAAAATGTGGTAAAACCACCGTGCTTTCAGCTAAAAATTAAACACTGCACACCAGGCAATAAGTAACCACAGGGATATAAAGAAGAGTGTGAAGGCTAGACAAGCCATACATTTTTTACAACTTGTACTGTAGCGTGTGTTGCTGATGCTATAATATATCGGATCATTCTGTATTACTGCTGACAACACTCATAAATATGAGATGCAATGCTAATAACAAGCAACTAAACTAGTTAATGATCATCAAAACTCGCGGCCTGATTATAATTTCGTTTCCTCAGCTTTGGTAATAAAGCCTCAAGTTCTTTTTATCAAAGTCTCTCTCTATCCCCTCTCTGATACTGTGAATAATATTATAGTCAGTCACTGCTTTAGCAATACACTTCCTTATTCCAACATAAGTCGCTCTCTCTCTCTCTCTCTCTCTCCACAGGGGTATCGCACGGCGACGAGTTACTCTACCTATTCCCCGGAGGTCCCTTGGCAATACCTTCCGTACCCTCACGCCCTCAAGAACTGGTCACTGCTGAGGACCTGGAAGTTAGGGACATCATCACTAAACTCTGGACCAACTTTGCTGCTACTGGGTGAGTGAGTGAGCTAGCGAGTGAGTGAGTGAGTGAGAGATTTAGAGAAACTGTGAGATTCTGTAGTGTGAGAAATTTTTAAATATATGTATCGCTATTCTCTCCACACTGAGAGGTTTGTTTCAGTAACACAGAGGAGGTAAGAAGGTGCATGATGCCAAAGAAATTGCAACGGATGAGGAGCAACGAAGCCTCCTGTGCCAGCTATAATACGGCCTTACTGACAACCTGCCCCCATTTTCTTGGGTTCAGGAAGCTTAGTATACTTGGTTTCGTTTTCATTTGATGGAACTTGAGCAGGAATTCCAATAGTTCTTACCTTCTGGATTTCTCAAAATCCCGTATGTTAGGAATTGCTGGATCCTGGTTCCAGCAGCCAAATCTTCACTGCTGTACTTGGTATCCCAGTACCAGATGGGTTGTTGTGGAGATTTATCACAATCTCGTTAGTACTCGCTGGAGGATCCTTCAGAACTGCAGGGTTTTCTGGAAAACAGAGTTCTTTGCTACTGATCAGACTTGTTGTTGGTACTCTAAGGCTACAAATCAAAACTAAGAGATTTTCAATATGCCACTAAAAAAGGTTCCATCTTGAGAAACTCAGGGATGAGGAGTGCGCTTATGAATATGCATCTCTAATCGGTTTGAAGTGCTCAGTACTGTTGAGGATCCTGTGGAACGATGGGATACCTTTAATCCGCCCCGTCCCGGAGACGTCATTTCACGTCCTCACATGATGTGCACTATATCCCGGAGACGTAAATTAAATGCGGCAACATTGCAAGGTCCCTAATTTGCACAATTTTCAATTTTCACGAGTGATTTCGCGAGTGATTTTTGGCATGTATACACGGGACACCTTCCTCTATTCCTCTGCAAGATGCCAAGCAGGGACAATGCTTTACACCGCATAACCTCTCCTCCCCTCTGCACGCTATTGTCTCGGCAATTCACCTGTTACCAGTGACCTGGCCAATAAAGACATTCAGGGCCAGAGTGATTCCCCAATCGATGACAATGTGGAGGACAAAGTTTACATAGCATTAGAGTAGGAAACAGTCAGAAATGATGATCAGGTAATGTGGAAAAAAAAGGTCATGAATGGTGATGGGTTAGTGAGTGCAACAATGCTTATAATGCCTATATTACTGTTTGAAAACCAATATACTCTTGTACTACATATAAATTCGTACCAAGTAAATAAATACAGTTTATGAGTGGATAAAATAGTTACCCTCCCATAGAACTCGTTTTCTTTGGTGCCAGCCTGTTAGAAAACCCAGTCAGGTAAGGAGGTACTCGTACCTGGATCGAGTATTTTAAACCTCAGGTGAGCGATTTCTCTATGAATTTTCGATGTTTCTCACCAAAAGCGAATGTTTGAGCCTAAAAAAAAAAAGGTCCAAAATTGTCGGGACTGGGGCGTACCACTGCCCAGAAAACGTCGGGATGGGGCGGGTTAAGCATGCCACCCTGGCAGCAGCTAAGGAGTGTACTGGAGACCACCTTAGACCAAGGACCGGATTCATCTCACGGAAAATGCTGACCATAATTGATGAGAGTTGTGCTGCCAGACGGGGTGGGTATCGGGAACAGCACAGATTTCTGTCTCAACGGGCACGATTTTCACTGAGAAGGGACAAGGAGTTCACGTCAGGGAATTCGCTGAGGAGGTGGAACGCCATTTGCATGCAAATGACCTTCGACCGACCTACCAAACCATGAAGAAGATTCACTCCAGACTCACCTCTCAGGCTAACTCTGTTTCGACAGCAGATAGACGACTTGTGCCGGGGGCAATTGAGTGTAGATCTCGTTGGGTTGAGTACTTTGAGCAGCTGTATATGGCCGAACCTCCCAGTGGAGAGCTTTCGTCAGATGGTGTACAACCACTTACTGCTGTCTCACCATTTGACAAAGCCGTGTCTTCTCTGAAGGAATTCAAGAAGGCAGATGGCTATGTTGAAAAGTGGTAGAGGAGCTTGTGTTTGTGACATCCCAGCAGAACTGATCAACGCTTGGGGTGAGACGATGATCAGGGGTTACATGCAGTCACAGAAGCTGTTTGGCAGACTGGTATCTTTCCTCCTGACTGTACAAAGGGTTTAGCCACCCCTATCTGGAAAGGAGACCAGCATTGGCTGAAGTAACTATTGTGGTTTTACAGTGCTCAGTGTGACGGGCACATTCTCCTGATGCGTATCCGGGACCATTTGTTAAAGTTTCAGAGGCTTGAGCAATACGGATTCATGCCCAAGAATTGTACTGTTGACGATATCCTAGTTTTTTTTTAGCTCTTGTGGAACACCATCCTGAGTTTCAGCAAGGTCTGCTACCAACCAGTGAGGATCTCAAGAAGGCGTTTCTCAGTAAATTGGGAGGTAGTATGGGAATTCCTGCAACTCCACGGGATCCCCATACTGATAATCTGACTGATTGATGGCTTTTACCTAAACACTGAGAGTGCTGTCAAGTGTGGGGGAGGGAGAACATCCTACTTCTTCCCAGCACGTCCTTGCCCCCACACTATTCAACACATGTATGGATTAGGTACTGGACTGGACTGTGAGTTGCAGTCACTGTAAGGAATCAGTTGGCGATTTCAGGGTTACCGACCTTGGCTGATGATACAGTTATCCTAGCAAAGTCACTGGAGACACTACTAAGTGCCCTCGACGAATTTCATGAGAAGCCATTGGAATTAAAGGTCTTCTGGGCCAGGACTGAGGACCAGACATATGGTGGCTTGCAAAATGAAGCATTCAGTCCGTCCAAGCATGTGATGAGGATATAGAAGTTTTGGAAAGATTCACTTATGTTGGAAGTGTGGTCCATAACAAGTGTAGATCAGACAGTGAGATCTCTTGCCACACTGGTTTGGCCTACAGCATTATGGATTTAATCAATTCGGGTATTTCGCACAGTTGTTATTTGTGTAGAAGGACGCAAGTTTGCATCTTCAGGGTGCTGGTGCTCCCTGTTTTTATGGCTGTGAGACATGGACACTAAACAGTTACTTGAGGTGCTGAATTGGCTCCTTTGGGACTAAGTGTCTTCGCAGGATCATGAGATATTCCTGGTACAACCAGGCGCGTAACGAGTGTCTACGCCATGAAACTGAATGGAGGCCCATTACACACTTAAGTCGTCAATGCAAACTCCAGCTATATGGGCACATGGTCCGCTTTCCTGAGGCCATTCCTGCTCACAGGGTGAACTTTGAGCAATCTAACCTAGGGAGGAGGAGGCCAAAGGAAGGCCACGTAACTCATGGCTGAAGCAAATCGATCACTCCTGTCGAAAGATACTTAGAGGAGGAAGAGTTGCTGCCAGGAGGGTTGCGGGAAGGGACCCTTGTGGGCAGAGTCGGAGCATGAGTGAGGTTATGCGCCCAGCTGCGTTTGCCCTTGTTTGATTAAACTGGACCATTCCCACAGCTTCAATACTAAGCCGTGGTTGAATAAAATTCAGTGAGATTTATTTATAAGAATGTCTCCTTGGTTATTAATCATATCAAGCTTCTAGTCTGACAACACTTAATATTTAACCTAGCTTAAAGAGGTAATGATCTTCGCCATGGTGGAGTATTATAACACCTCTTCCTCAGAGATCCATTTTCCATGATACTATTCCGCATTCTCTTGTACGATGTTGATGCCTTTGTGATATTGACAGGAACTGTATAAAGTAATATACATGATATTATTGAATCTCAACAACTCTTAATTGGTAAGGGAAAGGAGTCATTCTTCCTTCTTACATCAACTGATCAAGACGGTTATTCATTCGGCGGCCTATTTCACATAGTTCATAGGCAGCAGACAATGCTGTGGCTTTCACTTCTTTGTAACTATCACCATAGATCAGTCTTATTCAACTTGTGCAACTCAGCATTCAAGATTGATGATGGCAATTGTAGGCTATGTTTAGGAGAAAAGAGCCTCATAGGACGATGACGAGAATACACGTCTTGCTCTCTCGCTCTCTCTCGCTCTCTCTCTCTCTCTCTCATTTTGTATATACTGTGTATATATATATATATATATATATATATATCCCATTGGCTTCCAGAGTTCCTGGACGAGAGATTCTGCTGGGTGGGTACTAAGCGTACGCCCTCCGCCTACCGGCTCATAGTCACGAAGCTCATAGGCCTCTACCTGGGGATTTCCTCCATTAATAACTTTTGAAAATTCCCGGTTCCGTCGTATCCTGAGGACATTGGGCTCAAATGGGTTATATATATATATATATATATATATATATATATATATATATATATATATATATAATGTATATATCTTTTTTATGCGAGGAAGAAGGAACCAAAGACTAGGAGCCCGCAAACAGTTCCTTCCAAGAAAGAAAAAAAAAATACAAAAGCGAGCCAAATTCAGGATCCGTTCATTTCGAGATGCTGAACACACTGCGTTCGGAAGACTAAAGATCATAGGAAGAAGGAAATACAGACAGAGGGAGACAGTTCCAGAACTGACCTGTTGCATAAATGAAGGACTGGGAGTAACGGTTACCTCTTGCATTAGAGAATTGAACAGAAAATGGATGAGAGCAAGTTCAAGGATGGTGAAAGATTGAGCTGGATATTATTAAACATTAGTGGGTACTCCTGTGGAAGACTGTGCCGGCTAGATAGGTGTAAAAACTGAGTCTTAGATGCATTAAAAACAAGATTATTTTTTACCCCAGTCAGAGGTATGAGCCAAGTCAGATATTAGGTGTGCCATAGACTCATCCCTTGTTTGTTGAAGTAATTGCTGGGATGGACGTTGCGGGAACCGAATGGAAAGATGAAGGGTGGATCATCAGTGTACGAGTGGATAAGGTTAGATGTACAGCTCAGAAGTTCATTGATGAATAAATGGAAGAGAGCTGGTGATAGGACACAGCCCTGAGGAACACCACTGTTTATAGATCTAGGAGAAAAACGATGGCCGTCTACAACAGCGGCTGTAGAACAACCAGAAATGAAGCTATAGGTCAAGGCACAGATAGAATGCAAGAAACCGAAAGAGGGCAGTTTGGAAATTAAATATTTATGCCAGACTCGATCGAAAGCCTTTGAGATGTCAAGTGCAATGGCAAAGCTTTCACGAAGTCCCGAAAGGAGGATGACAAGGAGTCTGAAAGGTAGGTGAGAAAATTGCCAGTGGAGTGTCGCTGATGGAACCCATACTGACTATCAGAAAGAAGGTTGTGATAGGAAAAATTCTTTATTTTTGTTTTTAAGAAAAGACTCAAAAACTTTTGAGACACACGATGTTAAAGGAACTGGACGATAGTTAGAGGGTTGGGAATGGTCACCCTTCTTTGGGACTGGCTGAATGAGAGCAAACTTCCAGCAAGAAGGAAAGGAACAAGTTGAAAGACAAAGGCGAAAGAGTTTACGTAGGCATGATGTAAGCATACAGGCACAGTTCTTAAGGACAACAGGAAGGACTCCACCAGGCCCATATGCCTTGTCAGTATTGAGACCAGTGATGGGAGAAACTACATCTGCTGTAGAAATTTTAATGTCAGCCATGAGGAAGTCAGAGTGGGGAAATGATGGCGGAACAGCAACGGAATCGTCTAAGGTGGAATTGGAGAAGGAAGTCGGAATGAAGAGATCTGCTTTATCAGTAGAAGAAATAGCTACAGAGCGATCAGAGTACAAAATAGGAGGGAAGGATGATGAGGTAAAGTTGTTAGAAAGGTTTTTGGCAAGGTCCCAGAAGGAGCGGGAAGAATTCGAGTTGGAGAGCTGAGAGCATTCAGTATGGATGAAATTATTTTTAGCAGAGCGAAGAACAGACTTAGCATGATTCCTGCCAGAAACATAAAAATGTGATTCAGGGGTGGGTTGGCAATGGTACCTTTCATAGGCCCTCTCCTTTTTGCGGACAGTATTAGGACAAGCGTGATTAAACCAGGGGTTTTCTGCAGTAGTCAAAAGATATGAGAAGAGAATGTATGCTTCCATGCCCGAGAAAATAACCCCCCTAATGCGCAAGACACACTAAGATGGCTCCCCGCCATGGAAGCAATAATCATTCCAAGGAAAATCAAAGAAGTACTGCCTGAGAGCCTCCCAATCCTCACCTCCAAAGTGTCAAAGTCGACGTTTCTCTGAAGGGTCAACATGCTGTACCGTAATGATAGGACAGGTTAAGGTAATAAGGTTGTGATCGGACGAGCCTAACGGAGTGTATGCAGAAGGATTAATTGTAAGGAAGAGGTCAAGTATGTTGGAGCTCTCTACATGGTGGTCAGGGATACGGGTAGGGTACTGTACAAGCTGCTCTAGGTCATTACGGATAGAAAAGATATAGGCTTGTTCACCAGGTGGATCAGTGAAAGGAGAGGAGAGCGACAGGTGGTGGTAAACATTGAGATCTCCTAGAATGGAGATTTCGGAAAAAGGAGACATGGATAGAATGTGTTCCATCATTGAAGTGAGATGGTCAAAGAATTTTTGATTGTCAATAGAATTAGGGGATAAATAAACAGCGCAGATATATTTAGTCAGAGAATGACATGAGAGCCGATGCCAGAGAGTAGAGAATTCAGAAGAATGAAGTTCAGGAACACGAGAGCAAGATAAGTCGTTGCGTACATATACACAACAGCCACCTTTGGCTTTGAAATGAGTATAAATTAGGAGGATACAGAAAAGGGTTTGCTGTCAGTTGCCTCAGACAGCTGAGTCTCAGTTAGGAAGAGAAGGTGAGCTTTAGAGGAAGAGAGGTGGTATTCAGCAGAGAGAAAGTTAGAGGAAAGACCGCGAATGTTGCAGAAATGAAGAAGTGAGTCAGGCAGTGGTTCCAGGCAGCTCGTTGAGTTGTCACCAGGAGAGGGGTGGATAGTGAGGGTATTTATGGTCCCCCCACCCCGGGACTCCGAGGCATTGTTAATGTGTGCCATTTTTCATTTTAATTTTCAAAAGTAAATGTAGCGTGTACTGTGCATGTAGATTGGTGTAGACAGATAAAGACACTTGTATTGGAAAGCATGCTGGCCTACTCTCTGTGTTACTGAAACACTGAAAAGGTTTAGCAAAAGGGGATGGTCAGGAAGTAGCCCCGAGGGCTGATGAAACGGGAGTTCTAGTTCTCCCTTTTATCAGCTTTCCATCCACATTGGAAGTACTGCCCTGCTCGACTGGTGCTTCAGTCTGCCCTCACTATTTATACTGTATATATCTATCTGTAACTATTTATCATTCTATCTATCTATCTGTTTATCTTTATCTGTCTATTTATCTATATCTCTCTATCTATCTATTTTATAGATAGATAGATATAGATATATGATCATTTACGTATTTACTTTTGTTCAGGCATCCGACGCCAGATGCCACGCTGGGCTTCATATGGGAGGCCACAACTCCTGACACCTTCCAACACCTGGCCATCACACCCAACCCAAAGATGATCCCGGACACCAGGCAGAAGGTAAAGCGATCATCATCATCACCATCATCACCATTATCATCAGCATCACCATCTTTAGTACGTTGTGAGATGGAAGGCAAGACGCTCATCCTCACCATAATCATCTTACCTGACACCCTGGAACACCTTGCCCGACACGTTCACACACCTGGCCATCAGAACCGCGGACACTAGACAGAAACCGAGGTGCAACGATTTCACAACGTTTGTTTATAGCACTCTCGTACACTGTGTGTGTGTGTGTGTGTGTATATATATATATATATATATATCACCACCAGATCTTGGTTGACACAGATGGTAAGGAAAAGATGATGAAACCTGAGGTCTAGCCTTTTACCTCAGGTTTCTCAAGGCCGAGCTCAATCTTCACTTCCACTTTATTGTCTAAACCAAGGCCTGAAGACGATTCGTGAGAGAATCAAAACCTTACCCTTATGCAGGTGTTCGCGTGTGTGTGTGTGTGTGTGTGTGTGTGTATATATATATATATATATATATATGTGTGTGTGTGTGTGTGTGTGTGTGTGTGTTGAGAGAGAGAGAGAGAGAGAGAGAGATGGCCAACTTGATCGATAGATAGATAGGCAGCTTCATTGAAAGAGAGGTTGTTTGCATTCCTAACGTACCGTGGTTCAAATTCCCGCGGGGACAAGGAACAGTTTACGTATTTGATTTTCATAAAAAAACAGACTTTACTGATCTACCAGAAGACCCCCCGACATGTGAAAACATCCCCGAAAATAACAATACACCATATACGTATGAGACAGCCCTAGCATGTATTCAATATGGACGGTGGTGTTAGCGCCTCAATGGTGACGTGGAGATGATGGAAGACTACCGGGCCTTGGGAATATACCCTGGCAATAGGCCCCGAAGCCTTTGCCCAGAGTGGGACATTATATATATATATATATATATATATATATATATATATATATATTCTATCAACATCTTTTGCATATATATACATATATATACATATACATATGCAAATGATGTTGAAAGAATATATATATATATATATATATATATATATATATATATATATATATATATATAGCAAAAGATGTTGATAGAATATATATATTTATATATAGATAGATAGATAGATAGATATGCAAAAGATGTTGAAAGAAAATATATATATATATATATATATATATACACACAAGTAATCCCTCTAATATCCGAACGCCCAATATCCGAACATCCCCATTAACTGGACATAATCGTCCCGGGATCCAACATTCCCAAAATGGTCCAAAAACCAAAAAAAAAAAAATGAAATTTTCCCGTCCGTAATTTGAACTTGCCGTGCACGGCGCGAGACAGCTTTGTTGTGGCGCATCATTCCTCCGACGTCCGATAGAGCGCTGCTGCATCCTCCCCACTTTCCTCCTGTCTCTCGCCGCGAGTGCACGCTCGTCGTTATGGCTGCCCACGTGCTCGCTTTTGTGGTGGTGCCTTACCTGCTGCAGGCACTCCTGCTGCTCTCGGGCCTCCTATTAGTGTGTGTGATGATGGCCCTGCCGCCTGAGAAGAGGAAGAGAGTGGTGTTGACTCTGGAGAAGAAACGGGAGATATTGGAGAAAGTAGATGCGGGGTGGTCTTCTTCCCGCATCCTCCGCAAGTTCAACCTGGCCCGATCTACTTTGTTCGATATCAAGAGATCCCAAGACAAACTCATGCAGTACACGGCTGACTTTTCGTCGAGAAGCAAACGCAACGTGGAGAGGAAGGTGATGTTTACTCCCAAGTTTGCTGAAATCAACCGCTCCACATTGATTTGGTATCAACAGCAACGTGCTGCTGGTGTGATGGTACATGGAACGGAGCTGAAGGCTGCTGCTGAGAAGTTCGCAAGGCTTCACAACGCCCTAGACTTCAAGGCATCCGAGGGTTGGCTCTTCACGTTCAAGTTACGGCATGGCCTTACCAACCGTAAAGCTCATGGCGAAGCTTTGGATGCTAACGAGGATGGAGTTGACGAGTTTCGGCACAAGGTGAAGGGCTTGATCGACAGGGAGGGCCTCACTCTCGGTCAAGTGTACAATGCTGACGAAACCGGTTTATTCTATTGCTCTTTGCCAACGAACACTCTAGCCGAGGAGACGGAGAAGCGTGTACCTGGCCGCAAGCCCTCCAAGGAACGGATATCTGCTTTGTGTTGTGCCAATGCTAACGGCATGCACCGGCTTAAGCCCGTTATTGTTGGCCGTGCAAAGCAGCCTCGGTGTTTTCGTGGGGTGATGGATGTCCTTCCTGTTGTCTGGTACCATTCTTTGAAGGCATGGTTTACAGCCCAGATCTTCAAAGACTGGTTCCACAGCCACTTCGTCAAGGAGGTCATACATTACCAGACGAAGACACTGGGAATCCCGCGTGACCAGGTAAAGGCCCTCCTCCTTGACAATGCACCTGCCCAACCGTGCAACAAGGACTTGGTGGCTGAGAATGGCCGGATTAGGTGCATGTTTCTGCCACCTAATACGACTGCTCTCATCCAACCAATGGACCAAGGAGTGATTGTGGCAACAAAGCGCCTATACTGCCGGAAGTTCCTGGACGAGGTGATGGTTGTTCTCGAGGACGAGGACGAGCGCAGGGAGGGACGGGACACACGAGGCCAGTGGACTTTGGAAAACCTTCGCCGCTACAACATCAAGTCTGCACTCTACAACTGGGCCAGTGCATGGAAGGAACTCCCTGTCAAGACTCTAGAAAATGGTTGGTCTCGTCTGCTTCTCAGAACGGATGTGGAGTACGATTTTCTAGGGTTTGACGTGGATGACTTCCATGCATGGCTACGTACGCATGGCGATGATGTTGATGTGGACGATGTGCGTGAGTGGTTGGATGAAGACGAGGGCGATCCTGAGTATCAGACATTGTCTGATATCGAGATCGTGTCTTCAGTTGCAGGTGTCAGTACCGAGCTTGAAGGTTCAGACGAGGAAGGCGAAGATGATGCGACTCCTCTTAGCAGGACACTACTCCAGCCATCCCCAAGCTGAGTGCACTCCGGGAGTACCTAGAGTTCGTACTTGACTACCTGGAACACCCGGACTGTGACGGGGAGATGGGGCCCTTGGGACTTGTGGAGGAAGTGCATGCTTTCAGGCAGCACATCATCAATCGTCAGAATCGTCGGTCCTTGCGTCAATCAACGATTGACAGTTTTTCCAGGCCCGTGACCCCCGCTGTGCCCAGCCCTGGCTCCACTCCGTTGCCTCCCCAAGACAGGCCCTCATGCTCCGAGCCACAGCCCAGCACAGCCACGGTGGAGTCACCGCTCGACGTGAGTTTGCGTCTGTCTTCAGAGTCGTCTGCAGTGGGTACGCCATCACCACGACCCAGCGACGCACCCCTAGGTCACCTGCCAGTGATACTCTCGGACTCTGACAGTGATTAAACAGCAAGAACTTCTCCACTAGACCACACGGGAATTTACAGTGTTGTGCAGTGAAAAAAAACAGTGTGTTGTGTTAAGGATTTACAGTTGTGAGTGAAAAGACTAATTTGGAACAAAATTTAACGTAAATAGACTTGCTTGTTTTGCTTTAGAAAATTATTAGAAGAATGGGAAAAGTTAAAGTGCAGAGTGCAACACTTAGTAAGTTACAATGGAGCATTAGTTAGACAAGAGTGCGCACTGTGAATAGAACGGACTTCTGAGTGCGATTGACTAAGTTCAGCGCAAGACTTCATGAACAGTGTACTGGAAGTGCTTCAAGAAATCCTTCTTACTGTCAGAGTCCGAGAGGAGGCGGTTATTCATCGAGATGGCTATGGACTTGCTGTAAGTAGGCTGAATGTTTCATACTGTACTTTTTTCCATACTATACTTACCTCAAACACCTCATTTCACTCTTTAATGTCCTTTATTGGTGTGAATAGTTTGTTAGGAGCTATGCATGTGGGAAATATTTTCCCCCAGAGCAGTTGCGCTATCTATTTTTATCATAGTTATCCCTGGTTAAAGGCAGAGGAAAAATTGAGACCATTGTTAATTGTTCAAGCGGTTTTAATAACCCAGAACTTACGTTCTCTTTAATAATTCTTGTTGTTGATAAATTAAATGCTACTGCATTTAACCCCCGTGGACAACTATACATTGTAAATACATGTAATTATGTGGTATTTTCCACTGACCTAAACTGCGTCTGCGCGTTAGTTGATGTGGCAAGCAGGGAAAGATTCTCCTGTTAAGGCAGATGTGGAATTAAGATATTTACACAGTTAAAGGAAATATTTGGTCTAACCTTAGTTTAAGTAAAACTAAGATTAATTTGTTAGATTTACCCTGTACATATCATGATGTAATCTAACTGTATTTGGTACTGTAAATAATTAAAAGTTGACAACCTATCATTCTATGAGGGAGGTAGAGATTGCCGCGTTCACTCACTCTGCTCCCAGACCTTGTGGAGTTAACACTTTGTTCCTAGTCATCCTCAAGCTAGGTTGTATATACACACCATAAGGACGCTTGCTTGCTCAAGCAATTACACTAAGCAGCCTCATCATCATCGGTTATCGATCACTCCCTCTTCACTAGCTAAGTAACCTTTACGAATTGGCCAATTCAAGGGGGGATTAGCTATGAGATAGAAGAGAAATAGTTATTGTAGGTGAGTTAAGGTTAAGTTTCGCCTAACTCTATGAGACTTGTTTGATTTACTTAAGAACAACTTTATAGACAAGTAACGACTTATGAGTTGTTTATTAGTAAATACCAGAAATTTCTTACATAGCGGTGCCCAGGCAGGGATACCGACTTGTATACATTAAATATTTTTCACATTTTGGTGCCCAGAAAGAGGGCCCCGATTTGTTTACCAGAACTATTAAACATTTTTCACATTGCATGTGCAGTAGGAAGGTGCTTTTCTGAGTTAGGCTAGGTTAGGGTCCATAAGTACCAGTCCAGGAGCCAGTAACCAGAATGTTTAATATTGTATGAACCTACCTCTAAACCCTCATTTTATGCTTCTTTTGCATTTACTTCAGTCATTTATGTGCCTTATTGGTGTGATTTGTGTCATAAATAGGTGCTATGCATGTCCAGAAGGAGTTGTATAGTTGTTTCTCTGAGTTAGGGTCCATAAGTACAAGTCCATAAGCTGGGGCCCAATATCCGGACAGGACCAGTATCCGGACCTGCCTATGGCCCTATTATGTCGGATATTGGAGGGATTACTGTGTATATATATATATATATATATATATATATATATATATATATATATATATGTGTGTGTGTGTGTGTGTGTGTGTGTGTGTGTGTGTAAAAGATGTTGAAAGTAGAGTGACACAAGGAAGAAAAGTAGCTGATGCAATGAAGGCCTTGATAAGAAACAGAGGAGTGCTGCAGCTGCACGAGGTTTACACGAGAGAGTGATAGTGCCAACTTTAACATAATGGATGTGCCATGAAAGTGAAAAGTCAAGAGTAAGAGCACTGGAGATGAGACTGCTGAGGAATATATGTGGGGTACAGAAGGTGAATGGGATACGAAATAGTGTGATTCGTGAGACACCTGGAGCGAGGAAGTCGATGGACACCTGAATCGAAGAGAGTGTACTGAGATGGTATGGTCATGTGGAGAGAATGGATAACAATACAGTAGTGAAAAAGGTATATCTGAGCGAATTTGAAGGAGGGAGGAGGCGAGGAAGGCCAAGGAGAAGTTGGAGAGATATGGTGGATGAATGTGTGAGGAAAAGGGGTTTGGAAGAGGGTGAGGTTAGGGAACTGACAAGAGATAGAGCTGGCTGGATGAATGTTGTGAAGAGAAGTGCATGATCAGGTTCGTTCGTTTGTTTAAAGATTCCCTGCACCTATTGTGCAGGCCGGGCAATAAATTAGCCTGGTCAGTGGGGTATGGGCTGGTTAAAAAACAGTAAGGGGGGAGGACATGACCTGGGGATTGCCCACCACACACGTCCTGTCTCCTGGCTGGCTTTGTGGTGTGTGTGAGATTTGGCATCCCTTTTTAACGTGACAGTACGGATTGACTCTACTGGATACGTTCATGTGAAACTAGAGAACGTGCTGACTGTTTTTGGCTTATCTGATAGAGCCAGGATTCCGAGAGCTTGAATGATGAGTGAATGAAAGCACATGGCCCATTGGACTGGGCAAATTTGGGCTGTCTGGAGATATGTTACTCCTCACCCCGGCCGAGGGTGGGAAAGGAAGTCCGGATGATTATATATATATATATATATATATATATATATATATATATATATATATATATACTATATGTATATATATTTATATATATTTATATATATATATATATATATATATATATATATATATATATATATATATATATATATATATATGTATACATATATATATATATATATATATATATATATATATATATATATATATATATATATATATATACTGTATGTATATATATATATATATATATATATATATATATATATATATATATATATATATTATATATATATATATATATATATATATATATATATATATATATATATATATATATATATTATATATATATACATATATATATATATATATATATATATATATATATATATATATATATATATATATATATATATATATATATATATATATATATATATATATATATATATATATATATATATATATATACCTAGGCTGCTTTCCCCAAGGAAAGGGAGGTAGCCGAGACAGGACGACACACTCCCCATTTACTCATCCATTCAAACACATTCATTCGCATCTTAGCCCCAAAGTGGAGGAGGGACAGATCCTCACCACAACACACCACACAAGGGTCAACGGCGCAGTGCAATCAGTGACATCCGCAGCAGGGCCAGACAGCAGAGCTGGTTTACCCCTGCCACATCATAATAGACCCATCCCCTTATGCGCACCTTACCTGACTAGCTGATCAGACCAAATGCGGGAGAATATCCCCTCAGGGCTGCGTCATCATTTATTTATTAACGATTTCTCTCCATATATTTCTGTCATGCACAGCCACTCTTCCTTGCTCAACAGACATGCCTCTTGCATCCAACGCTCTATTCACACTGTCCATCCATCCTATTTGTGGTGTCCCTCTGAGCTTTACACCTCTCACATCAGATCTAGTTATCTTTTTCAGCAATTGCTTATTACCCATTCTCTCCATATACTCAAACCATCACAACACCCTCTGCTCAGCTCTACCAGCCATCTCCCGAACAACTCCAGTTCCCCATCGCACTTCATCATTTCGCACTCGATCCATATGCGTCACTCCACATATACTCCACAGACACCTAATCTCCATTACATTCAAACTTTTCCTCTCTGCTACACCCATATTCTATGTTTCAGCCCCATAAAATGCAGTCGGTACCACAACACCCTCATACAGCCTTCTGTTTACATCCATTCTAAGCGAACGACATCTAAACACTTTTTTCATTCTTCCCAGCACCCTACCGACTTCATTCATTCTAAACTTCACTTCTGCATCTATTCTTCCATCCACAGCAACATGTGACCCTAAATATTTAAAACACTCTACCTCCTCAAGCAACTCACCATTTAAAACTATATTCATCCCTCTGCCATCTACCGACTTCGTACCCTACATCACTTTACTCTTATTCTCATTTACTTTCAATTTCCTCCTTTCACACACCCTTCCAAACTCCTCTGCCAACTGTCTCAATCTCTCCTCTGAATCAGCCACCAGTGCAGTATTATCTGCAAACAGCAGCTGCTTCAAATCCCACTCTCCACCATCAACATTCACCAGACTCAGACCTCCACCTAAAACTCTTGCATTCACCTCCCTTACAACACCATCTCTATAAATATTAAACAACCAAGGCAACATCACACATCCCTGTCGCAGCCCCACTCTCACGGGAAACCGATCACTCACAGCATTTCCCACTCTTACACACGCTCTACTATTTACTTAAAAACTTTTCACCCCTTTTGGTAACCTACCATTAAGTCCATACAATCTTAAAACAGTCCACAAAGCCTCCCTATCAATTCTATTATACGCTTTCTCTAAATCCATGAATGCCGAAAACACATCCTTGCCTTTCGCTAAACACATCCTTGCCTTTCGCTAAACACTTTTCACACACTTGTCTCACAGCGAACACCTGATCCACCTATCCTCTCTCTCTCCTAAAGCCACACTGCTCATCACCAATCACTCCCTCTGTACCCTCTCTAACTCTCATAATTAACACTCTGCCATACACCTTACCTACATACTCCTAAAGCTAGTACATTCATACTTAACACCATTGCCTTTATACAACGGGACCACACAAGCACTTGCCCAGTCAATTGGTACCATACCTTTCACAAAGCACACATTCAACCATCTTACTAACCAGTCAACAATAGTCTCTCCACCACCCTTCAGGCATTCCACAGCACACCCATCCATACTTGCAGCTTTCCCTGTTTTCATCTCTTTTACTGCCTTCTCCACTTCCTCCTTCGTTATCAAAGAATCATTCAACTCTCCCAACACATTTATTCATTGCACCCTTCCATCCGCCACAATCTCAGCTACCCTTTCCTCCTTTTCATTTAACAATCTTTCAAAATACTCTGCCCATCTCTTCCTTACCGCATCCATCTTAATTAACATCCTTCCATCCTCTGCTTTTACTTGCTATTCCTTCCCAGACTCTCCCTTTCGCACCCTTTTAACCTCCTTCCAAAATATTTTCTTATTCTGTTGAAAATTCTCAGTCAGCCGCCTACCCCACCTCTGATCTGCTGCCACTTTAGCATTGCGCACAGCCCTTCTCGCTCTATTCCTCTTTTCCTCATACCTCACATATGACACCTCATCCTTCCTCTGCAGCCACACTTCATATGCACGTCTGTTCTCAGCCACAGCCATACTTACTTCCTCGCACCATCATTCACTTCCTTTTTTTACACCACCACCCACACGTCTCACACCACACACCTCTTCTGCATGCCCCACCACAGCACTCTTAAACAAGTGCCATTCCTCCTCCAGACTACCATTTTTCTGATCTTTCACTGCGTTCCACTCATCATTCAATTTCTCCTGATACTCTATCATTTTTTTCCCTTTTATCCAACTCACTCACTTTCAAAACCTCCCTGCCACACCTAACCCTCCTTGCTGTCACCCATCTCTTACCTACCGTACTCTTAACTTTCCCTCCACCAGGTAGTGGTCAGACATACCTCCACTCTTCCCTCTCAGAACTCTCACATCCAACAATCTTCCTATTACATTCCTAGACACAATCACATAGACCATCAGTGTTTTATCCACAACTATTCCACCCTCCTGTCTCACCCATGTATACTTATAAATATCTTTCTTCTCGAACACCGTATTTCCAATCACCATCTCTCGCTCAACACACATCCCTATCATTCGTCCCCCATTTTCATTTCTTCCAGGCACACCATGCATACCAACTACACCTTCAACTGCTATATTTCCCACTCTAGCATTCAGATCTCCTATCATTACCACATTCACATTCGCTCCAAAACTCTGCAGACACTGATCAACATCATTCCAGAAAGATTCCCTCTCTTCTTCATTCCTTTCACTACCAGGCCCATATGCACTCACAAACACCCACAACTCACGTTCAAATTTCGCTTTCACCCACATCAGTCTCGATGACAGCTCCTTCCATTCAATCACACACTGCTGTAATTCCGGACTCACTAACAAGGCCACACCTTCTCTTGCCCTTCCTCTATCAACACCTGACAATCTTTCATTCACACTTCCAAACATAGACTCACCCTTCCCTTTCATCTTCGTTTTACTCAAAGCTAACACATCCAACTTTCTTCCCACAAACATTCTCCCAATCTCCTCCCTTTTAGCCTCAATCGTACTACATCCACGCACATTCATAGACCCAGTCTTCAGGGTATGCGGATAACTCCATCCCCCATCCCTTTCTCTGGCCTGTCTCTTTTTAGGAACTAAAAAACAGAGGAGGGGGTCCCTAGTCCCCTCACCCCGCCCCTTTTAGTCGCCTTTTACGACATGCAGGGAATACGGTGGCAGTATTCTTCCTAACACAACCTGGCCGCTTGTAGTAGTACCATCCCATAGTGCGGCCAGAGTGTGTCCCCCTCGCCACAGGGGAATATAATATATATATATATATATATATATATATATATATATATATATATATATATAAATTGGAGAACAAGGGTTCGCGCCCCGCCAGTTTAGGAAGCTTTGGGAGTGTTTACCCGGCCACGTACTGTTTTGGCAGACATAAAGTGTGCTGTGGTTGACCCAGTGTCGCATATTATAGAGTATGCTTGCAACTAGTCGGCTTGAGCGGGCTGATTACACTTGGTTCACAGACTACACACACATCCAAAGCCACTCGAACATTACAATCACACTTACAAACACTTCTCACCCTACATACAATCTCTATTTGACATTCTAAGACACTATGTACAGATACATAGGCTGTATCGTCCCCACGTCGGTCGGGATTGGCCGGTTCTACAATGGACACTCAAACTGCTGGTGATGGTGATGATGATGACTATATATACACACACATATATATATATATCTATATCTATCTATCTATCTATCTATCGTTACGGAACAGCGAAAGATAATGTAAACTTTAAGTGAGAATACTAAAAATCACTACTGTCCCGTAAAGTTCCAGGTTCAAAACAAAAGAGTTAGGTAAAATTACAAGTTAAAGTTTAATGCTCAAACTAACAACAAAACATTCAGGACTCATAAGGATAATGTAATGGCAAAAAACAAGTTAAATATATGGTTATCTGCAATAGCCTCTACTAACACGAAATTAGCAAGAGTAAATTTACCTAACTCAGCCCTGATAAAATGAAAATACACTGGGTAATGCTCAGTTAATGCAAGATAAATTATTACAGATACAAACTATTATGAACAATGGCTAACAATAAGAACCTTACATGAATTACAAAAACCTCACTAGGCCCACAAATCAACAACCCATGCTACACAGTACAAGAACAAAATGCAATAACACCCACACTCAAATTACACAGCTGCTAGATGGTTGGAGACTTCCTGAGCACTCACAATAATAACTGTACAGGGGAGGACAGAGATGTGAACAAAATGAGGAGTAGATCTAAGTGGCAATTAATGTAGAGACTGAGCTCATTATATAAGGGCCGGCAGAGCTTGATACAACTTGTAAGAAGGACGCGCAAATGAAGCCATAGGGACAAAGAGTTGACAATCCTATTCTGAACAACAGAAAGGACGACTTACTCTACTATAACGGTAGAAGGGGGGACTGAGGCAGAACACGCTCGTGATCAAACATGCAGCATACTGTGCGTTAAAATTACACAAAGGATGATGAAATCATAGGCTATGTAACACCTCCCCACAAAGAAAAAGAAATTTACAAAGGAAATTTCTTATTACTCTAAAACAATCTGTCTAAAGTCTAGATAAGCAATCTGCAATAACATTTTCTTTCCCCTTGACATGTTGTATGTCTAATGAATACTCCTGAAGAAGTAGACTCCATCTTGTCAATCTCTGATTTTTATCTTTAAACTTACTAAGGAATTTCAGTGGGTTATGATCAGTATAAATGACTATGGGGTCAAAACCAGAACACAAATAAAATGAAAAATGCTGTAAACCCAAAATCAAGGCCAAAAGCTCTTTCTCAACAGTTGAGTAGTTCTTTCTACGTTCTGGTGTGGCGATGACATAGTTGATATCACTGAGTTTCTTCTCCACGAAATAAGGACCACTAAACTTGGCTTGAAGAGGTTGCCCATGAACCGGTAGCAGAATCAAAACCTGATCTCCTGGCTGAAAGTGGCGTAACCTGGACTTCTTATCATACCAAGTCTTCATCTTCTCCTGAGCAGCTCCTAAATTCTCTCTCGCCAGCTGTAAAGCAGTGGACAGCCGTTCTTTGAACTTCATCACATACTCCAGCAGGTTGACGTCATCTTCCTCCGACAGCCAGCATTCCTTGAGTAGCTTAAGGGGTCCTCTTACTTCATGGCCAAACAGTAGTTCAAAAGGTGAGAAGCCCAGTGATTCATTTGGAGATTCTCTTGCGGCAAATACAACAAATGGAAGACCTTTATCCCAGTCTTTCTGATGTTCCAAACAGTATTTCTTGAGCATCGATTTGAGTGTTTGATGATATCTCTCCAACGCTCCTTGGGTCTGGGGATGGTAAGCTGAAGACGTGATCTGGGTGATGCCCAACTCTTTCAGGGACTGCTTGAAAACATTTGACATGAAATTACTTCCCCGGTCTGACTGTACCTCCTTGGGCATACCAAACTTTGTGAAGAACCCTGGCATTTCCTGAACCACGTTCTTTGCTTAGATATTTCTAAGTGGAATGGCTTCAGGATAACGAGTAGCCATATCAATCAGGGTCAACACATAAGAAAATCCTGAAGAAGTCTTAGGAAGAGGGCCCACAATATCCACCAACACACGGGTGAAAGACGCCTCAAAAGGAGGAATGGGAACTAGAGGTGCAACCTTTTCGGTCTGATTACACTTCCCCACAACTTGACAGGTGTGATAAGACTTACAATACCAGGAAACATCCCTGAAGATACCTGGCCAGTAGAAGTGTTTCAAAATGCGTGCCACAGTCTTCCTCACTCCAAGGTGTCCTGCCAAACTGGAATCATGAGCCACTCTAATGATATCCTGCCTACAAACACGAGGGATGACAACTTGATGTACAACCTCCCATTCACAGTCGGCTGATGCTGTTGGGGGTCTCCACTTCCTCATAAGTACTCCTGATTTTACGTAATAACAAGTAGAAGCACCGGCTGACTCTTCTTCACTGTAAGCAGAGTTAGCTAGACCTTTCAACTCAGGGTCAGTAACCTGCAACTCAACCAACTCTTGACGAGACAAATTATCAACACTACGGGGTACTGCCTCATCTGGTAAGTGGTCCAAATTAGCAAGAAAAGTGTCAGCTAGGATAACATCATCATCATCATTATCCTCTAAATCACCAGTAACTTTAGACTTAGCCCTAGTGACAGCACATGCAGGGAACACATCAGGGACATCACAATCCCGGGTCGCAGCCACTGGTTCACTAGACAACTGAGGAGCTGGACACACTTGACTTCCACCAATATCATTTCCAAGTAAGAAAGTTACACCTGACATTGGGAGTGTCTCAACCAACCCAACCATAACGGAACCATTAACAAAACCAGACTCTAAATTCACTCTGCACAGAGGGACAGAGAAGTAATTATTCCCTACACCCTGTACAGTTTCATCAGAGGAATTAACATTAGAGCCTAGAACACTGGTCAGCATAAGGGATTGGCAAGCACCTGTATCACGATATATTTTAACTGATTTCCTGTCGTTACTGTCCAGAGGACTGACAAAACCATCAGACAGGAAATTAGCACATGAACTCTTGAGAGTGTCACCCACGTTACTGCTCAAAAGAGGAGCTTCATCATGAGGATTTAATTTACCCCTCAAAGCAGGTTCAGTTAACTCAGTGAAAGAATTCTGGGAACTCTCAAGAGTGGACACTAGACCAGTTGACTGAATATTTAAAGACTCCTTTTTGTTCACATCACGCTGTCTCCTGAAACATCTCTCCGTAGTATGACCAAGCTTACTACAATAAGTACATTTACTTTTCTGAAATCTAGAGGTGAAGCTGGTATTTACTTCCTGAGAAACATCATCTTTATTCTCTTTCCTGTTACCTGTACTCTGAGTAGAGGCAACGTACTTGCTCTCAGCTTTCCCTTTTTCTTTAGAATATCTCTTGGAAGTGAGAAATTCATCAGCTAAAACTGCAGCATCAGACAAATTATCTATTCTTTTCTCATCAAGATATAGGCTTACATCTTTACTAATACACCTTTTGAAGTCCTCCAGCAAAATCATCTGCTTAAATTTGTCAAAATCAGAATCCACATTCTTAGAATTTAACCACTGCTCTAACAGATCTTCTTTGATTTTTGCATACTCAACATGGGATTGCTTATCTTGCTTGTAAGTTGCCCTAAATTTTACTCTATAGGCTTCAGGAACAAGCTCATAGGCCTTCAGAATCAAGCTCTTAACTACATCATAATTATCAGATTGATCCTGAGGCAAAGATGCATAAGTTACTTGAGCTTTACCGGTGAGAACAGTTTGAAGGAGTATTGGCCAATACTTTTTGGGCCAATTAAAACCTGTAGCTACCCTCTCAAACAACTGAAAATACTTTGTTAAATCAGATTCATTAAAAGGAGGGACAAGTTTAACATTTTTAGCCACATCAAAATCATCAGAGCTAGATGATCCAGTTCCCCCTTGTTTCATGCGATACTCATGGTCTGCCTGAATCCTAGCAAGTTCAACTTGTGCCTCAGCCTCCTTAGAACAGGCCTGAAATTCAGCCTCCTTAGCACGAAACTCCGCCTCCTTAGCCTGAGCTTCCTGCAGGGCTAGCTGTAACTTAGCTAATTCAATCTGCGGTTGCTCATTTGGAGGAGTTTCATTAAACAAGCTTTCATTAATCATACCAACAATTTGATCTTTAGAATGATGAGATCGAACAGCAATTCCCAATTGCTGAGCAACAAGCTTAAGTTCATTCTTTGTTCTGTTTTTTACATCACACACTGTTTGCACATTTGACAAAAAATCTTTGGCTTCATCAAGTGTAGGAATAGTAGACATCATGAATAAATCACAGTCACAAAATATCAAGCAATATCCTTATGATAATATCCTGAATATCCTGATAAGAGGTCGCCAAGTTTAATGTTATGGAACAGCGAAAGATAATGTACACTTTAAGTGAGAATACTAAAAATCACTACTGTCCCGTAAAGTTCCAGGTTCAAAACAAAAGAGTTAGGTAAAATTACAAGTTAAAGTTTAATGATCAAACTAACAACAAAACATTCAGGACTCATAAGGATAATGTAATGGCAAAAAACAGGTTAAATAAATGGTTAACTGCAATAGCCTCTACTAACACGAAATTAGCAGGAGTAAATTTACCTAAGTCAGCCCTGATAAAATGAAAATACACTGGGTAATGCTCAGTTAATGCAAGATAAATTATTACAGATACAAACTATTATGAACAATGGCTAACAATAAGAACCTTACATGAATTACAAAAACCTCACTAGGCCCACAAATCAACAACCCATGCTACACAGTACAAGAACAAAATGCAATAACACCCACACTCAAATTACACAGCTGCTAGATGGTTGGAGACTTCCTGAGCACTCACAATAATAACTGTACAGGGGAGGACAGAGATGTGAACAAAATGAGGAGTAGATCTAAGTGGCAATTAATGTAGAGACTGAGCTCATTATATAGGGGCCGGCAGAGCTTGATACAACTTGTAAGAAGGACGCGCAAATGAAGCCATAGGGACAAAGAGTTGACAATCCTATTCTGAACAACAGAAAGGACGACTTACTCTACTATAACGGTAGAAGGGGGGACTGAGGCAGAACACGCTCGTGATCAAACATGCAGCATACTGTGCGTTAAAATTACACAAAGGATGATGAAATCATAGGCTATGTAACAACATTATATATATATATATATATATATATATATATATATATATATATATATATATATATATATATATATATATATATATATGTATCCACACACACACACACACATGCGGTACATACTGTATATAGAAAGATAGATAATCATCATCATCATCATCATCATCATCTGCCGTTGCAAGTCCACTCCCCCAACCTTATCCATGAATTCTTTGACTGAGTCAGTCTCTGCCAGGTTTTGCCAACAAACTTGTCTGTCTCATGTCTCTGCCCCCTGGCTGGCTTTTTTCTGCTACGCTTAAAATCTCCTTGAGTCCAGTCAGTCAGCCACTTGTCCTATCGGTTATATCTTGTTCTTTCTAAATCATATACCCACCTCCATTTCTGTTGTTTTATAATTTCCATAATGACTGACTTTTGCCTGTCATCTCATCCAAGCTGATCTCTTCCTGTCTCCCAAAGATATTCTCAACACTGACCTTCTCTTTCTTCTTTGGGAATGATTTTGTCAATGTCAATGTCAATGTCTATGTCTCACAACGGTGCGGTATACATTCATTATATACTTTTCTTCCATACACATTCGTTGTATACTTTTCGTTCCATACACACTGCAAGCTACTTTCCATGATATGTCTGTGTTTATAGAATGCTGTCCATCCAATTGTATTTTTATTCTTTTTCATGGTCTTCCATTAGAAGAGAGAAACCTGTACTTTACACAGGAAAAATCATCCAATATATTACCACTCTCCAGAAATCGAGCCTTGGACTCTCAGGTGACAGCCAGGCAGCATACCACTACATTACCACTATGCCGGGAATTGAACCTGGGACTCTCAAGTGAGAGCCAGGCAGCATACCACTACACCTTATCTCACATTGTCACAATCTTGTAACCAATGTCTCTCCACCCCCACTGTGGGCCTGAAGAGGATGAGATAACCACCGCAAACCCCCCCGGCCCCTCACGGGGGCTCGAGTACCTGGGAGTGGCTTCGGTCGCCCGGGCAAGTACCACATCTCCCAACACAACACACACAACAACACCTTTATTTCTACACCGAGAAATGACTCCCCGGCTGTCATTTCTCGACGACTCCTTCTTTCCTGGGACATTGAGGGCAATCTAGGACCCACCAACAAATACATATGTTCAACATGCTCAAAACCTATCATGTCGAACCGACAGACAAAGGGTTCAGTTCAGTGCAATTCCTGCGAGAACTGGACCCATTACACCTGCACAACACCTGCATCCAGAAAATATTACACAAACACCTGGACCTGCTCCTTCCCCCCACTCACCAACCCTCCTACCAATCCTACTGCTACTTCCTTCACACCTCCACAGCCAAACCCACCGATCCTTCGCACACCATCCAGTCCCCCAACTCCTCCCATTCCAACCCATCCTAATCCACCTCAACCCTTACCTCCAGCACAACCTCCTCCTACCTCTTCCCCTCCACCGACACCACCTCCCCTCCGTGCTGCAGCAGCCAATACACACATCGCACACACAACATAAACATCCTTCAGTTAAACATAGATGGCATAAACACCAAAAAACAAGAACTCACACAATTCATCAAACAACAGAACATACACATTGCCATCTTACAAGAAACAAAACTACACAGAGCACAGAAAACACTGACATTTCATAACTTCACCACCATTCGACAAGACCAGGCCGACGGCGGTGGCTGTGGACTCATCACCCTGGTACACAAATCCATCAACTTTGCAGATACCAGTGCACGCACAAAGTCACTTCTCCCCCCACATGACTCCACAACAGAAATACAATCAGTTAAAATACACACTGGTTACAAATCACACATAACAATCGCTAACACATACATTCCCTCCCAATCATCCCCCATGGTACCACACAATTACTCTCCACAGATACACCACATTACCAACATACCCAACATCATCCAGGGTGGTGATTTCAACGCCAAGTCGTCGGCCTGGCATGTCAACAACCCTGACACAGACAGAGGGCTGGTACTACAATCCCAAACAGATCATCTTGTCATACTGAACAATCCAGACCAACATACCCATATGCCACACCAAGCCCTCTTCCTCCCATCATCTCCAGACATCACCTTCTGCTCCCCAAACCTCGCCCCCACTACATCATGGAGAGTGGTCAAAACCTTAGGTTCTGATCACCTCCCAATCATCATCAGTACCAAAATCAGAATCACCCCAGCTGGCCACAAACACTATCTATCTATCTATAGCCCGACGCCCTAATCCCGCAAAGGGTGACCGCAGACAAAACGCCTCCAAGTCACTCCGTCACCCACCATTTGACTACCCTCCCCCCAACTCACCCCCCCCCCTCAAATACCTCTCAACTCCATCCCTCCACCTCATCCTCTGTCTACTCCTCCCTCTCCCTCCCTCCACCTCACCTACATACACCCTCTTAGTCAGTCTTTCATTCTCCATTCTCTCCACATGTCCAAACCACCTCAGTGTATTTCTCCTACGAGTAATCTTCTCAACCACATCCACATCTACCCCACAACGTTCCTTCACTTCTTCATTCGTCAACCTGTCCCTCCACGTCACTCCACATGCTCCTCTCAGGTAACTCATTTCCACTGCTCTCACTCTTGACTATTTCCCCTCTTGCAAGGTCCACGCCTCGCTTCCATACGTCAGGGTAGGGATCACAGTACCATCATGCAGTGACTTCTTAACTTCCATACTCACCTCCCTATTTCTCATCACTGCTTTCAGTGTACCAACAACCTTCCTTCCCTGCTGTACCCTTTCACGTACTTCATCCCTCAAAGTTCCATCCTTACTCATCACACTACCCAAGTACTTGAATGCACTCACATTCTCCATATCCTCACCACCCAACCTCACTGCACACTCTGTGACTTCATTCCTCTCAAACACCATAACTTTACTTTTGTTTACATTAACTTTCAGCTTCCTCCTCCTACACACTGTCCCAAATTCATTCACCAAACCTTGCAACTCCCATTCATCTTCACTCAACAATACTATATCATCAGCAAACAGCAACACCGGAAGCTTCCAAATCTCACCCTCATTCATTAGGGCCAGCCCCACATCCACTGCCCTACCTTGCACCTCCTTTACAACCCCATCCATATATATATATTAAACAGCCATGGAGACATCACACACCCCTGTTTCAGTCCCACATTGAGATCAAAGAACTCACTCAGCTCACCATCCACTCGCACCGTAGCCCTAGCCCCCTCGTACATACTCTTCACAGCACTCAACAATTTCCCCTCCACTCCATATATTCTTAATACCTTCCACATACCTTGCCTATCTATTCTGTCATAAGCTTTCTCCAGGTCCATGAAGGCAGCATACACTTTCCTTCCCTTCTCTAGATACTTCTCCACTAAACATCTTAGAACAAATATCTGATCTACACACCCTTTTCCCTTCCTAAATCCCCCTTGTTCTTCTCCAACTAGCTCCTCTGTCATATGCCTAACCCTATCAATGAGTATTCTACCATATATTTTACCAGTCACACTAAGAAGGCAAATACCCCTATGGTTACCACATACTTCTCTCTCCCCTTTCCCTTTGTACAGAGGAACAATTATACCTGATTTCCAGTCCTCTGGAACCTTCCCTCTTCCCAAGCCAATCTACACAACTTCCATATACACTCCACAACAATCTCACCCCCATACCTAAGCATTTCACCACACACTCCATCAATTCCTGGGGCCTTTCCCAGCTTAATCTTCTTCATCGCTTCCACTACTTCCGCCCTACTGATCTCTTCCTCCCTCCTCTCATCTCTTCTTCTCCCAGCTATTCCCCAACCACTTATACTCACACTGCTCTCACTCTCTACATTCAACAAATCCTCAAAGTGCTCCTTCCATCTCCTCAATTTCTCTCTCTTCTCCACTAACAATCTATTATTCCTATCTTTCACTCCCCTATTATTTCCCCTTTCACACTGCCTTACTTTCTTTACCTCCTTCCAAAACAATTTCTTACTCTCCCTCCATTTCACACTCAGATTCCTCCCAAACTCTTCATCCACTTTCTTCTTACTCTCCTTCACCAGTCTCTTAACCTCCCTTCTCCTGCACACACATATACCTCTCTCTTCTCTCTCTCATCTTCTCCCCTACCTCTACTCGCCAACCATTTACTATATGCCTTCTTCTTTTGTTCCCCAGCTCGTTTCACCTCATCATTCCACCATGCTGTCCCTTGCACACCCTTGCATCTCCTCCTCACTCCACAAACCGCCTCACACGCTGCGCCTATCTCTTCCGTGAATATCTTACATACGTCTTCCACCCCTTCCATCTGCTCTAGCTCATACCTTCCCAATCTTTCTTCCACTATGCTCTTATACTCTGTCATTTTCTCACTATCTTGCAATTTCTCCACTCTTCTCACAGGAGCTGCTTCCTCCTGTCTTCCCCTTCACCTCCTCAACCACTTTCTTTACATCTTTACCTTGGCCACAAACACACATACACTAATTATAAGAGAGCTAACTGGGAGGCCTTTGTAACTGAAACAGAACAACATTTCGAAACACTAAACAGTACACCCATCACAAACATCAACACCGCTGTGCACACTTTCAATACAATTATACAAAACGCAGACAAAAGACACATCCCTAGAGGCAGCAGAAAGAGACACAACCCCAACTTCACACCAGAAATTCAAGGCCTCATCAGACAACGGGACACACTGCGACACTCCCCAACACCCCATACACAAGACACCATACAACAAATAAAAGAACTCAACACTCAGATAAACAATAAAATATCAGAACAGCAAACACTAAACTTGAAAAATTACCTCCAAACATTTGACCACAAAACAAACATCAGCAAACTCTACAAAACACTAAACAGCATCACACTTTCCAACAGCAACACAACACAATCACATGCTGCCATCACAACAGCAGACACCATACCCTCAAACAAACAACAAGCAAACACTCATCGATCACATTTCACAAGTCAGCCATCTAAACCCCCATCCCGAAGACCGACGTATCATCCGACATAAAAGACAGTTCCCCACAGACCCAAACTACGCACCTTTCACTTACAACCAGACGAAACACATCATTAACAACCTCAAGCACTCATCTGCCTGTGGACCAGACAACATAAGCAACATTCACCTTAAACACCTTGGACCACAAGGCATACAAGCACTCACCAAAATATCAAATTACAGCTACTCACACAACATAATACCCAACATCTGGAAGCATGGCATTATCATCACTATCCCTAAACTCAACAAAGACCCCACGTTACCCTCCTCACACCGCCCCATTACACTCCTCTGCACCCCGTCTAAAGTCACTGAACGACTGGTACTACAACAAGTCACACCTCACATTCCCCATGCCCAGTCACAGCATGGCTTTAGGTCACTACACTACACAAACACCCTTCTTACAGACCTTACACAGAGAGTTTTCGATGGCATGAATTCAGCTAGGCCACCACACAGAACACTCCTAATCACACTAGACATTAGCAAAGCTTTTGATGCCATCCCCAACCACAACCTCACGAACAAAATATTCAACACAAACATGCATAATAACACAAAGAGATGGCTGGCAATCTACTTAGCAGGCAGATGTGCACACGTAACATTTGCCTGTCAGTCTTCTACCATCAGAAACTTCACAAACGGTGTCCCCCAAGGATCTGTTTTGTCCCCTACAGTTTTTAACCTATACATGCATGACATACCCACACCCCACACACCACAGATACACATAGCCTCCTATGCAGATAATATAACACTTACATGTACGCACCAAAACGCAAACACAGCTGCACACATCATTCAACCTTACCTCAACACACTACACGAATGGTTCACCACAAACAGGCTCAAAATAGCCCCAGCCAAATCTACAGTGACCCTTCCCACAAACTGGACAGCAGAACAGTCACATCCCACACCTCACCATAAACAACACTCCCCCACCACACACACACACACACACACACACACACACACACACACACACACACACACACACACACACACACACACACACACACAAAATCCTTGGTGTTACATACAATACATCAATGTCATTTAAACAACACATCACAAACATTAAAAACAAAATAACACCAAGACTCAATGTTTTGAGGTCACTTGCCCATATAACATTCGGACACAACAAAGAAACCACCACCACAGTATACAAACAATACATACGTTCAGTGATGAATTATGTAAGCCATGCCTGGGCTTCTAGCCTCACCAAAACACACTACAACACTCTACAGACCATACAGAACAAGGCCCTAAAAATAATCACAGGCTGCACAGCTACCACACCCACAGACCACCTACATCAAGAAACCAAAGTCCTCAAAGTCAAGGATCACCTAGACATGAGAGGCACCTAGTTTCTTGCTGCAGCCTCCACAAACCCACAACATCCACTATATTACATGGCAGCACATCCACCCACACCAAGAAACATCAAAACAACACCCAGCACACGATACCATACACAAATACTGTCATCTCTCCCCCCTCGCCCACCTCAGACCAGCTTCCAGAAGCATATCCACACTCAAATCACTCACCGCTCCATTCAGTCACTTAAAGACAACACACAGCTGCATGCACGGCCTCGTGATATCCACCCTTCTGAATCCTATCTCCCTCGTGAAGACAGGGTCCACTTGGCCAGGCTGAGATGTGGGTACCATCCAGCCCTCTTAAGCTACCAGAAGAGGCTAGATGACTCCGTTGCTGATGCCTGTCCAGGATACAACACAGCACCCCATTCTATTAAGCACATTATTGAAGACTGCATTGCACACAATCACCTATACCAACAACACAACATACACTCTTTGAGAGCTCTGTGGGAGAGCCCGGTCTCGGTCAAGGCCTTCCTAAGGGACTCGGTGCTGTTCGGCCAGACTGCCTTGGGAACAACTACTACTACTACCCCCTGGTACTCGGGGCCAGGCCCACGATCGGGGCGGAGGGACATTGGTTACAAGATTGTTACAATGTGAGCTAACTTTTACCTGGTCGTAGTGTGGTGGTATGCTGCCTGGCTCTCACTTGAGTATCCTGGGTTCGATTCCTGGCATAGTGGTAATATATTGGATGAATTTTCCCGTGTAAAGTACAGGTTTCTCTCTTCATTCTGACTTGCCATAAGTGCTTGGGATAGAGTAAAAGCATCTACTTGCCCGAGTGCCAGGGGGTTATCTCATCCTCTTCAGGCCCGCAGTGGGGTTGGAGGGACATTGGTTACAAGATTGTGACAAATGTGAGATAACTTTTACCTAGTTGTGGTGTAGTGGTATGCTGCCTGGCTCTCACTTGAGAGTCCCGGGTTCGATTCCCGGCGTAGTGGTAATATACTGGAAGTCTTCTGTTAGTTTTGGTACTTCCCCAGGAATCTGTACTTCTTAACTTCTTTGAGAATTTCTTCATTTATTTATTAATTTATTTTTTTTCACTCTCTTTGGTGTATTTGGATGAAACATTAATTTTATTTCAGTTATTCTTTAACCCTTCACTGAGGCTTTCTCTTTTCATGCCATTTAACATTTCTTGCAATGTCGCTGCTGTTTCTGAGATTAGGACAATGTCATGTGCAAATCATAAATGGTTTAAGTTTTCTCCATCAATGTTTACTCTCTTGTTGTCCCATTCTAGACTGAAAATGCTTTCAAATCATGTCATAAATTTTATGGTGAAACTGTATCTCCCTTACGCACGCCTTTCTGAGCCTTAAGTTTTTCTTAGAATTTATATAACTTTACTATAGCAGTTAACTTCTTGTACTTGTTTACGATCAGTTTGACAATGTCCTTCTTTACTCATTGTTCCCGTGATGAATGTACATTAGCTATGTGCTCCACTGAGTTGAAGGGCTTCTCGAAAGTGACAGACCCGGCCTAAGCACAGTACTTTACTGTATTCTGTTGTTTTCTCCGTTAGTTGATTCATTGTGTGGAGATGATCTGTAGTCGAATATCTGTTTCAGAATTCTGCTTGTTCAGGAGGCTGATTCTCTTTCAAATTTGTTGATAATGTTTCTTCTCTCAAGTTTGTAAATATCTGATAATAAGCAAATTGGTCAGTAGTTTCTAAGCTCTTTTGAGCCGCCTTCCTAGAAAAGCAAACTAACTACTGCATCACACCATATTTTGGGAAGTTCTGTCTTCAGTTTACTTAGGGTAAATAAGTGGGCGGGCCGGTTTTCAACTTGTACTCCTGTTTCTGTCACAAAATCTGCTACTGTTCTGAATCTGCTGCTGTTCTGAAATTCAAACTAACTATGGAAACCATTATTATATTATCTCTCCCGCTTTTTACTGCGCTAAGTGTTTTAATATATATATATATATATATATATATATATATATATATATATATATATATATATATATATATATATATATATATATATTACAGTGATTTTGTGTAACCAGTGTCTTCATGAAATTCCTAGGGAAATGGTGAAATGAGTTTAAATTGGGATGGGTTAAAAAAAAGTTACCGTAGTTAATTTTAGGCAGCATTTAGATTAGGCTTGGATAATCAAAGTTTAGGTTAGGTTAGGCTAGGTTAGGCTGAGTTAGGTTAGTTTTGATAAATGCTAAGTTATGTTAATCGTCCATCTCAGTTAACCTAATCTAATCAAATGTAACCGAACCTAACCTACCGTAACCTAACTATCCTAGCCAACCCTAACCTAAACTTACAGTAGATTATCCCAGCTTAACCTAACCGCAGCCTAAAATAACCTAATCTTACTGTAATTAACCCATCCCAATTTAAACTTATTTCATGAATTTCCAAGGGATTTCATGAAATCGCTGGTTGCACGAATTCCCTGTAAAATATATATATATATATATATATATATATATATATATATATATATATATATATATATATATATATATATATATATATATATATATATAGAGAGAGAGAGAGAGAGAGAGAGAGAGAGAGAGAGAGATATATATATATATATATATATATATATATATATATATATATATATATATAAATAAATATATATATATAAATGGAGCCTCTGTGGTACAGTGGTAAAGTGTGCGTTTTCATACACTGAAGAACGAGGGTTCGCGCCCCGCCAGGGTAATAAACTTTGGGAGCGTTCGTTAGGCCACGAACTGCATTGGCGGACATAAGGGATGCTGTGGTTGAACCAGTGGCGCATACCATAAAGTATGTTTGCACCCAATCGGCTTATGCGGGCCGATTACACTTGGTTCACAGACTACACACACATCCAAAGCCACTCCAACACTGCAGTTACACTTGCAAGCACTTCTCACCCTACATACAATCTCTACTAGACAGCCTAAGCCACTTGGTAGAGATACATTGGTTGTATCGTCCCCACTTTGGTCAGGATAGGCCGGTCCTGCAGTGGACACTCAAACGGCTGATGATATATATATATATATATATATATATATATATATATGTTTAAGGAATATAGTCATATTTTATATATTTAAGGAAAATAATATATATATGTATATATATATATATATATATATATATATATATATATATATATATATATATATATATATATATATATATATATATATATATATATATATATTATACTACATATATAGATAGATAGATAGATAGATAGATAGAGATAAATAGATAGATAAATAGATAGATATGTGTGTGTGTGTGTGTGTGTGTGTGTGTGTGTGTGTGTGTGTGTGTGTGTGTGTGTGTGTGTGTGTGTGTGTTTGAAAGTTTCATTAAATTTTGCTAAAAAAGAACGAGCCACTTTTGTGGACTGTTCACCCTTATATGGAAAAAAAAAAAAATTCTTGATACGCACTGATGCTGAAAATTGTACGAATATTATATAGTCCGAAGTACAGATGACAGCTGCATCTTTTTCTTAATTTTTCTTTCAATTAATCGTTTCCCTGTGACGTCTTACTTGTGAAATGTGGCTTATACTGAATATTATTGGAGTTTGCAAGAATGAATTAAAATGTGTGAACACCTGCAAAATTTTTTAGCATGTCGATGAGAAAGATTTTATGAAATATATCGAACAACACTCTTGTTATAAAGCTTAAAACTACATGATTTTTGTTCTAAAATAAAAATGCAATCGCGTTTCTTACTTCTCTCTCCATGGAATCTGACAGCCAACCTCATGAATCTCTAGCAACACTCATGAATATATTTACCCATGGATTAGCGTCATTAGCAGCTCTTTCACTTTAGCTACATATGTTGTGTACGTCCATGGATAGTAATGTCGGAGAGGAAATAGGACTTGTTACAGGTAGTATTAATCTAACCTAATTTAACCTAACCAGACTTAACCTGAGCTGACATAACCAATCTTTTTCTTATTCTAACCAAAATGTATTCTAACTTAGCCTAACGTAACCTTACCTAGCAACAAAATTTAACCTAACCTAACCTAATTTAACCTAGACTTACAGTATGTAATTCAACCAAAATTCTATCTAACCTAAGCTGGTGTACCCTTATCTAACCTAAAGCATAATTAGGAAGAGGAGGGAGAGAGGTTTTAAATAAGATTTCCTGCTTACTATGATATGTGGTACACCATAAACAGCAGTAAGCCTTAAACTAGATCTTCCAACTATATGATAGCGATGAGCAAATATCTGTGATGTGTTTCAGGTGCGCAACTTCCTCTCGTCTCTGCCCACGCCAACCAACAAAGCTCTCCACCCTTACCTCGTGGAGCCAAGGACACCTGTCAAGACTGAGCTGTAGATGCACAAGCTCTACAAGGCCCATATTCTACCCCGTGAACAAGGCTGCCCATCACTTATTCCTTCCTAGTTTATCTCTGCATACGAGTGGTTATTGTTCTCGTGTACGTTCATCATCATCGTCATCATCATCACCCAGACCTCCTTTTCTCCCCAAAGATGACGTGAGGAAATGTCCAAGGAACAAAACCACTTGACAAAATGAGAGCTAACCAAGGTCTGACCAGTTGTATGGGTCACACTTATTCACTCACCATTCTAGCTCTGTAATACGTTTCTTATGTAAATAATGTTGACATTAATGTGGTATAAATAACACATAAGATTTTTGTTTTGTATGTGTAATATTCTGAATGAATCATCAAGAGAAATGTGTTAAGGAACTGCCTTAGCCAGTGGAAGTACGGACTTTAGGTTTGTCTTTTTCTTCTTCCTTATTGATTTATTTTCCCCATTTTACCTTAATGTCTTTTACATTTCTTTTACGAGATCATGGATTGCATAAATACCCTATAGGAGAATACTAACGCGTCACACGCAAAAGTAAACTGGTGAGCAGCTTGAGCTACGGAGACTCCTTTAAGGTCAAATATGCAGATGAACCTGTGCATGAAGTTCTGTTCAGCAGAAACAATGCCTTGGTAGAAAAATTTTTTGTACTGGAGCATAATATTTCAACAGTACTAAAAAGCATTATATCATATGCCAGACCTGTTCAGAACGCAGCGTCTGGCACCGAAACGTTAAGGGAAAAAAAATCTCCAATGGCATCACCAGCCTTTGTGTGTGTGTGTGTGTGTGTGTGTGTGTGTGTCCAGAAGCTATACTGGAGTGTATGTAAATACAAAATGAAACATGGGTGTCTAGTGACGAAAAATGTGTTGTAGCACGGCCTGATGTGTCTCCTAGACAAACCAACACCATGTTTGTAACTGGCTCCTGTGACGCTGAGTCTAAGTAGGCGACGTTGGTTCTCGAATGCGAGTTGCTGATTAGTATATTTTTAATCAGTGTATAGTGGATTGTTAAAGAGGAAAAAAAAAAATATCGATTTTCACTCAGCACGATGGCAGAAGACGAATAAAAATATCTGATCCTATATAGAACTCCGATTTCATATTCATTTCCTTAACTGGTCTTTAACTGATGATAACACGGCTCCACGGGCGGAATTTTCATCGGCTTAGGAGATACTTGAGCACCTCCTTCTTACCGGTTTGTTTCTAATTGTAGCTGTGTAATAATTCCATACCGGTATATCTTGTTTATCCACTCTGTTTTTGCACTAATGAGACGTTAATCCAACATAAGTGTAATATGCCAAATTTATCAACCACATGAGTAATATGCCAAATTTATCAAACCCAAGAGTATTACGCCTAATTTATCAAACAGAAGTATAATATGCCAATTAAATCGCCAAGGCTGAGGAGGTGGAAAAGTTTTTTTTTTTTTTTTTTTTTTTTTTTTAATGGCAGAATGAATGAACCGAAGGTTAAGTTCTTGAAATGTTTCTCCTCCATTTAAAGGAAGTTAATATTAATAAAAGAGACCCCAAATAAAAATTCTTTAATTTCTAGACACCTAGACACATTTGAACGACTCGAATTCATATGATGAGGGAAATAGGAACTAAAGAAGATAATTCCAAACGTGATCGTTTGCATAGGCTACGTGAAGGACTAAGAGCATCAGATAACTACTGCTACTAGAAACTGGGTCACTAGGACGATACCAAGGAAGGACGCCTTCATGTGGTGTCACCGAACTGGTTGGCTTTACCGCCGGGTTACATGAACATCCCTCAGATCCCTCGCTAGCCCCCGAAAGGAGGAGGATGGACCGCAGAACAACCTCAGCTCCAGCCCAATGGGTTCACGTTTCAGAAGGACCTGAGGCTCGTTTTACTACTACTACTACTACTACTACTACTACTACTACAAATGATCTAAAAAGAGAAAAAAAGGGTTAAGTGCTCCATACTCGCCTTTAACTGGGGAGGTATGCAAGCAGACAGTGCAGATACTCAGTGATCATCGACACAACGATGTGCTCGGGAAAGAGATGCAACACTGCAGTGGAGAGAGAGAGAGAGAGACAGAGCGAGAGAGAGAGAGAGTCATTAAGAGGAGAGGGGTGGATGTGAGAGAAAACTTTGACTCCATCCTTTTCAGAAACGCTGTATCCAGTGACCCATCAGTTGCAAAAGACATGGCGTTAAATTAATGCATATCAGCTTCACGGAGGTGGTTAACGATAATAAACAGTTTTGCTAAATCTCGGTCTTCTCCTAGAATATAACCCGTAAGTTTCGTTGTTATATCCAGGCTCCTAATTATACTGCTAGGTAAACAAACAATAGTAGTAGTAGTAGTAGTTGATGTCGTTGTTGTGGGTCAGGGTTTATGTGGATGGTGAACTCGGTGAAGTGCAGGCTGAAGTTGCCCTTTCTCTGCAGTCCACCATCCTCATTTCAGGTAGAAAAGGAGCTGGAGGAAGTTTATATCACTGGTAGAAAAGGAGCTGGAGGAAGTTTATATCACTGGTAGAAAAGGAGCTGGAGGAAGTTTATATCACTGGAAAGAAAAGCTTTTCCGGTTTATCAGCGCCACAGAGTGAGGGCGTCCCTCTCCAGCACCAATGAAACAAGTACAAGGGGGAAAAAACAACTTTTTTCAAAAGTCTGATCGGCCCAAGAATCAAAATGGGGTTCTTCCATTTGTGAGCTAGGTGTTGTTTTAATTGTTGTAGCTACTGCAACCCCTGGATCACCAAAGTGTTAACCCAGTGGACTGCAGGTTAAAGCTGCTCTCCTCCTCCAGTCCCTTTTGGGGTATAGGAGGGACAGTGAGAAACTTTCGTATAACAGGGCAGCTCCACTACCCGGTCATGTCGGTGCCACCACTTGAAGACGTCACATTCCAGCATCATTTGCGAGCAATATTTGCTAACTAATGTCCCACCTGGCTCTATGATGCATAACACACATTGGGTCGTTTTATAAGTGATCTTGGAGTTTTCGTAACACCTTTTCCTTAGTGATTTATTCTGCACATTGCACCTCAGTATCCTCTTCTATGTTACTGATACAAAGTATGTTGATATAAAAAACAAACAAATAACATACAAGAGAACATCAAGGTGTAACATGCAAAACAAATCGCCAAGGAAGAGGTGCTACGAAGCCTACCTTGGCACCTAAAATAAAGTCCATTGATTAATACCGCTTCCAGAGTTCACAGTGGTCCTGATATTTTCTGTAGCATTCTTGGTAGGTCTTGCAGTACGTCCAAACTAATTTCGGTACTTATTATGTCCTGTACAATTGCCGTTGAGGTTGTTGGTGAAATCAGTCACCCTCCTCTGACTACATGTTGAGGGTGTAAGTGAGAGGATCCTCCTGATATCAACAGGAATATGATCCATGGAATAATTCTCCTCATCTTTACCTCTCGAAAGAATAATTATATTAGATAATCCACTATTATTAGCAAGTTATGCTAAGGGTGATGATAGTGATGATGAATACTACAGTTATCTCGACTTGTTTAATATTACTACCCAAAAAAGGAGTCTAAATCGATTCCTAAGTCATGTAAATGCCTTGTTAAGGTGAGAGCTGATATGGTTTCACCCATGTTTGTCTGTCTGCTATGCGACCACAATTTATTCTGATATGTGTTAACTGCAGCTTATTTTCACCGTGTGTACTAGGCTTTTCTGTCGTGTCTGGTGTTACAGAGTTGCAAGCTAAATTTCTTGAGACCTTTTTTAAGTGATCAATATGTATTTCTAATGCTGTCACTCGATAGTGACTTAACCACTACCTTATTGTCTCTTCTCTTAATTACCCTGTATGGGCCTTCAAAATTTGAGGACACTTTATTGTCTAGTGTGAATGAGGCCATAGACAATATCACCTATGCTGATGTTTGATTCTTTTGCCCTCTTGTTAAATGATTCTGTCATTTCTTCCTTGGACATCGTTAACTGTTTCTTTATCTCTGTGTGTATTTCTTGAAATTCACGTCAGTGAAGTTTAGGATAATCGTCATGATTATATACGGGAATTTGTTCACCTTCTAACGTCTCGTAAGGCAGACTTTTGTCTGACCCGTAAATGTTGAAATGAGGTGTATCTCCTACGGGTATATTAATTGCACAATTGAGTGATGCTTCAACTCTGGGGATCCAGTCATCCCAGTTTCCATAACTTTCATTGAGAATGTGCCGTAGTACATCTAATATATTTTTTTTAACATTCATTATAATATATTGTTTACATATTTCTTTCAAAATTTCAGAGTTAAATTCACCACCATTGTCACTTCTTAGCACCTTCGGTGTGGTGAACCTACAGATCACACTATCAGTGAATACCTGTGTGACTGTTTCTTTTGTTTTATCCTTAATAGGAACCAAGATCACATATCGTGAGAAATGATCGGTAGCAACAAAATGATACTGATTGTGATTGGTAGTTAAGGGTAATTTAAGTAAATCAACTATGACAGTGTCCCACGGTTGTTTAGGTACAGGATATTTCCCTATAGGCGCAGGTGATAAAGTGTAACCTCTGTGCCTTGCACATGATTCACATTATTTTGTCGTTGTGATTATGTATGTCTTTGCGTAACGTTGGCTAATAATATGACATCCGGGCCTGGCCTGCCTGACTGTCCTGTCCTTGCCAGGATGCCCTGCATGTGGACTGCTATGTATTATCCTTAAAATGTGTGATATCATTGTATTAGGAATAACTAATTGCCTATTTTTTTTTTTTTATGATTTGGTTGTCCTGGATTTATCCTATATAAGGCATTGTTTATCACTGTGAATTATATCAATTGTACATGTAACTAGGGTAATGGTACATCACTGCCTGACTCCGAGATGATATATTACTTTAGACCATACTGGTTCCTGTCTCTATGCCTGTGAGATTTCTTAATTTGTAGGGATCGTTTCCCCATTGTTGGAGAGTGATTCACGTGAACTTATTGTAGCAACATTGGCTAATGGAGTATGGTATAAGGCATCTGCTGCCAAATTTACCTTTTATGTAGTGAATATTTACATTGTAATTCTGGATTTTACATTACCATCATGCTCTCCTCCACAAAGGAGTTTTTCTTAGAACATGCCCACGAGAGGCTTGTGGTCTGTGTATAGGTGAATTTCGTATCCATACACAAGGTCACGAAATTTCTGTAGAGCAAATATTACTGCTAGGGCTTCTAAGTCTTCTGTACAGTAATTTTTCTCAACTCCTTTTATTTGTCTACTGGCAAAAGCAATTGGTTGGTATTAACCTCATTTATCCTTTTGCATCAGTACAGCAATTAAAACCTTTGATGAAGCATCTGTGCAAATTATGAATGGGTTTGTGAAATTAGCATAGACCAAGCAAGGTGCACATGTAAGTTTATCTTTTACTTCATTAAATGCAATTTTTTGTTCCTCTCCCCATTGAAATGCCACTTGTTGTTTCAGTAGGAGAAATAATGGTTGTGCTATATGAAAGAATCGTTTTATAAATGCCCTAAAAATTGTCTTACTTCATCCACATTTGTTGGTTCAGGGGAATCCATTTCTGCTTGTATTTTATCCTCAGAGGTGTGGATCCCCTCCGTATCTACTCTGTGATCTAAGAATTTTACTCCTCAAAACAAAATTTGCATTTAGACAGCTTAAGTTTTAAACCTGCATTGGCTAACTTGTGCAAGAGCTGGTCTAATTTCTGTACATGTTCATCTATTGTGTGTGTTGCAGTTATGATGTCGTCCAAGTAGACAAATATACCGTCACCTAATATTTCAGCCAATACGCTATGCATTAATTGCTGGAATGTGCCTGGAGCTGTCCTTAATCCCATCGGCATTCTCTTATACTGATAATGCCCACTGTCTGTAGAGAAAGCAGTGTATTTGCGGGATTCTAAATCTAAGCCTATCTGATGATAGCCACTTAATAAATCGATTGTAGAAAAGACCATATTTTCAGGTCCATTACTGTGCAGGACATCACTTAACAATGGCATGGGAAAACGGTCGGGAACGTTTCCTGATTAATCCCTTAAGTCCTAATTGGATCAATTGATGCGATTTAGTTTTATGTCAAAATGCCTAATCACATCAATTGAACGCGGCCTGTAAAAAACTGTGGAGCACTTGCTCCACCCCGATTATGACGTACATGGCCTCAGGCCAATGAGAACTCGCCCCTGATGTGGCGTGAGGGGGGATTGGACCAACCTGGGCGGTGGGGGGGCACCCCCCTCTCGGCAGCCTCCATGCCACCCTCTACTCCACTCCCTCACGCCCTCCTTGTCCCCCATCACTCTCCCACCCCTCCACGCAACTGCATCTCTCCTCCCACAACAACCTGCGTCCCTTCCCACCCTCTCTTACCCCTCCTCCCTCCCTGCTAGCCTCGTCCCCCCCCCCCAAACCCCACCCCATCTCTCCCTCCTTGTCCCTCACTACCCTTCCAACCCCCAACAGGCCCCCGAGTGTCAGGCCTGATGTGCGTACCTGTTTCATATTATTTCTACTTCTCAAATTTTTACGCCTCACTCTGTTCATTTCTCACTTCGTACCTACCAGTTTCTGTACGTACGTAGTTGGAGAATGCCGTATGTTGTATTACATACGACGCATCTTATTTTATTTTTTATTTTTTTCATTCTCCCTACCTGCCCAGATTAGCACCTCTGAGTAGTGTCCATCTGTGTTAGTTTTCGAAAGAATATGAGGCCTTGTAGGGCTATACCCCGCACCTGTTTCATCTCCCCACACATACAAACACACCTGTTTTCATGGCTGGTGTGATAAATTCCAATGAAATTGAGAGTGTCCACAAGAGAATTTGGTTGTTGCCGAAACTGTAACGATAATTGTGATGAAGTGTAATGATAATGTGATAATTGTAATGATGTGATAAATGTGTAAAGAGAAGTTGGGACAGTAAAACGAGAAATCGGAAGCAAATTACTGTTTTTTTTGCCCATTTCTCATGCATGCATTTATAGCATTAGTCAACTTTATTTTGATGTCCCTGAGGGTTATAAACGTTTATATGCGACTGTGTTAGTTTCGGAATAACTATTAGGCCTTGTAGGGCTACTCCCCACACCTGTTTTATCTCCCCACACCTACATACACACCTGTTTTTATGGCTGGTATGACAAATCCCATTGAAATGGAGGGTTTCCAAAAGAGAATTTGGTTGTTGCCAAAATTTTTCTCTCCAAGTACCACCCAAGGCCTTGTAGGCCTACTCCCCACACTAGTTATCTCCTCACACCTACATACACACCCGTTTTCATGGTAGATGTTACAGAACACACTGAAGTGCTTTCTTTTCATGCGAAAAGCTGGCTATTTCCAACCCCCGTACCTATAGGCCTACTCTCCACAGCGTACTTTATCTCCCCACAGTCTAGTAATCTCCCCACACCTACATACACCTGTTTTCATGGTTGGTGTGACACAACACTGAAATGACCTGTTTCAATAAGAAAAATAGATAGTTATCAAAATTTTCATGTTTTCGAATGTTTTCGAGGTGTAACTATCATAAACTTTTTTTGAACTTTGACGCGCGATTGTGCGGTAACCATTAGGCTTACGGGGGTACGGATTGCGTTGTCAGGTGTGTAAATTCTTCATCTTTGGCCAGAACACAGTCAATTTGCCCTTGATGAAAGTCGCCAAAACACCCCCGAATTGCGGTTGTGGGAGGTACCCTGCCTGAAACAATTGCGGTCTTAAGGGGTTAAGCTGCTTCATGTACCTAGGCATAAATTTTACCCTTGTCTTTGATAACTGATAGGTTACTGCATACAGTTTTACTAAGCGGGATGGAGTCCAATATTATTTCCACTCTTGTCCTCTTAATCTCTCTCTCTCTCTCTCTCTCTCTCTCTCTCTCTCTCTCTCTTCCCCCACTGCAGAGTTTCATCTCTTTCCCTACAATATCGCTATGTCGATTATCACTGCTTCCGTACAGTGTCTGCTTATATACCTACCTAGTTAAAGACGGGCATGCAGCACTTAACAAGTATCGTAGTTTCAATTTGTTTTCCTCAGGATTTTTGGTAGTAGTTGTAATAGCCGTAGTTGCAGCAGCCTTAGGTTCATCTTAAAGGTGAACCCAGTGGACAGCAGGCAGAGGTTGTCCTCCTGCCGTCCGCCATCCTTCTTTTAGGAGACAGAGAGGGATCTGAGGAAGTTTTGTGTACAGTAATTGAGCAGAGAAGCCGTCCAGTTCTATCGGTGCCACCAAGTGAAGACGTCCTTCCTCAGCACCGTCCTAGTCTCTACTTTCAGGAGTTAACCAATGATCACGTCTGGAACTGTCTTTTTCAGTTCGAATTACCCTCTTCGTCTGACCTCCAGTCTTTTAAATGAAATGTGTCCAGGCACCTCGAAAATATCGAATCATTATCAGAGGTCTCTTTTATTAAATTTTTCCATTAAAAGAAACTTTTCAAACAATTAACAATTTGTTTACTCTTTCTGCCATTAGAACAAAATCGAGCGCTTCAAAATCTTTTTAACTCCCCAACATTAATTTATTTTGCATATTACACTATATTATCCTCTTGTGTTAGATTAATGACTCGTTAATTCAAAGAGAGATTGGATAATTAACATATATGGAAATATTACAGCGCTACAACCAGTAACAAACCGGTAATAGGGAGGTGCTGAGGTGCCTCCAAACCCGTTGGATATTCCACTCTTCGAGCCGTATTATCATCAGTTAAATGTCAGTTAAGGAAATGAAAATGCAATAGGAGTTCCATATTCGATCTAGTACCGCTATTCATCTTCTGCCATTGTCTATCTGTCTATCTATTGCCAGACGCATCAATCCCGTACTGGGTGACCACAAACAAATCGCCTCCACGTCGCCCTGTACCCCGCCATTTCATTGCCCTGCTCCCAACTCACATCTCCCTCTCTCATATACCTCTCCACCCCATCCCTCTATCTCATCCTCGGCCTCCCACTCCCTCTCCCCCCCTCCACCTCACTCACATACACTCTCTTCGTCAGTCTCTCACTCTCCATCCTCGCTACATGGCCAAACAACCTCAGTGTGTTCCTCCTACCGCTTCCTATCACATCCACATCCACACCACAACGCTCCTTTATATCCTCATTTGTCAGCCTGTCTCTCCATATGACTCCACAGGCTCTTCTTAAATAACTCATTTCCACTGCTTTCACTCTTGACTTGTGTCCTTCCAACAACGTCCAAGCTTCACTTCCGTATGTTAGAGTTGGTATCACGATACTGTCATGTAGTAACTTTTTCACTTCCATGCCCACTTCCCTGTTTCTTATCACTGCTTTCAAGGAACCAGCACGCTTTCTACCTTGTTGTACCCTTTCAAGCACTTCACCCTCCAAACTTCCATTCTTACTCATCACACTACCCAAGTACTTAAACGTACACACATTTTCCAATTCCTCACCATCCAACCTCACTGTACATTCACTGACTTCACCTCTCTCAAAGACCATCACTTTACTCTCCCCTACATTCACCTTTAGATTTCGTTTCCTACACACTCTCCCAGACTCATCCACCAAGCCTTGCAGCTCCCCTTCGTCTTCATTCAACATCACAGTATCATCTGCAAACAACAGTACAGGGAGTTTCCAAACACTACCCTCTCTCACCAGGGCCACTCCGAATCCCTACCTTGCACCAGTTTTATTATCCCATCCATATACAGATTGAACAACCATGGAGACATGACACATCCCTGTTTCAACCCAACCTTCAAAGAAAATAATTCACTCAGTTCACCATCCACACTCACTGCAGCCTTAGCTCCATCATACATACTCTTCACAGCATTCAACAACTTCCCATCTGCTCCATATATTCTTAATACTTTCCACAATCCTTGTCTATCCACCCTGTCATATACTTTCTCCAAATCCATGAAAGCCGCATACAACTTCTTTCCCTTCTCTAGAAACTTTTCCACTAAAGATCTAAGAATGAATATCTGATCCACACAACCTCTTCCCTTCCTAAAGCCTCCATGTTCTTCTCCAACTAATTCCTCTGTTCTTTCCCTAACTTTGTCAATAAGTATCCTACCATACACTTTTCCTATTACACTAAGAAGACAAATGCCCCTATGATTACCACACACTTCTTTTTCCCGTTTTCCTTTGTACAAGGGAATAATTATACCTGACTTCCAATCCTCCGGGACTCTACCTTCCTCCCATGCCAATCTGCGCATCTAACACATTCATTCTACTACTATCTCTCCCGCATGCTTCAGCATTTCACCACACACTCCATCAATTCCTGGGGCTTTCCCCTATTAGACTTTCTTCATTGCTTCCACAATTTCTATCCTACTGATTTCTTCCTGTCTTCTCACCTCCCTCCTTCTCCCAGCCATTCCCCAACCACTATAACTCGCATTACTTCCATCCTCTATGTTCAACAATTCCTTAAAGTGTTCTCTCCATCTGCTCACTTTTTCTCCCTTCTCCACTAGTAATCTACCATTTTTATCTTTCACTCCCCTGCTAACTTCACTGCCACCCTGTCTTACTCTCTTCACCTCTTTCCAGAACATTTCCTTACAGTCCCTCAATTTTACAGTCAAATTCCTTCCAAATTCCTCATCCACTGGGTGAAAATCGGCTTTTTTCCTCTTTAACCATCCACAATAAACTGAAATAAATATACTAATCAGCAACTTGCATTCGAGAACCAACGTCGCCTATGTAGCATCACAGGAGCCAGTTACAAAAATACTGTTGGCTTGTCGAGGAGATACATCAACCCCTGCTGCAACACATTTTCCATCACTAGACACACCTGTTTCATTTTTCATTTACATATCTTCCAGTATTGATTCCGGGATTCCGGACAAGCGCACGCGCACGCACGCACGCACGCACACACACACACACACACACACACACACACACACACACACACACACACACACACACACACACACAAAGGCTGGTGATGCCATAAGAGACTTCATTTAATATTTCGGTGCCAGATGCTGCATTCTGAACAGGTCTGGCATCTGGTTATACGGTAATGCATTTTAATACTGTTGAAATATTTTACTTTGTACGAGACATTTTCTACTGATATACTGTTGCTGTTGAACACAGAACTTCATGCACAGATTCATCTTTGAATTTGACTTTAAGGCTGCTTTCACATGAGCGGTTTCTGCCGTGGCGGTTTTACCTGCTCGCTGGGATGTGCGATTTTGGTCAGCCCTTCACTGGGACGGTTTTAGCTGCTGGGTGTCAGTCTACTACAGTCGTGGCGCACGACTATGAAGTTGTCATTATCGTACCCTGGCAACCTACCATTCAGAATTGCGTCCAATTTCGTATCATACACGAATCATATTATTATACATGAATTTATTATACACGTACATATTATACACGAATCACATGCTTCTCATATTATACAAGAAATCAGACGCACTTTTGAATGGTAAGTTGCCAGGGCACTATAATAAAAACCTCAGAGTCGCGCGCCATGACTATAGTGTCTCTTCGTGATGGAGGACGTGAGGAAGAGTTGTGCGTGTTTATTTAAAGAACAAGGTCATTTAAAAAAATGGAAACTCTGGATGCATCCCTTGAACAGTAGTCGACTCCTGCAGCGTGCATTTTGCACTCTGAAGGCCTGAAACTGATGATCCCATGACACAGTTCTACAATTTAAAGTCATCATTGTTTATAAAACATAGAGCTACAGGGCTAATAAGTCTGTAATTATATTCATTAGTACATTTTCAGTATGAAGGTATTAAAAAAATATATATTTGCACAATTATAGTACATGCCAGCTATTGATATTGCAGAGCAGTGGTTGTGTGATGTATGTCCCAGAGCTGAAACCTAACTGCCGCTGTAGACAAAACCGCTCATCTCCTTTGAATGGACCCATAGCAACGTGTGGCCTCCCATCCCGCCCAGCAGTTTTATTGCTGCCGTGGTCTAGCCATACAGGCCGCCACGGTAGAAACCGCTCATGTGAAAGCAGGATAAAGGAGGCTCTGTAACTCAAGCTGCTGACCAGTTTATTTCTGCATGTAATGCGTTAGCATTCTCTTGTAGAGTATTTATGTTATCCATGTCATCGTCAAAGAAATAATAAAAGACATATTACGGTGAAATGGGGAAAATAAATCGCTAAGGAAGAAGTATGGAGCAAGCCTATAGTCCGTATTCCTTAGCACATTTTTCTTGGCAATTCATTCTGCATATTACACCAAAATATATTCTGTGTTATTTAAGAGTATATAAATCTAATATCAACATAATTTACATAAGGAACGTATGGCAGCGCTTGAATGGTGAGTGATTGTGACCCATACAACTGGCCAGACCTTGGTTAGTCCATATTTTGACAAGTATTTTTCCCCCTTGGACCTTTCTTCACCTCATCTTTGGGTAGAAAAGGAGGACTGGATGATAATGAACGTACAAGAGAACAATAACCATGGTATGTGGAGATAAACTAGTAAGGAAAGAGGTGCCGAAGATCCCCGTTAACTAGCGAGAATGCAGACCTTGTAGAGCCTGTGCATCTACAGCTTAGTCTCGTCAGGCGTCCTTTGCTCCACGAGGTAAGGGTGGAGAGCTATGTTGGTTGGCGTGGGCAGAGACGAGAAGAAGTTGCGCACCTGAAACATCACAGATATTTACTCATCATCATCATCATTATCATCATTATCATCATCATATAGTTAGAAGATCTAGTATAAGGCATACTCCTTTCTTTGATTCTGTAAATCATAGGAAGAAGGAAAACTCAATTACAACCCTTTCACTCCCCATCCTTATTATGCTTTAGGTTAGGAAAGGCTGGGTGAGAGTTGGCTACCTCTGGTTAGATAAATTTTTAGCTGGATTAAATACTGCAAAGCTAGCTTAAATTAGGCTGAGTTTGGTTAGGTTAAATTTAGTCAAGTTAGATTAGGTTACATTACCGTAAGTTAAGTTCGGTTAGGTTAGGATAAATTTGGTTAGTTTAGTTTAGGTTAGATTAGGTTAAGTAAGAAAAAGAGTGGCTATGTTAGCCTGGGTTAAGTTTGGTTAAGTTGTTAGCTTAGATTATTACTGCCTTTAACAGGCCCTGTTTCCTCTCCTGCTTTACTCTACATGGACGTAGAAAAAAGTGTAGCCAGTGGGAAACAAGAGCTACCGACATCAATGGTCCGCGGGTAATTGAATCATGAATGTTGCTGCGGATTCAAGAGGCTCGCTGTCAAAACCATTAAGACAGAAGTCGGAGAGGCAATTGCTATTATAATTCAGAATAAGATCATGCTGTTTTATGCTTTACTTATACCAAGAGTATTGTTTGACATATATAAGAAAATCTTCTCATCGACATGCTGAAATTTTTCAGATGTGTTCACTTCTTATATTTCATTCTTGCAAACGCCAGACGATGTTATTCAACTGCAGCAACATTTGTTAAGTGTGACATCACAAGTCTGATCATTAAAAAAAAAAAAAAAAAAAAAAAAAATTACCTGGGAAAAAGATGGATCTGTCATTTCAACCTCAGACTGTATAACGCTTGCATAGTTTTCAGCATCTGTGCTTATCAAAACTATTTTTTTTCGTATCAGGATGATCAATGTACCAAAATGCCTCATAATATGTTTCAAAATTTACTGACATTTGGTATCATCTCTCTCTCTCTCTCTCTCTGTTTATATATATATATATATATATATATATATATATATATATATATAGAGAGAGAGAGAGAGAGAGAGAGAGAGAGAGACAGACAGACAGATTGATATATATGAATGGGTGCAGTGCCAATTATCTGGCAAAGTTAGTTTCAGAGCCTTGACAGAGGAACCGTTTTGCCGGACTAACCAAGGTCAAATAATATAATAATTCCACGGAACAATAAAGGTCAAGTGTAATAATTCAGCAATACTCTTCCGACCCACTATCCTTCAGTATAATCTCACTCATGTTCTAATTGAAGTTTATTTTCATCTAAGCCTGGTTCGTTATCATGCTACCTGACAAGTCCACTTCATCTGACGCTGTCAAAACCTTTCCGTCATTACTCGATCATGGTAATACTTTTTCCATCTTTCAAAGCTTTTCTAATGTTTATTTGTTTCATCAAATCATTATTTGTATAGAATTTCACTATTTTTTCCCATTGCTTCTTTAAATCATAAGTAATTGGCGAACCAACACTAATAGCCTTTGATCATTCCACCTAGCTGAACTTTTTCAGTATTTCAGTGACACAGAGAGTAGGCCCAGCATTCTCTCCTGTACGAATTACTCCAACTGTCAACACCAAACTACATGCACATTACACACCACACTTCCTTTTCTAGGGAAAAAATCTCAACACACACCCTCAGTCCCCATGATGGGGGTGGGGGACTATAAATGTCCCTTTCATCCGCCCCTCTCCCAGTGACGGCCAAGAGAGATGCATGGGACTACTGTCTTGCTCTCTTCTAGTTCATTTCCACAACACTCTTGGTCTTTCCTCGGATTATCTCACTTTTGAACACCACCTCTATTTCTTTAAACCAAACCTTCTCTTCATCACCGAAACTCAGCCCTATGAGTCAATTGATAGCCAACCCATCCCTGTATCCTGCTTTCCCTATACTCACTCCAAATCCAAAGGTGCCTATTGTATATATGTATGCAGCAACATATCTTGCTATCATGTTCCTGGACTTGTCTTCTGAATTCTTTATTCCCTGATTTTGACTATCTTGTCATTCTCTGACGAACTGAATCTGTGCTGTTTATTTATCCCTTAATTCTACTGTCTAAGAAATATTCATTCATATGTCTAAGATGGAACATCAGTCAGTTTCTCCATTTATTGAAATGTCCATTCTAGGTAATGTCAATGTTCACAACCACCTTTGGCTCTCCTCTTCTTTCTCTAATACACCTGGTTAACAAGTCTACATCTGTTCTGTCCTCTATGACCTAGAGCAGCATGTGCAGCACCATTCCCATTTCCTTGATCGCCTTTGAGAGAATTCCAACATACCTGACCTCTTCCTTACAACTAATCCTTGTGCATACATTATTTATCTTTACTCTCTGAAGGGCCCCTCCGATCTCATATTTTATCACCTTTGCCGGTCCCATCACTCCAGTAAGGCCTGTGGACCTTCCCAAGAAGCAGTAGCTGTGGCGCTTAGGTGATGCTGATTGAGAGGCCCTCAGGCAGCATTTCTTTGGTTTTCCCTGGAATGATTATTGCTTCCATGGCTGGAAGCCATATGAGTGTGCCTAATACATAATGAAGGTTATTCTCATGGGCATGGAGGCATACATTCCTTTCTCTTATCCTGTGACGAACACACACAAAAAAATGGTTTATTCACGCTTGTTCTGATGCTGTTTACAAAAAGGAGAAGGCCTACAAAAGATTCCGGGGCCAACCGACCACTCAGTCTCATCTCTTTTACATTTCTGTCCAGAATCTTGCTAAATCTGTCTTTTGCTCTTCTAAAAAAAATTAATTATTATTGAATGCTCCTATCTCTAGTGCTCAAATTCTTTCTGCTGCGTCTTGCGCCTTGATTAAAATCTTTCTAATAACATTGCTTCTTCAGGTTTCCCTCCTCCTTTCCTCTGTGATGGCTCTACAGCTGTTTCTTCTAATGATAAAGCAGAACTCTTCACTCAGACTTTCTCCTCCAGTTCCTGCTTAGACAGTTCTGGTGCTTTTCCTCTATCACCTTCCCCCTCTGATTTCATCTCGGCATACGTTAAAATTTCCACAGTTGAAGTGTTTTTTGCCATCACTGCCCTCAGTACTGACAAGGCATATGGGTCTGATGGGGCCCCTCCTTTAGTTCTCAAGAAATGTGATTCTTTGCTTGTACCCTACCTAGCAAAGATCTTTTGCCATTGCCTGTCAACTTGTACCTTTCCTTCTTGGTGGAAGTTTGCTCTCATTCAGCTTGTCTTAATCCGATCCATGCCGTGTCCATATATATATGAGGAAACCTACAGTGACCCAAAATGCCAAGTCTGTATATATATATATATATATATATATATATATATATATATATATATATATATATCTACCTATCTATATATATCTATATCTATATCTATATCTATCTATCTATCTATCTATATCTATCTATCTATCTATCTATATACATATATATATATATATATATATATATATATATATATATCTGTCTATCTATCTATCTATATGTATATATATATATATATATATATATATATATATATATATATATATATATATATTGAGCCTCTGTGGTAGAGTGTGCGTTTCGTTCACGGGTGACCCAGGGTTCTCGCCCCGCCAGGGTAATAAACTTTGGGAGTGTTCACCCGGCCACGTACTACATTGGCGGACATCAGGGGTGCTGTGGTTGAACCAGTGTCGCTTACTATAAAGTATGACCTAGAGCAGCTTGTACAGCACCCTACCCGTATCCCTGACCGCCTTGGAGAGAGCTCCAACATACTTGACCTCTTCCTCACAACTAATCCTTCTGCTTACTCTGTTAATCTTTTCTCTCCGTTGGGCTCCTCCGATCACAACCTTATTACCTTAACCTGTCCTATCACTCCGGTACGGCCTGTGGACCCTCCAGGGAAACGTCGTCTGTGGCATTTTGGAGCCGTGGACTGGGAGGCCCTCAGGCAGTACTTCTTTGATTTTCCATGGAATGATTATTACATCCATGGCCGTGAGCCATCTGAATGTGCCTTGCGCATTACGGAGGTTATTCTCTCGGGCATGCAAGCATACATTCCTTTCTCATATCCTTTGACTAACGCAAGAAAGCCTTGGTTTAATCACGCTTGTTCTAATGCTGTCCGCAACAAGGAGAAGGCCTACAAAAGGTACCGGAGCCAACCCACCCCTGAATCACATCATCTTTATGTTTCTGCCCGGAATCGTGCTAAGTCTGTTCTTCGCTCTACTAAAAATAATTTCATCCATACTAAATGCTCTCAACTCTCCAACTCAAATTCTTCCCGCTCCTTCTGGCACCTTGCCAAAAATCTTTCTAACAACTTTACCTCATCATCCTTCCCTCCTCTTTTCTACTCTGATCGTTCTGTAGCTATTTCTTCTACTGATAAAGCAGATCTCTTCGCACAGACTTTCTCCTCCAATTCCACCTTAGACGATTCCGGTGCTGTTCCTCCATCACTTCCCCCCTCTGACTTCCTCATGGCTGACATTAAAATTTCTTCATTGGATGTATTTTCTGCCATCACTGGCCTAGGCAAACTCTTTCGCCTTTGTCTGTCAACTTGTACCTTTCCTTCTTGCTGGAAGTTTGCTCTCATTCAGCCAGTCCCAAAGAAGGGTGACCGCTCCCAACCCTCCAACTATCGTCCAATTGCTTTAACGTCCTGTATTTCAAAAGTTTTCGAGTCAATTCTTAATAGAAAAATTTTAAGGCATCTTTCCTATCACAACCTTCTTTCCGATCGTCAGTATGGGTTCCGTCAGGGACGCTCCACTGGCGATCTTCTCACCTACCTTTCAGACTCCTGGTCATCCTCCTTTCGGGACTTTGGCGAAAGCTTTGCCATTGCACTTGACATCTCAAAGGCTTTCGATCGAGTCTGGCATAAATCTTTAATTTCCAAACTGCCCTCCTACGGTTTCTATCCTTCTATCTGTGCCTTCATCGCTAGCTTCCTTTCTGGTCGTTCTATAGCCGCTGTTGTAGACGGCTATCGTTCTTCTCCTAGATCTATCAACAGTGGTGTTCCTCAGGGCTCTGTCCTATCACCAACTCTCTTCCTTTTATTCATCAATGACCTTCTAATCTGTACATCTAACCCTATCCACTCATACGCTGATGACTCCCCCCTTCACCTTTCCATTCGGTTCCTGCAACGCCCATCTCAACAGTTACTTCAACAAACAAGGGATGAGGCTATGGCACACCTAATGTCTGACTTGGCTCGTATCTCTGACTGGGGTAAAAATAATATGGTCGTCTTTAATGCATCTAAGACTCAGTTCTTACACCTATCAACCCGACAAAATCTTCCACAGGTATACCCACTAATGTTTAATAATATTCAGCTTAATCCTGCATCATCCTTGAACATGCTTGGGGTTTCATTTACTCAGGACTTATCTCAGAAAGATCATATTACATCTCTTGTAAAATCTGCTTCCAAGAGATTGGGTGTGCTAAGCCGACTCCGCTCTTTCTTTACCCCTGCACAATTGTTGACTCTATACAGGGGTTTTATCCGCCCCTGTGTGGAGTACAACTCTCATGTGTGGGAAGGCTCCCCACATACAGCTCTTCTCAATAGGGTGGAGTCAAAGGCTTTTTGTCTCATTAACTCTCCTCCTCTTACTGACTCCCTTCAACCTCTGTCTCTTCACCGCACTGTTGCATCTCTTTTCTATCGCTACTTTAATGGTCACTGCTCCTCTGAACTGTCTGCGTGCATTCCTCCACGTCTACGACGGGCGCGTAGCACCCGTCTGGCAGCAAACTCTCATCCCTTTTCTGTCCAACTCTCTAATGCAAGAGTTAACCGTTACTCCCAGTCTTTCATTTATGCATCAGGTCAGCTCTGGAACTGTCTCCCTCTGTCTGTATTTCCTGCTGCCTATGATCTCCAGTCTTTCAAACGCAGTGTGTCCAGGCATCTCAAAATGATCGGATCTTGATTTTGGCTCTCTATTGTATTATGTTTTTCTCTTGGAGGGAACTGTTACTGCGGGCTCATGGCCTTTGGTTCCTTCTTCCTCGCATAAAAAAATAATGCTTGCACTCAGTCGGCTTACGCGGGCCGATTACACTTGGTTCACAGACAACACGCACATCCAAAGCCACTCCAACACTACAATTACACTAACAAGCAGTTCTCACTTTACATACAATCTCTACCAGACAGCCTAAGCCACTTGGTAGAGATACATTGGCTGTATCGTCCCGACTTCGGTCGGGATAGGCCGGTCCTGCAGTGGATACTCAAACGACTGGTGATGATGATATATATATATATATATATATATATATACAGAGAGAGAGAGGGATAGTCATATATATATATATATATATATATATATATATATATATATATATATATATATATATATATATATATATTCAAAATGCCCAGTCCATACATATACAGACACTGTTTTGCGCACATTTGCGCGAAATTATTTGAGCCTACCTTTAATGTGTGACAGATAATGGGATGACGAACACCCCTCCTACCCTCCCAAGCCTTATTCCAATATATTGAAAAAAAAAAAAAAAGTACGTAAAATTAGCATGGAACCCCCAATTTCCATCATCATAGTTTCGCCTGTGGCCACATCACATACACCAGGTTGCTTTTCCATACTACAGGTACTTCATGCATCCACCCACTCTACACCAAAATGGACTATCTATCCGCATCAGCCGCTGATTGTATCTGAAAGTAGCCATCTGACACAAATCTCAGTGATGCCGCGATGTCAAGGATATTGTGTTTACTCCCGACTTCCAGTCGATGTTGGAGAGCTTCCATATGATGAACCAACTGCCAGTGATGAGTAAATAGTGTATTAAATGACAATAATATAAGTAAATGTAAGTAAATAGTAAATCATGAAATCAAGTAATGTAAGGAAAACAAGAAATGTGTGATTCACCGTAACTAATGTGACTGTGTGCAGCATGAGTGTTTATTGTGCCTTATGGAAGTGTTTACAGTGCCTTATACTGGTAGAATATAAAAAAGTGAATGTGAGAAAACGTAAAATTAGCACGGAACCCCAACTTCCCATCATCATTGATTCGACTGTGGCCGCATTACATAAACCAGGTTGGGTTTCCATACTTCTAGTACTCCATGTATCCATCCACTCCACACTAAAATGGACTATGTATCCACATCAGCCGCTGACGGTACCTGATAGTCACTGACGGAAATCTGGGCGTGTTGCACCAGTTGCACCAAAACACCTGGTTTCGTGCGGAAAATATGATGAACATCTTGCCTTCTGTTTAACGACTGGTGTTAATGATGATGATGATGATGATGATAGCTTTACCTTCTGCCTGGGGTCCGGGATCATCTTTGGGTTGGGTGTGATGGCTAGGAGTTGGAAGGTGTCAGGGGTTGTGGCCTCCCATATGAAGCCCAGCGTGGCATCTGGCGTCGGATGCCTGAACGAAATTAAATAAGTAATGAATAAAAGAAAAGCATTCGAGAGCCGAATGATAATCGCCTGCCAGAATATGCTGTTGGCCAAGTCGAAAATTTTGGCCATGTCTTTATACCCTGAAGGTTTCATGTTGATTGCTCAGGCCGTTCATGACATAAAATGGGAACAGACAGACAGACAGACAGACAGACAGACACACACACACACACACACACACACACACACACACACACACACACACACACACACACACACACACACACACACACACACACACACACACACACACACACACACACACACACACACACACACACACACACACACACACACACACACACACACACACACACACACACACACACACACAACACACACACATACACAGAGGCAGACAGAAACATAGCTGGTCCTGCATCTAAAGGCGGATGATAATAATTATAGATAGACAAATAGACAGACTGAATGATAGATAGATAGTGGCTCGTATTCTTTTCATCGTCTTAGGAGGTTCCTTTCACCTTCACCTAGTCTAAAATTGCCATCTCTCAATGTTGAAAGCCGAGCTGTAGCAATAGATTAACACTAGACTACGATGACAGTCACAAAAATATATGAGAGGATGTAAAGCCGCAGTATTGCCATAATCTAGTCTACCGCTGAATAATGTGAAATAAGCTGAAGAAAGAAATAACAGTTTTGACCAATTTAAGGCAAAAGAACAATAACGACTTTTCCTTACCAAGTTTTTTTTTTTTTTATGCGAGGAAGAAGGAACCAAAGGCCATGAGCCCGCAATAACAGTTCCCTCCAAGAGAAAAACAAAATACAATAGAGAGCCAAATTCAAGATCCGATCATTTTGAGATGCCTGGACACACTGAGTTTGAAAGACTGGAGATCATAGGCAACAGGAAATACAGACAGAGGGAGGCAGTTCCAGGGTTGACCTGTTGCATAAATGAAGGACTGGGAGTAACGGTTAACTCTTGCATTAGAGAGTTGGACAGAAAAGGGATGAGAATTTGTTGCTAGACGGGTGCGACGCGCCCGTCATAGAGGTGGAGGAATGCATGCAGACAGTTCAGAGGAGCAGTGACCATTAAAGTAGCGATAGAAAAGAGATAAAGATGCAACAGTATAGGTACTGTGACTCAGTAATATCTTGTGTATCACTTTATACAGTCAATGCCATTATTACAAAGGCTTCAACATCGTACAGTAAAATCTATAGGAGAATAATATGCAAATGAATCTCTAAGGAAGAGTTGTTCTAGTGTGTTTACTCATCATGAAAAGATCCTTAATCCCTTTTAGCTCGGCTAAATACCAAGTGTTGTTAGACTGCAAGGTTGATTTGATCAGTAACTAAGGACAGTCATCCTACATCTTAAATCCAACTTGATTTTATGCAATTGCAACTTAGTATTGAATTTGAGTGAATTGTCAAGTTCCGTCAAATAAAAATTAAACCAACTACTTTATACCAAGCTTCCTGGCCCCTAGAAAATGGGGACCAATGTGTGAATAAGGCTGTATTATGAGTGGCATAGGAGGCTTCGTTGCTCCTCTTTCAGAGCTATTCATTTTACATAACGCTCCTTCTTACCTCCTCTGTGTTAGTGGAACGAACCTCCCAATGTAAAAAGAGCAGCAATACACATATTTAACATTTCTCTCATATTATTTCTCAGCTTCTCTAAATATCTTTCTCAAACTATCTCTCACTGACTAACTCACCCAGTAGCAGCAAAGTTGGTCCAGAGTTTAGTGATGATGTCCCTAACTTCTAGGTCCTCACCAGCGAGCAGATCTTGAAGGCGAGAGGGTGCGGAAGGTTCTGCCAAGAGACCTCCGGGGAATAGGTAGAATAACTCGTCGGCGTGCGATACCCCTGCGGAGAGAGAGAGAGAGAGAGAGAGAGAGAGAGAGAGAGAGAGAGAGAGAGAGAGAGAGTTACTAAGGCGGGAGTAAGGTAATAAATAATAAAGAAGTAACTGACTATAAATCACAAGATCAGAGTGTGTGTGGAAATGTGTGATGCTGAAAGAACTTGGGGCATTATTATTAAAGCTGAGGGAGCGAAGTTGTCAGCATGCTACCGGTTTTGACGGTCCTTATCTGAACACCTACTTGCTGTTGATTCTTATTAGGATGCGTCCCATAGTGTTGTCAAGAGTAATGCAGAAGGATTAGATGTATTATATCATCAGCAACACATGGTACAGCAAAGCTGTAAAAATGTTCATGCTTGTCCACTCCTTCACACTCTTCGATATATCCCTGTGGTTACCAGCTGCCTACTGTGCAATTGTCAGAAATTTTTGCACTCTTTTCTGAAGAGTGTTAGTCTAACAACAACAAATATTAAATTTAAATACTAGAAGTCTCTTAGGAAATTGGGGTATAATTAATACTCATACTCACCAGTAATTACCTCCTTATATTCTAGCTAGTCCCCCCAGTTTGGCCAAATCATAGCGGTTACTTACCCAGATAGAGTCTCAATAACAGATGACGATGGGACTGAATTTTCGGTCGGTTTGCCTGGGCCTTTCCAAGCGTCCTTGGTGGGATTTGTACAATGTGTGGCTCGAACGAGCTTTAGTAACAGAATGAAAAAATGGCGAGTCTCTCTCCCCTCACAGAATTCAGAGATGCCAAATATTATTTAATTACAATTACCTAAATACAGTGAATTACTTCATGAAATATGCAAGAATAATCCAACTTAACAAATAAATCTTAGTTTTAAATAAAACTAAAGCCAAATATTCACTTCATCTATGACAAGGTATGTTAAACCTTCCTCTGTTTCCTCGTCAGGATACATATCATCCTACCACGCAGGTGCAGTCATGACAATGGAATATTCCTAAGTATTTACACGTATTTACAATATAGTTGTCCACAAAGGTTAAGCACAATAGCATTTATATAATTTATAAATAATAAGAAATATTAACAAGAACTAGAATGCAATCTCTGGGTTTAAAAACCTCTCGAATTAGTCATAAACGCTCTCTTGGGTTTTCCTCTGCTTTCAACAGGGACAAATATTTTAAAAATAAATAACACAACCCTCTGGGGGAAAATATTTCCCACAGTTTTCGGGCCGGTCAAAAAATGACACACTGTATCATGTAATATGACCCCCAGCCATGAGCTCTCTCCATAGATTTCAAGGACCCTGTGCTGCAGCCCTTCTAGGGCACACATCTTGACCCAATGGGTCTCCACCATTCACAGTCTCTGGGGTAGCCGCTAACTCAAGGGGCACCAATTTATCAATGATTTTCATACTGCTATGTCCCCTACATTTAATATTTACGAGTCTCAGCACCTCCTCCGAAACTGGATGTGTGGAGATGACATTAGCTAATGGCCACTGGGATTTTGATTGTTCTGTTTTTACTAAGACCACATCTCCTATGTTTATGACTGACTTGTTGCTGCCAGCCTAAACCCCATAAAATCTCTTTCTTAGGCTCAAAAGATAATCTTCGCCCCAGTGTCTATTCCGGGTGTCCAATACTTTTTCTCAAAAGTTGATATCCCTCATACAGATGTTGCCCTAGTTCGTTATTCTCTATGGCAGGATCATTTATTTCCTCCTGGATATCCACGCAAGGCACCGGATGGAGCTTTCTGCCATACAACATATGGGCTGGTGTCAGAGTTTCATTTGATACTCTAGGATCATCCAGATAGGTTAAAGGTCTATCATTAATCCTAGCTTCATATTATTTCAGTTAATACTATTATCAGCTCCTCTCTAGTGATCTTAGTTCTGTGTAAGGTTTTCCTCAGGCATTTCTTCACTATATCAATCATTCGTTCCCCAAATCCATTTTGCCATAGTGCTTTAGGAGCTATGAATTGCCAGGTACAATTTCGGATTCCCAGTGTCGACTTAACCTTTGGGTCATTCATTATATATTTAAAAGTAGAGGTGATGCTCCAGCGAAATCGGTTCCATTGTCGCGTTTTAATTTAGGACAAGGCCTTCTAGCTGCAAATCTTCTGAATACGTTCAGGAATATCTCTGAACTTAAATCCTCTGCCTTTTCTAGATGGACTGCCCTAGTGTAGGTGCAAGTAAACAAACATATATACACCTTATGGGGAGTTCCCTCACCCGTAGTAGTTATAGCCCCTGTGTAGTCAACGCCAGTTAGTTCGAAGGGCCGACTTACATTTACCCCATCCTCTGGTAGAGTAGGTGGTCCTGGAGTGTCATATGGTCGTTGTTCATACCTCTTACATAACATGCAACTCTTGAGATATTCTTTTACAACCCGTCTACCCATAAGAATCCAGTACCTTTCTCGAACTCTGGCCAAAGTCTACGGCACAACTCCATGAAGAGTTAACTCATGGGTTTCCTTAACAATTAATTGTACAAAAAAGTCATTCTTGGGTAACAATATAGGATGTCTAGGTTTGAGAGGCAAATCAGCCTTTACTATTCTGCTGTGGCATCTGGTCAGATCCTTTCCGTCTTAGAATAATCCATAATCTCTTATCAGCTTATTATTGCTGCTAGTGCCATAATGTAAAAGGTCAAAAATCTCTCCATAATATTTTCTTTGAAGCATTTTCAGCCAATATTCCATGGGATCAAACTTCTCAAACCCCACTTTCGTATTCAGAAATTTTACAACTAATTTAGTAGTGTTAAGGAGTTGTCTTAGTGATGAAAGTCTACTAATGTCTATCACATCTGGCTCACGTACTACAGAAGCCAGGTTTACAACACAAACCTCAGCAATACTATACTGTTTCTGTCCAGGCCATTCTTTAGTAAGTAACTATTTAGGACCTTTGAACCACAAGTCATCTTTGATCAGTCTATTTACTGTCGAGCCTCTCTAGAGCAGATCACCTGGTTTTTGCTTGGAGGATACATGCATAAATTTAAATTTGGAAGACAGTTCTTTTATAGTCCTCACTCCACTGCAAACGAAAGGATTATTAATGTCTTCCTTTCCTATCCAGTAAAGACAAACCTCACTGTCAGTCCATATGCAAATATCCTCAAACTGAGTATCAAGAGTAGTGGTTAAATACCTGGCCAAATTAGTTCCAGCTTCTATGGAAGCCAATTCCATTTGAGGTAGGGCTCTTCCTTTAATTGGAGCAACTCTGGCTTTGGACATCATAATCTTACTATCATCCCCTGTTGTACAATAAGCTAATGCTAAATATGCCTTTTGAGAAGCATCACAAAATATATGCAATTGTGACTGCTCGTTGCTGTTTCTCTGCCTCGGAATACATATGATTAATGTTTTTTTTTTTTCTTTTTTTCCAAATTCCTTTCTAATCTGTTCCCATTTTTCAACATATGTTTCAACTAATTCAGTGTAGCAGTCCAACTTTTCACGCCAAGCCTCTTGCACTAAATATTTGCCCCTAATAACTATAGGACTGACCAATCCTAATGAGTCAAATAACATGGAGACCTGGCTTAACAAGGACCACTTGGTGAGAGTGACATCAGAGAACTTTATTGCTTTATAGACTTATTTTATCAGCTCTTGTATTCCAGCTAAGACCCAACACATTTTGAGTTTTGGGAACGTCAATATTTGGATAGTCCTTTTGTATTCTATTCCTTAAAAGCGGTGAATTTGTATTCCATGGAAAGAGCAACTTCATAAGCCTTCAATGCTTCCGTCTCTGTGTCAGCAATACCTTGCAAGTTATCCATATAGAAGGCCTGCCCTATTTCTGGGCATTTGGCATTTTCAAAATGATGCTTCAAAGTGTTGCATTGTAAGAAAGGACTAGCATAACAGCCAAAGAGCACCAATCTGAAACAGTAAGTTTTCAAAGAACTATCCTCATTTTGAGGGTCTTGAGGCCACAGGAGTTTTGTAAATTTCCTATACTCTTTTCTCAATCTTATTTTGAGAAAAGCCTTAATAACGTTTGCTATATAAGCATAAGGTTTCTCTCTGAAGCTTAGTAATATATTCCCCAACTTCTTTGTTAGTGTAGGTCCACAGTATAGGCAATCGTTCAAGCTAGCTGATCCTTTCGACGCTTTACTACTACAGTTAAAAACTATCTTTGTGGGAGGTGTTACTGAATCCTTGCTTACAGCATGATGTGATGAATAATGTCCATCTTTATGGTTAACAGGGAATTTTACCTCTTCTACTCGTATAATTTTATTCTTCAGTTTATCATTTATATGTTATCATATATTGTTAGATGTTCTGGTTTGTCTCAACTTTCTTAGAAGAGAATTTAATTGAGCCTTAGCAGCCTGGTAGTTAGCTGGTAACTCTGAATGGTTTAGTTTCCATAGTAATCCTATCCAGTACTATCCGTCTCTAAATTCCACAGACTGGTTATACAAATCCAGTGTTATTTTATCTTCAGGGGCTGAATCTTCAGAATGTATTCCTGCACTAGGTCCCACAATTTGTGTGCAGGTTCATGTTTTGTTTTTTTAATCCAATAAGTCATTTATCTGAGTAAGTTCCAGTTCTGCACCTATTCTAGCTACCATCAATGACTGTGTGGGTGTAACAAAGACTGAGTCTACCAATTTGGCCCCTCCTCTGTCTTGCTTTAGAAAAGGCAACTGACCCATAATAAGGCTACCCCCTGGACTCTTGAACAACTGTACTTTATTCTTCTTGAAAGTTTTATGTAGGAATCTTCCAAAGTAATCTGACCCAATATTCATTTTTATGGGACCCACAGTATCTGATTTCACATTCTGTTTAGTCAGCCTTATCCCTGAGCTCTGTAGATAATCATAGGTTTCCTTCAGTCCTTTTATATATAAATACTTGTTTCCATATTATCCACTGCAGCTGCGGTTATACGGCAATTATATCTGACAAGCTGTATGTGTTTTATGGATTTTGAAAAGGCGTTTGATAGTGTTTCACGTGGAGCTATGTTGAAAATTATGAGATTCTATGGTATACCAGAAAAGTTTGTAAATATTATTAGAAGCCTGCATGAAGGTACTTTCTGTAAGGTAATGGTGGGTGGTTCTTTGAATGATCCATTTGAAGGTAGGTCAGGAGTGATCCAAGGAGGAGTTCTTTCGCCATTGCTGTTTGTTTTGGTTATGGATTATGTTATGAGAAAGGTTGTAAGGAGAACAGGTGCAGGAATTAACTGGTAAGAAAATAAGAAGCTGATGGATTTGGACTATGCTGATGATACTGTACTGATTTGCGGAAGTATTTACGAGATGCAGAGGGTGCTTGATTGTCTGGTGGAGGAAGGAGAAAAAGTGGGATTGGTAATAAATTGTGGAAAGACGGAAATTATTAATATGAACGTGGAAAACCAAATCGATTGTGTAATTGGGAATAATGTGGTGAAGAATGTAGAAAACTTAAAATATCTGGGAACGATTGTATCATCTAATGGATCATTAAACAATGAAATTGAGGAGAGGATTAGGCAGGTTTGGTGAGCTGTTGGAATGTTGAAATCTGTTTGGAATAATAATATGCTTTCGGTACATACTAAAGTGAAAATTTACAAGTCCATGGTTAGACCAATTTTAATTTATGGGCATGTGTCATGGTACAGTACAATTGCAACAGATCAGAAAGTATTAGGATTTGAGAATATAATACTGAGAAGGATTTTTGGGGTAAAATGGCAACACAGAGTTACAAATAAAAGAGTAAGGGATATTGCGATAGTGGAACCAGTTAATGAATATGTGAGACTGTCTCACTGGAAGTGCAGGCACATATACAGAAAAGAAGGCAGTTTAATACAGGATGTGCCAGAGTGGACTGCTAGAGGAAGAAGAGGTAGAGGTAGGCCGAGGGAAACCTGGTTGAGGACAATGAAAAGAGAAGCAGGAGAGGAGTGTTAATGGGACCTGAAGGAGATGGCAAGAGACAAATATTGGTGGAGAGAGTTCATCGAGGCCCTATGCATCCCGTGGGGTGCCACAGGAAATGACTGAATGATTGATTGATTAATTGAAGTTGTATCAAAGGTCTAACTAAATCAAAGGAATGTGTCTCCTTAGTAGTTAAGAATCCCGTAATAGCTAGGTTTACTTTGCCAGTAATAGGTAACTTTAATTTCTCCACAATGTTAGACACGAAGGTTTTATATGCATCCGTATCAAAAAGAGTACACTTTGTGTGTGTGTGTGTGTGTGTGTGTGTGTGTGTCCGACTCTGGGCATAGGCTTCAAAGCCTGCTATCAAGGCCCAGCAGTCCTCCTACATACCATACACCTCTACATGTCACCACTTCGGCGTTAACACCCACCATCCATACTGAATACATGCTAGGGCTGTCTCATACAGGACTGGTGTATTGGTATTAGCGGGGATATTTTTACGACATGTCGGCGGGTCTTCTGGTAGATCAGTAAAGCCTGATTTAATGAAATTCAAATCCTTAAACTGTTCCCTGTTCCAGCGGGGATTTGAATTTGGGTCCGTTAGAACGACAGGCCACCTCTCTACCGATTAAGCCACGCCTCCCCATATACTTCTATTTTCCATCATTACTTTCACATCTGCATTTGGAACTGCAGCTGGCATTGTTACTTGAGTCTTGCGGTTTTAGGAATCTCATCACAAAGCACTGTGATGATTATCTCTTTTGCATTTGAAACAGATTTACATTGCTCTTACAGTCCATGGAAATGTGTCCTGAATTAATGCAAATCATACAACACCCCAATTTCTGCAGCCTCACTATTCTAAAAGCATAATCAGGATAACACTGACAAGATATATTGGAATGTTGTCCACTACAAAACACACAAACATTCCTGTCCTTTACCACGGAAGTTTTTACTTCCTTATTTTCTCCAGCTTGTCTATTCCTTGTCTTTAATACTTTCTTCTCAGATTTTAAGGAGCTGAGAAAAGTGCCAACCTCTTCTTTATTTACAGGCTTATCTGTCCCTGACTTAGGTTTCCCAGCCAGCTGGTTAGTGGTTCCTTTCCTTATTTCAGCCTTCTGTTTACTTTCAGCAGGTTTTTACTGTTCCTTGCAAATGTTTACAGAGTTGCTTTAAGCCCTTCTCAGTCTCCACACAGGAGCAATGATCCTTTTGGTACTTACCATACAAGGTATCCTTGATTCTGGGTAGCAGCTTTAAGGATACAGTTCAAGAAAGCACCCAATCAGCTGCTTTTACATCTTCTTAAGTACCTAAAGCTTCTATACTACAACTCACTGTAATCCGAAAGTTTTACAAGGAATCAGAATCATGTTTGGGTATGGGTAATTCAATTAGCGCTTTCAGTAACTGGGTAATGACCTGCTCCCTATCTTCATATTTCTTTCTAAGGATTGTCAAAGCTGCCTCATAATTATTTTCTTCAACAGCCATGCCCTTGACCTGTCCTAACAGATAGGAGAGTTTACTTACATTAGAGAGGTCTGTTTTGTCATGGACTAAGTATTTAAGCTGATCCCAAAAGGCTTTCCAATTTTGCTCCCCATCAAACTCTGGGAACGTAATTTGTGGCAGTGCAGCTTCTCTCCGCATTTCCACAACTTGATTTTCTGCAGTGGAATTAGTTAATTTTGACTCAAACAGCTTCACAATTGTTATATATTCCTCTAAGTTACTGTCATCCTTGGTAATCTCCAACTCCAACAGATCTTTATCATCTCCTTTTAATGATGCTGTTTCTAAATTAATGTAGCTTTCTTCATACTTAGTCCATCTGTCTTTTAATACGTTCAAAAGAATATTTAATTTCTCCCTTGACAGAGGTATTTCCTCAAATACCTTCGTAGTCATTTGTAGCTCTCGTTACCTGTAACAAGGAAATAGACATTTTGGCTGATTTCTTATTTACATTTTAAATATTTATTCTTTGCATTTTGAATTTAGATGATTGGAGGGAAAGCCTTTACTGTATTTCAAACCTCTTCCCCTGGGTTGTTAAACCTCAAGAAGTGTATATACCACAATCAGATATCTAAAATAACTAAATTACTTTGAGCTCAGAACCAGTTGGTATTTTAATATTGCATTGGACTTTCCCCCAAAAGGATAGTACGGTTTCTGTTCCATGAATCCCACATGGCACACCGCCGCTCAGCATTCGACAGGGAACTAGATTTTTCTCCTGAAGGTCGGCGTCTGACACGCTACCGTGCGGAGTCGAACCCACGAATCCAACCTTGAACTCCGCTAAAGTCACAGCACACATCTGTATTCTTCACTCGGGGCACCAGAATGTCAGAAATTTTTGCACTCTCTTTTCTGACGAATGTTAGTCTAACAAAAACAATTATTAAATTTAAATACTAGAAGTCTGTTAGAAAATTAGGATATGATTAATACTCTAACTCACCAATAATTATCCACTTATAGCCTAGCTAGTCCCCCTGATTTGGCCAAATCGTAAAGGTTACTTAGATAGAGTTGGAATACATATTGAAACATTTGCAAACCAATCGATTCAGTAGTGTTTGCTGTGCAGGAGAGCAAAATTTGAAAAAAATAAAATTGAAGGCATTATTACGGTGCAAGTGCTAGAAAGAAATAAAATCGGTCAAAAGAAGCCTGCAACCAAGATACGTCAGTCCTGAAAATATCAAGGTTCTATCTCGAACGACCTTGGAATACCAGCCTTCCAGATCTCCCCCCCCCCCTCAAAAAATATATATATATATTCTATTCTATTCTATTGCCAGACACCTTAATCCCAAACGGGGTGGCCACAAACATATCGCCCCCACGTCGCCCAGTCCCCCCTCCATTTCAATGCCCTGCTCACAGCTCACACCCCCCTTACTCAAACACCTCTCCACTCCATCCTTCTATCTCATCCTTGGCCTCCCACTCCCTCTCCCCCCCTCCACCTCACTCACATACACTCTCCCCGTCAGTTTCTCACTCTCCATCCTCTCCTCATGGCAAAACCACCTCAATGTGTTTCTCCTAATGCCTCCTATCACATCCACATCCACACCACAATGCTCCTTCACATCCTCATTCGTCAGTCAGTCTCTCCATGTGACTCCACATGCTCCTCTCAGATAACTCATTTCCACTGCTCTCACTCTTGACTTGTGTCCCTCCACCAAGGTCCAAGCTTCACTTCCATATATTAGAGTTGGTATCACAATACTGTCATGTAGTAACTTTTTCACTTCCATGCTCACTTCCCTGCTTCTTATCACTGCTTTCAAGGACCCTTGTTGTACCTTTTCCAGCACTTCACCCTCCAAACTTCCATCCTTACTCATCACACTACCCAAGTACTTAAACCTACTCACATTTTCCATTTCCTCCTCATCCAACCTCACTGTACATTCACTGACTTCACTTCTCTCGAAGACCATAACTTTACTCTTCCCTACATTCACCTTTAGATTCCGTTTCTTACACACTCCCAAACTCATCCACCAAGCCTTGCAGCTCCCCTTCGTCTTCACTCAACTCTCTTGCACACGGATATTTTTCAGTAAGTTTTACGGGACACGATTTTATCCGACTGCCTGCCCGGCTAGCCCGCCCATACACTGCTGAAAACATATTTTCACCTTATTTTCCCCATCCAAACCTCAATATACCGCCATAAAACCTACAGCATCTTCTTCGTCGATGTTTGTTCTACCTGATAACCAAAAAAAATAAATAATAAAAAACAGAAAAACACGAATAACAGTGCGTTAGGCTGGCATGAATAAACATTTCAGAATGTCAAGCTCACTTCCCAACATCATGATTCGAATGTTTTCCATGATACAGAAAAATGTTATTAGAAGTTTTTAAAGCGAATTTCATTAGCTTTCTATTGAGCTTTATCCGGTTGTGAAATGATTTGCAGTTTTCGAGAAAACAGCCAAAAACTGAAAGCCATAAAAAAAACTAATTTTTGTTCAGGGAGCTCTACCGCAAAAGTTTTCTTGCACACCTTATGTTTTTATTTTATAATATTGTGTAGAATTTCATGAGCTTTCTCATGGTACCCGCAGATTTTTTTATACGCCTCATAGTTTCCGAGTAAATCGCAAAAAACTACTTGGTACTCACGGCAGTGCTGCACTTTCGTCAAGGCACGCAACAGCCGTTATATTCCTGCCCATGTAACAACAACTTTTTATCAGAGATATTACATTGTTGCGTTCTGCACATACGTAGAATTCACTGATCTTTGTCATGGTTCTTACAGGAAATCGATACGTCCAATAGTTTTGGAGTAATTGGATGACAATTTTAGAATACTCCTCCGAGCGCTGCCTAGTTTTATCGCGAGAAGAAAAACATTCCCTTTCCCCGCCTTTACCTACAAAATATGCTCCCAAAGGCTTATATTTTGGTGATGAACGTACGTAGAAATCACTGACCTTTGTCATGGTTCTTACAGGAAGTCGATACGTCCAATAGTTTTTGAGTAACTGGATGACAAAGTTAGATTACTCCTCCGAGCGCTGCCTACTTTTTACAGCAAGCGAGAAAAAAACACTGTTTCCCCCGCCTTTACCTACAAAATATGCTCCCAAAGGGTTATATTTTGGTTATGAACATACGTAGAAATCACTGAACTTTGTTATGGTTCTTACAGGAAATTGATACGTCCAATAGTTTTTGAGTAATTGGACAACAAAGTTAGATTACTCCTCCAAGCGCTGCCTAGTTTTACCGCAAGCAAGAAAAAAGACACTTTCTCCCCCTGCCTTTTCCTAAAGAATATGCTACAAAAGGCTTTTTGTTTGTTTGTTTGTTTATTTGTCATGTACAGGCTAAAATCTCCAAGGGTTGTTTTTATAGTGCTATAACCTACTCGACATGACCACTACTCTTTTTCCTAGTTACTGGTAATGAAGCTGTACTTTCTGTCATATGTGTAATATGTAGAAGAAAATGGTTATTTGTGTGAAAAATATAGAGGCATTGAAATAGGCCAATGTACAATTCAACAAAATTTGGAAAACTCACTTCCTCCAGGGGTGTTGAGCTGATTCCAGGACCTTGTGGGGTTTGAAGATGAGTTATGTAGTGTGTGTGTGTGTGTGTGTGTGTGTGTGTGTGTGTGTGTGTGTGTGTATATGCTCCACTAGGGAATACTTCGATTGGCATGGTACATTTCGAATCAATCATCCACGCAAAGCGGCACATCACAAACAGGACACATGTGACTTATGTTCTTCCTTATCTTTGCCAGGGCACACAGGGTGCACTGGAGCCTCCTCCAGTTAGGGATCCTCTCCAATCGATGGCCTAGTGTGTGATCCAACCACACTCTGTCACTGATGACTCTCCGACGCTTGGTTGGAGGTCCGCCTGGTCTTCCCTGGTTCTGTCGTCCTGGAGGTGCAGCTGCAGGGCTGGGCATGGCAGTGGTGGCAAATTCTCCCGACAGACCAGGAACTGATGGAGATGGTGGTCTGATGAGCCAATTGTGATTGGCTTGGGGTATGTGAGTGAGATGTAGGCATGGAAGTGTTTCAGTATGGCCCTGAAATGCCTCCCACTCATCATCCGCTGGAAAAAGGGGTAACTGTGGAGATGGGAACTTCTCCAGTAATCCTGATGGTCGGCATATTGACTACCCCCGTGAAAAAGTATAACCCCAGGAACTTGGTCATCTCCTCATCATTACAGATGAACCATGCGTCCAACATAATCCCCAGGAATGATGCATAGCTGTTGGTCTCGTGGGCGAAATACATCAACAATCTCCCAGGTGAAGAACAGCTGGAAGAACTGCAATGGCGTTGTTGGCAGATCCACCCTCATTCCTGGGGATCCTGTGAAGGGCCCATTACGTGGTGTGAATGGGCCACTGCTCCACCCTGGATCCTTTGCAGCAACACCTTCCCCAGTGGTGGAAGTGAGTCGGCCTACTGACACCCTTCTGCCTCCTCGGCCACCCCTTGGCTGCCCCCCATAGCCAGGCCACAGACCACGACTGTCTCGTCAAGATGGTGACATCTCTGGCGATAAGGATGACAAGGCTGTCTCCTGCTGCTGCGAAACGTCAGGGGTGGATGAATGCTGTCGAAGACAGCGCCCATGTCGACCAGGCAGGGGACGATGACACAGTCGCATCCTGCACCAGTTGCACCACAGACACTGCGCCGTGTGTAGGTGCCAGTGTAACGTAACTAGGCCCTGCAACATGGGCTTGGCCAAGGGGAATTGGAGGCTAGAGGTGGAGGCTGCTGGAGCGAGAGGTCCAACCGAAGGTGATGCCTGATGTCCAAGTGAAGACGATGGCTGGGCTGGTGATCCCATTGCTGGTGGTGGTGTCTGCTCCCATGGTGGTAGAGGTCGGGGCAAAGCCTCCCGAGGGGAGCGGTGCAGGACATTATCCCAGTCATCCCCACTTGAAGCATTGCTCAGCAGCTCCTCCTCGCTCTCGGTCTCCTCCTCAAAGAGAACTTTCTGCCACTCCGCAGAAGACAGACTGTTATTCTCCATCATGGCAAGCACTGACACACTAAAGTCCAGTATGAGCTAAAGGTTCTTAGCTGAAAAACATGAGATATTATCCACTGTCACGCAACACCTTCCAGTGAGGATATCACTACACAGTGATGTTATATCTTTCTGTACCCCCTGGGGGTAGGGTTTTTTTTTCAAGAATATTCCCCCAGTATCCCTGCTTGTCGTAAAAGGAGACTAAAAGGGTTGGCGGAGGGTTAGTGCCCCTCCCCGGAAAACAACTAACTAAAAAAACAAACAATAAGCCTCGGACAAGGACTGACCAAACGATGACGACCCAGGACCGGACAAAGGACTTGAAAATGGCTACATGGAATGTAAGGGGAGCGAATGATGAGGTGAAAGAGAGAGAGATTATCCAGGTGCTTGAGGGTGCGAAAGTGGATGTATGTGGAATAACTGAAACAAAATGGAGAGGAGAAAGTGTGAGAGAATGGGAGTATGGATATGTGCAGGAGTAGGTGAGAATGAGAGGGCAAAGGAAGGAGTATGTATAGTTGTGAGTAAAAGATGGAAGAAGAGCATAAGACAGTAGGGATCAGTTGGGTCAAGGATTGTGTGGGTAAAGTTGAAAGTTGGAATACAAATGTGGGCGATTGTGTGTGTGTATGCGCCAATGCAAGATCGTGCTAGAAGAGTGAGAGAAGAGTTCTGGACAAATGTAGAAGTGTGCATGGAAAAGTTTGGAAGGAATGAGAGAGTGTTTTTGATTGGTGATATGAATGGTAAAGTTGGGAATGTGAAGGTGGATGGAATAGTTGGTGAGTAGGGTGTGCCTGCTGAGATAGATGAGAATGGGAGTACGTTAGTGGACATTTGTGCTGGGAGGGGGTTGGTGATAGCCAATACCCTCTTCAGGCATAAAATGATCCACAGGTATACATGGCGAATGATGAGAAGGGTGGGTGGTGAACTGAATGAAAGGAAGGCAATGATTGACTATGTGTGTGTGGATGAAAGGATGCGAAAATGTGTAATGGATGCAAGAGTTTATAGAGGTTGGGGGAGTGGACTTTCTGACCACTACTTGGTGGTGGCTAGAATTAAAATTCAAGTAAGATGGAGGAATAGAAGAAGGGAAAGACGAGAGGAAGGAGTAGTTGAAAGGAGAGTGGAAAGGTTACAAGAGGATGAGAAAAAGGCAGAGTATAAGAGAGAAGTGGAGGAACAATTGGGCAAATATGAATTGGAGCAGATGGGAGACGTGGAAGGTGTCTGTAGGATATTTACAGAAGAAATATGTGCAGCATGTGATGTGGTGTGTGGAAGGAAGAGAAGACGGAGGGGGGTGCAAGGAACAGCGTGGTGGAATGAAGAGGTGAGACAGGCTGTGGCACAAAAGAAGAAAGCATACAATGAATGGATGAGAAATAGGGCCGTGGAAGAAGTTGAGAGCCGGAAGAGAGAGTTATATGTAGAAAAAAAGAGATAGGTGAAAAGATTAGTGAGAGAGAGTAAGAGGAGAGTGGATGAGGAATTTGGAAGGAATTTGAGTGTAAAGTGGAGGGACTGTAAGAAAATGTTCTGGAAAGAGGTGAAAAGAGTAAGACAGGGTGGAAGTGAAGTTAGCAGGGGAGTGAAAGATAAAAATGGTAGATTACTAGTGGAGAAGGAAGAAAAAGTGAGCAGATGGAGAGAACACTTTAAAGAATTGTTGAACATAGAGGATGGAAGTAATGCGAGTATAAGTGGCTGGGGAATGGCTGGGAGAAGGAGAGAGGTGAGAAGACAGGAAGAAATCAGTAGGATAGAAGTTGTGGAAGCAATGAAGAAAGTTAAATTGGGGAAAGCCCCAGGAATTGATGGAGTGTGTGGTGAAATGCTGAACCATGGGGGAGAGATAGTAGTAGAATGGATGTGGAAGATGTGCAGATTGGCCTGGGAGGAAGGTAGAGTCCCAGAGGATTGGAAGTCAGGTATAATTATTCCCTTGTACAAAGGGAAAGGGGAAAAAGAAGTGTGTGGTAATCATAGGGGCATCTGTCTTCTTAGTGTAATAGGAAAAGTGTATGGCAGGATACTTATTGACAGAGTTAGAGAAAGAACAGAGAAATTAGTTGGAGAAGAACAGGGAGGCTTTAGGAAGGGAAGAGGTTGTGTAGATCAGATATTCATTCTTAGATCTTTAGTGGAAAAGTTTCTAGAGAAGGGAAAGAAGTTGTATGTGGCTTTCATGGATTTGGAGAAAGCATATGACAGGGTGGATAGACAAGGATTGTGGAAAGTGTTAAGAATATATGGAGTAGATGGGAAGTTGTTGAATGCTGTGAAGAGTATGTACGATGGTGCAAAGGCTGCAGTGCGTGTGGATGGTGAACTAAGTGAATTTTTCTCTTTGAAGGTTGGGTTGAAACAGAGATGTGTCATGTCTCCATGGCTGTTCAATCTGTACATTGATGGGGTAATAAAAGAGGTACAAGGTAGGGTAGTGGATGTTGGAGTGGCCCTGGTGAGAGAGGATAGTGTTTGGAAACTCCCTGTACTGTTGTTTGCAGATGATACTGTGTTGTTGAGTGAAGACGAAGGGGAGCTGCAAGGCTTGGTGGATGAGTTTCGGAGAGTGTGTAAGAAACGGAATCTAAAGGTGAATATAGCGAAGAGTAAAGTGATGGTCTTTGAGAGAGGTGAAGTCAGTGAATGGACAGCGAGGTTGGATGGAGAGGAATTGGAAAATGTGAGTACGTTTAAGTGCTTGGGTAGTGTGATGAGTAAGGATAGAGGTTTGGAGGGTGAAGTGCTTGAAAGGGTACAGCAGGGGAGAAAGGTTGCAGGTTCTTTGAAAGCAGTGATAAGAAACAGGGAAGTGAGCATGGATGTGAAAAAGGTACTACATGACAGTATTGTGATACCAACTCTAACGTACGGAAGTGAAGCTTGGACGTTGTTGGAAGGACATAGGTCAAGAGTGAGAGCAGTGGAAATGAATTATTTAAGAGGAACCTGTGGAGTCACATGGAGAGACAGGCTGGCGAATGATGATATAAAGGAGCGTTGTGGTGTGGATGTGGATGTGATAGGAAGCGTTATGAGGAACACACTGAGGTTGTTTGGCCATGTGGAGAGGATGGAGGGTGAAAGACTGACGAAGAGAGTGTATGTGAGTGAGGTGGAGGGGGGAAGAGGGAGGGGGAGGCCGAGGATGAGATGGAGGGATGGGGTAGAGAGGTATATGAGAGAGGGGGGTGTGAGTTGGGAGCAGGGCAGTGAAATGGTGGGGGACAGGGCGGCTTGGAGGCGATTTGTTTGTGGCCACCCCAAACGGGATTGAGGCGTCTGGCAATAGATAGATAGATAGACGACCAATCGCTGCACCACCAATGAACAGTTCACATAAACGATAACTTTTCAGTGTCTGCATGGTGTAATACCTGTCCTCTGGCGTCCGTTGTGCCATATATATATATATATATATATATATATATATATATATATATATATATATATATATATATATATATATTGTTACATAGCCTATGATTTCATCATTCTTTGTGTAATTCTAACGTACAGTATGCTGCATGTTTGATCACGAGCGTGTTCTATCTCACTCCCCCCCCCTCCTCCCTCATAGTAGTGTAAGTCGTTCTTTCTGTTGTTCAGAGCAGGATTGTCAACTCTTTTTCCCCATGGCTTCATTTGCGCGTCCTTCTTACAAGTTGTATCAAGCTCTGCCGGCCCCTTTATAATGAGCTCAGTCTCTGCATTATTGCCACTTAGATCTATTCCTCATTTTGTTCACATCTCTGTCCTCCCCTGTACAGTTGTTATTATTGTGAGTGCTCAGGAAGTCTCCAACCATCTAGCAGCTGTGTAATTTGAGTATAACTGTTATTGCATTTTTTCTTGTACTGTGTAGCGTGGGGTGTTGATTCTTGGGCCTAGTAAGGTTTTTGTGATTCATGCGTTTTGGGTGTCAGCCCTTATTAATAATATTTTGTATCTGTAATAATATATCTTGCATTCACTGAGTATTATCTGGTATTGTCATTTTATCAGGGCTGCCTTAGATAAATTTACTCATGCTAATTTCGTGTTAATAGAGGCTATTGCAGTTAACCATATATTTAACTTGTTTTTTGCCATTACATTATCCTTATGAGTCCTGAATGTTTTGTTGTTAGTTTGAGCATTAAACTTTAACTTGTAATTTTACCTAACTCTTTTGTTTTGAACCTGGAACTTTACGGGACAGTAGTGATTTTTAGTATTCTCACTTAAAGTGTACATTATCTTTCTCTGTTCCGTAACATAAATTTGGCGACCTCTTATCAGGATATTCAGGATATTATCATAAGGATATTGCTTGATATTTTGTGACTGTGGTTTATTCATGATGTCTACTATTACTACGCTTGATGAAGCCAAAGATTTTTTGTCATATGTGCAAACAGTGTGTGATGTAGGAAACAGAACAAAGAATGAACTTAAGCTTGTTGCTCAACAATTGGGAATTGCTGTTCGCTGTCATCATTCTAAAGATCAAATTGTTGACATGATTAATGAAAGCTTGTTTAATGTAACTCCTCCAAATGAGCAAACGCAGATTGAATTAGCTAAGTTACAGCTAGCCCTGCAAGAGGCTCGTGCTAAGGAGGCTGAATTTCAGGCAAAAGCTAAGGAGGCTGAGTTTCAGGCAAAAGCTAAGGAGGCTGAGTTTCAGGCAAAAGCTAAGGAGGCTGAGGCACAAGTTGAAATTGCTAGGATTCAGGTAGACCATGAGTATCGCATGAAACAAGGTGGAACTGGATCATCTAGCTCTGATGATTTTGATGTGGCTAAAAATGTTAAACTTGTCCCTCCTTTTAATGAATCTGATTTAACAAAGTATTTTCAGTTGTTTGAGAGGGTAGCTACAGGTTTTAATTGGCCCAAAAAGTATTGGCCAGTACTCCTTCAAACTGTTCTCACCGGTAAACCTCAAGTAACTTATGCATCTTTGCCTCAGGATCAATCTGATAATTATGATGTAGTTAAGAGCTTGATTCTTAAGGCCTATGAGCTTGTTCCTGAAGCCTATAGAGTAAAATTTAGGACAACTTACAAGCAAGATAAGCAATCCCATGTTGAGTATGCAAAAATCAAAGAAGATCTGTTAGAGCAGTGGTTAAATTCTAAGAATGTGGATTCTGATTTTGGTAAATTTAAGCAGATGATTTTGCTGGAGGACTTCAAAAGGTGTATTAGTAAAGATGTAAGCCTATATCTTGATGAGAGAAGAATAGATAATTTGTCAGATGCTGCAGTTTTAGCTGATGAATATGTTCTCACTCACAAGAGATATTCTAAAGAAAAAGGGAATGCTGAGAGTAAGTACTTTGCCTCGACTCAGAGTACAAGTAACAGGAAAGAGAATAAAGATGATGTTTCTCAGGAAGTAAATACCAGCTTCACCTCTAGATTTCAGAAAAGTAAATGTACTTATTGTAGTAAGCTTGGTCATACTACGGAGAAATGTTTCAGGAGACAGCGTGATGTGAACAAAAAGGAGTCTTTAAATATTCAGTCAATTGGTCTAGTGTCCACCCTTGAGAGTTCCCAGAATTCTTTAACTGAGTTAACTGAACCTGCTTTGAGGGGTAAATTAAATCCTCATGATGAAGCTCCTCTTTTGAGCAGTGACGTGGGTGACACTCTCAAGAGTTCATGTGCTAATTTCCTGTCTGAAGGTTTTGTCAGTCCTCTGGACAGTAATGACAGGAAATCAGTTAAAATATATCGTGATACAGGTGCTTGCCAATCCCTTATGCTGACCAGTGTTCTAGGCTCTAATGTTAATTCCTCTGATGAAACTGTAATCTTACAAGGTGTAGGGAATAATTACTTCTCTGTCCCTCTGTGCAGAGTGAATTTAGAGTCTGGTTTTGTTAATGGTTCTGTTATGGTTGGGTTGGTTGAGACACTCCTAATGTCAGGTGTAACTTTCTTACTTGGAATTGATATTGGTGGAAGTCAAGTGTGTCCAGCTCCTCAGTTGTCTAGTGAGCCAGTGGCTGCGACCCAGGATTGTGATGTCCCTGATGTGTTCCCTGCATGTGCTGTCACTAGGGCTAAGTCTAAAGTTACTGGTGACTTAGAGGATGATGATGATGATGATGTTATCCTAGCTGACACTTTTCTCGCTAATTTGGACCACTCACCAGATGAGGCAGTACCCCGTAGTGTTGATAATTTGTTTCGTCAAGAGTTGGTTGAGTTGCAGGTTGCTGACCCTGAGTTGAAAGGTCTTGCTAATTCTGCTTGCAGTGAGGAAGAGTCAACTGGTGCTTCTACTTGTTATTATATAAAGTCAGGAGTACTTATGAGGAAGTGGAGACCCCCAACAGCATCAGCCGACTGTGAATGGGAGGTTGTACATCAAGTTGTCATCCCTCTTGTTTGTTGGCAGGATATAATTAGAGTGGCTCATGATTCCAGTTTGGCAGGACACCTTGGAGTGAGGAAGACTGTGGCACGCATTTTGAAACACTTCTACTGGCCAGGTATCTTCAGGGATGTTTCCTGGTATTGTAAGTCTTGTCACACCTGTCAAGTTGTGGGGAAGTGTAATCAGACCGAAAAGGTTGCACCTCTAGTTCCCATTCCTCCTTTTGAGGCGCCTTTCACCAGTGTGTTGGTGGATATTGTGGGCCCTCTTCCTAAGACTTCTTCAGGATTTTCTTATGTGTTGACCCTGATTGATGTGGCTACTCGTTATCCTGAAGCCATTCCACTTAGAAATATATCAGCAAAGAACGTGGTTAAGGAAATGCTGGGGTTCTTCCCAAAGTTTGGTCTGTCCAAGGAGGTACAGTCAGACCGGGGAAGTAATTTCATATCAAATGTTTTCAAGCAGTCTCTGAAAGAGTTGGGCATCACCCAGATCACGTCTTCAGCTTACCATCCCCAGACCCAAGGAGCGTTGGAGAGATATTGTGAAAAATGTTTAGTAATTCTGGTAAACAAATCTGGGCCCTCTTTCTGGGCACCAAACTGTGAAAACTGTTTAATGTATACAAGTCGGTATCCCTGCCGGAGCACCGCTATGTAAGAAATTTCTGGTATTTACTAATAACAACTCGTAGGTCGTTACTCGTTTATAAAGTTGTTCTTAAGTAAATCAAACAAGTCTCATAGAGTTAGGTGAAACGTAACTTAACCTTAACTCACCTACAATAACTATTTCTCTTCTATCTCATAGCTAATCCCCCCTTGAATTGGCCAATTCGTAAAGGATACTTAGCTAGTGAAGAGGGAGTGATCGATAACCGATAACGATGAGGCTGCTTAGTGTAATTGCTTGAGCAAGCAAGCGTCCTTATGGTCGTATGTACAACCTAGCTTGAGAGTGACTAGGAACAGAGTGATTGAACGCGGCAATTCTACCTCCCTCATAGAATGGTAGGTTGCCAACTTTTAGTTATTTACAGTACTAAATACAGTCAAATTACATCATGATATGTACAGGGCAAATCTAACAAATTAATCTTAGTTCCACTTAAATTAAAGTTAGACCAATTATTCCCTTTAACTATGTAAATATCTTAATTCCACATCTGCCTTAACAGGGGAATCTTTCCCTGCTGGCCACGTCACCTATCACGCAGACGCAGCTTAGGTCAGTGGAAAATACCACATAATTACATGTATTTACAATGCATAGTTGTCCTCAGGGGTTAAATGCAGTAGCATTTAATTTATCAATAACAAGAATTATTAAAGAGAACATGGTTTCTGGGTTATTAAAACCGCTTGAATAATTAACAACAGTCTCTACGTTCTCTGCCTTTAACCAGGGATAGCTATGATCAATTTAGAGAGCGCAACTGCTCTGGGGGAAAATATTTTCCACAGTTTTGGGGCCGGCGGAAAATGATACGTTGTATCATGTAATATGACCCTTAGCCAAGAGTTCCCTCCATAGTTCTCGAGAACCCTGTGCTGCGGCCCTACTAGGTCGCGCCTCTTGACCCGTTTGATCTTCACCATTCTCTGAATCCGGAGTGGCTGCTAACTCAAGGGGTACCAGTTTAACAATAGTTTTTATACTGGTATGTCCCCTGCATTTTATATTTACGAGTCTCAGCACCCCTTCAGAATCTGGGTGTGTGGAGATCACTTTAGCTAATGGCCACTGGGATCTTGGCTGTTCAGTCTTCACTAAGACCACATCTCCTATGTTAATAACTGATTTGTTGCTGGCAGCTTGAGCTCCATAAAACCTCTCGCGTAGGCTCAAAAGATACTCTTCGCTCCAATGTCTATTCCATGTATCCAGCACCCTTTTCAGACGTTGATATCCCTCCCGAAGGTGTTGTCCTAAATCATTATTTTCTATGTTAGGATCATCAACTTCTTCCTGGATATCCACACAAGGCATTGGATGGAGCTTTCTGCCATATAACATGTGAGCCGGTGTTAAGGCCTCTAGCGAGTCGCTAGTGTCATCTTGATAAGTCAGAGGTCTATTATTAATCCTGGCTTCAATTTCAGTTATTACTGTTCTTAAATCTTCTCTCGTGATCTTAATTCTATGTAATGTTTTCCTCAGGCAGTACTTGGCAATACCAATCATTCTTTCGGTAAATCCATTTTGCTATGGAGCTCTTGGAGCTGTGAACTGCCAAATACAATTTCTGATTCCCAGCGCCGACTTAACCTTCGGGTCGTTCATTATGTTCAACAGTAAGGGAGCTGCTCCAACGAAATTAGTTCCGTTGTCGCTTATTAACTTGCCAGGACAAGACCTTCTAGCAGCAAATCCGCGAAAGACATTGAGGAATGTCTCTGAGCTTAGGTCTTCCGCTAATTCTAGATGGACTGCCCTTGTGTAGGCACCAGTAAATAAACAAATGTAAACTTTATGGGGAGTTTTCTCACCCGTAACAGTTATAGCCCCTGTGTAGTCCACTCCTGTTATATGGAAGGGCCGACTTATGCACACCCTTTCCTTCGGTAGGGCTGGTGGTCCAGGGTAGTTAAAAGGTCTCTGCTCATACCTCCTACAAATGATGCAGTTTTTGAGATATTTTGTAATAACCTGTCTACCTTTAGGAATCCAGTACCTTTCCCGAATTTGGGCTAAGGTCTGCGGTACACCTCCATGGAGAGTGGAATCATGGGCTTCCTTTATAATAAGTTGTACAAAGCACCCACTCTTAGGTAATAAAATGGGATGTTTGGTTTAGATGGGCAAGTCAGCCTTTACCAATCGGCCTCGACATCTTATCAGACCCTTTCCGTCTAAGAACAAGCCTAATTTCTTCATCAGCTTATTCCCTTTTCCAGTGTCTTGGCCTAAAAGTTTATATATTTCCCCATAAGAATTTCTTTGTACTCTTTTCAGCCAGTATTCTAGGGGATCTAATTTCTGAAACCCCACCTTCTTATTCAAAAATTCAACAACCAATTTAGTAGTATTTAGAAGTTGTCTTATTGATGAAAATCGGCTGATGTCAATCACTTCTGGCTCAGGTACTACAGGATCCAAGTTCACTGCACTAATCTCAGCAATACTGTACTGTTTCTGTTCAGGCCAGTCCTTAGTGAGTAACCATTTAGGACCTTTAAACCACAAGTTATCTTTGATCAGTCTCCTTACGGTCGAATCTCTTGAGAGCAGATCAGCTGGATTTTGTTTGGAGGACACATGCATGAATTTAAATTTGGAAGACAGCTCTTTAATAGTCTTAACTCTATTACGGACGAAAGGAATTTTACTGTCTTCCTTTCCTATCCAGTAAAGACAAATCTCACTGTCAGTCCATATGTAAAAATCCTCAAACTGAGTATCAAGAGTTGTGGTTATATACCTGGCCAATTTAGTTCCTACTTCTATGGAAGCCAATTCCATTTGAGGTAGGGTTCTTTCTTTAATTGGCGCAACTCTGGCTTTGGACATTATAATCTTACTATCCTTTCCTGTTGCGCAATAAGCTACTGCTCCATAGGCCCTTTGAGAAGCATCACAAAATATGTGTAAGTGCGACTTCTCATTACTGTTTATTTTCCTGGGAATACATATGCTTGATGTAGTTTCAAACTCCTTTCTAATCTGTTCCCATTGTTCCACATATGTCTCACCTAATTCAGTGTCCCAGTCTAACTTTTCTCGCCAAGCCTCCTGTACTAAACATTTGCCCCTAATAACTATAGGACTGACCAATCCTAATGGGTCAAATAGCTTGGAAACCTGACTTAACAAGGACCTCTTTGTGAGAGTGACATCAGAGAACTTAATTGGTTTCAAACTTATTACATCGGCTGTTGTATCCCAGTTAAGACCTAACACATTTTGAGTTTTGGGAATGTCAAAATCTTGATAGTCCTCTTGTATTTTATTCCTCAAATGCGGTGAATTTGATTCCAGCTCTGTAACGGCAAATTTGCCTTCCCACATTCGGAATTGGCTACTTCATAAGCCTTCAAGACTTCCGATTCTGTATCAGCAACACCTTGCAAATTATCCATATAAAAAGCCTGCCCTATTTCTGGACATTTGGCATTTTCAAAATGATGCTTTAAAGTGTTGCAAATTAGGAAAGGACTAGCACAAGAGCCAAAGAGCACCGATCGGAAACAGTAAGTTTTCAATGGACTATCCTCATTTTGAGGATCATGAGGCCAGAGGAATTTTGTAAATTTCCTATCATCATCTCTCAGTCCTATTCTGAGAAAAGCCTTACTAATGTCTGCTGTGTAAGCGTAAGGTTTCTCTCTAAATCTTAGTAACACATTCCCTAACTTCTCTGTTAGTGTAGGTCCAGAGTATAGGCAATCGTTCAAGCTAGCTGATCCCTTGGAAGCTTTACTACTACAGTTGAATACTATCCTTATGGGAGTGGTTACTGAATCCTTGCTTACAGCATGATGTGGTAAGTAGTGTCCTTCTTTGTGGTTAACAGGGTTTTCTACCTCTTCAATAAATTTATTCTTCAATTGATCCTTTATAATATTATCATATAGGGTCAGATGTTCTGGTTTATTTCTCAACTTTCTTAGAAGAGAATTTAACTGAGCTTTAGCTGCTTGGAAATTTGTTGGTAACTCTGATTGGTTTAGTTTCCATGGTAATCCTACCCAATACTGTCCATCCTTAAATTCCACAGACTGATTATACAGATCCAGAGTTATCTTATCTTCAGGGGTTGGTTCCTCAGAGTGTATACCTATACTGTCTAGGTCCCACAGTTTGTGTACAGGTACAATGTTTTCATCCAACAAGTCATTTATCTTAGGTTCTAATTCTGCACCTATTCTAGCTGCCATCAATGACTGTGTGGGGGTAACAAACACTGAGTCTATTAGTTTGGCCTCTCCTTTATCTTGTTTTGGAAAAGGCAACTGACCCATAATAAGGTTACCTCCTGGACTCTTGAACAACTGTACCTTATTCCTTTTGAAAGTCCTACGTAGGAATCTTCCACAATAATCAGAACCAATTATAATTTTTATGGGACCCACAGTATCTGATTCAACATTCCGTTTAGCCAACTTTATCCCTGAGCTTTGTAGATGATCAGAGGTTTCCTTCAATCCCTTTATGTATATACTTGTCTCCATAGTATCAAGCACAGCTGCTGTTATACGGCATTTATATCTGCCTAATTGTATTACAGGTCTAACTAAATCAAAAGACTGAGCTTTCCTAGTTGTTAAGAATCCTGTAACGGCTAGATTTACCTTGTCGATAACTGGTAACTTTAATTTCTTCACAATGTCTGCAGAAATGAAAGTTTTCTGAGCACCCGTATCAAACAGGGTACATACCAATTGGTTTCTATTCTCAAACAATACTTTCACATCTGCTATTGGTACTGCAGCTGGCATTACTAATGGAGCATTCCCTTTTGCAATTGTCATATTGACGCTTGCAGGTTTAGGAACCTCAATTTTCATCCTAGGGCATAAAGCACTATGATGATGATCCTTTTTGCATTTAAAGCAAAGATTTAATTTAGTCTTACAGTCCGCGGCAGCATGTTCGGAGTTCATACAGATTATACAACACCCCAGTTCCTGAAGCTTCCCTACTCTAGAAGCATAATCAGGGTAGTGTTGACAAAATACACTGGAATGTTGCTCACCACAAAAGACACAAACTTTCCTGTCTTTTACCATGGAAGGTTTTATTTCCTTAATATCCTCAGCATGTCTATTCCTTATCTTTAATACTTTATCCTCGGCCTTTGTGGAGCTAAGGAAAGTACCTATCTCTTCTTTAGGCACATACTTAGTCTTCTCTGACTTAACTTTCCCTATCAGTTGGTTAGTGGGTTTTTTCTTTACTTCAGTCTTCTGTTTGACCTCAGTAGTGTTTAATGTTCCTTGCAAATGTTTACAGAGTTGCATCAAGCCTTCCTCTATCTCTTCACTGGAGAAATTATCCTTCTGGTACCTACCATACAAAGCATCCTTGGTTTTCGGTGGTAGCTTTAAGGACACAATTCTTGAAAGCACCCAATCTGATGTCTTAATATCTTCGTAAGTACCTAAGGCCTTTAAAGTACAACTTAGTGCAATTCTAAATTTTTGCAAGGAATCAAAATCGTGCCTAGGCGTGGGTAATTCTATTAGAGCCCGCAATAAATGATTTATAATTTGTTCCCTGTCTTCGTAATTTTGTCTAAGGATGGTCAAAGCCACTTCATAGTTATTTTCTTCTACTGGTAATTCTTTTATCAGTTGATATGGTGTTCCTTTGACCTGTCCTAAAAAATAAGTAAGTTTGGTGACTTTAGGGAGATCTGTTCTATCATGTACCAAATATTTGAACTGATCCCAGAAAGATTTCCAGTTCTGCTCTCCATCAAATTCCGGAAGCGTTATTTGTGGTAACACAGCTCCACTCTGCTGTGCCACAACATGTGTTTCCACGGCAGTGTCAGCTAATTCTGACTCTAGTGTCTTTACTACAGTTAAGTATTCTTCTAATTGGTTTTCAAACTTCGTAGTTTCTGACTCTAAGAGTTCCTTATTCTCAGCCTTTACTATAGCCGCTTCTAAAGTTAAGTAACTCTCTTCGTACTTACTCCATCGATCTTTCAGAATATTTAGGAGACTATTTATTCTCTCCTTGGACAGAGGTATTTGGTCCAGCGACTGGTTACAATCATTTATGGCTCTAGTTACCCATCCTGCCTTACTACTAGAAGATCTTTGCAATAAAGAAACAGACATGTTGACGGAGTTCTAATTTAATAATTTAATTATGAATTCCAACCACAATTTTACCTCAACTTAGTAATGATTTGATTATTTTAAATTTTGAAGAGGGTAGGGATTAAGTCCTCATTGTGCAAATTATCCCCTCTCCCAATTTCGTAATATTCATTACAGCTCAGCTAATTATTTAGTTTAATTTTGAGGAGTGTAGGGATTAGGTCTATACTTTTAACCTATTCCCCAGGGTTATTAAACCTCAAGGGTTTTATTTCATCCCCACACTCAATTGCCAAAACACCCATATTCCCAGAGCTCAGAATTTATTACCTCAATACTCCGTAGGCCCACCCATAGCTTGTACAGCATAGAACTCTCCTTTCTTATGTTCTACATAATTTATAAATTTCTGCAGAACCGCTTCCCTACCATGATGGTTCCAATGTATACCATCGGATTTCAACATTGCTTGGAAGGGCTTGGCATTAAAATGTATGAAATCCCTTCCCTTCCTGGCCCGTTGCAACTTCCGGTTTACAGCTCTGCTAACTAATTTATATGTTCCATAACAAACTGGAGAGCCATATGGCAGGTTCCTTGGCTCGAGGAGGGTTATGGCTACTTAGGATTTACAAGAGCCCTCTATGGCTCCTACCACTGCTAAAATATTCTCCACAACTTCATTGACCTCCACGTCCTCATGGATATCATTTTCTCCAAAGAAAAGGACCGTACGGTCATGCTCCCAGTCTATCACGGCATTCAGCCTTTCATCTTCACAGAAAGCGCTTGCCGTTCCTCCCGGAGCTCTATAGACACGTACGTCCACGTCTTCCACTTCAACCGAACGTGGTAGTAAACTGTGCCCCACAAAAAACAACTTTAAACACATTCAGCGCCTCGGCACACATCGGTTTTCCTCACTCGGTCGGGGCACCAAAAATGTGAAAAATGTTTAATAGTTCTGGTAAACAAATCTGGGCCCTCTTTCTGGGCACCAAAATGTGAAAACTGTTTAATGTATACAAGTCGGTATCCCTGCCGGAGCACCGCTATGTAAGAAATTTCTGGTATTTACTAATAACAACTCGTAGGTCGTTACTCGTTTATAATGTTGTTCTTAAGTAAATCAAACAAGTCTCATAGAGTTAGGTGAAACGTAACTTAACCTTAACTCACCTACAATAACTATTTCTCTTCTATCTCATAGCTAATCCCCCCTTGAATTGGCCAATTCGTAAAGGATACTTAGCTAGTGAAGAGGGAGTGATCGATAACCAATGACGATGAGGCTGCTTAGTGTAATTGCTTGAGCAAGCAAGCGTCCTTATGGTGCGTATGTACAACCTAGCTTGAGAGTGACTAGGAACAGAGTGATTGAACGCGGCAATTCTACCTCCCTCATAATATGGTAGGTTGCCAACTTTTAGTTATTTACAGTACTAAATACAGTCAAATTTCATCATGACATGTACAGGGCAAATCTAACAAATTAATCTTAGTTCCACTTAAATTAAAGTTAGACCAATTATTCCCTTTAACTATGTAAATATCTTAATTCCACATCTGCCTTAACAGGGGAATCTTTCCCTGCTGGCCACGTCACCTATCGCGCAGACGCAGCTTAGGTCAGTGGAAAATACCACATAATTACATGTATTTACAATGCATAGTTGTCCTCAGGGGTTAAATGCAGTAGCATTTAATTTATCAATAACAAGAATTATTAAAGAGAACGTGGTTTCTGGGTTATTAAAACCGCTTGAATAATTAACAACAGTCTCTACGTTCTCTGCCTTTAACCAGGGATAGCTATGATCAATTTAGAGAGCGCAACTGCTCTGGGGGGAAATATTTCCCACAGATATGATCAAACACTCAAATCGTTGCTCAAGAAATACTGTTTGGAACATCAGAAAGACTCGGATAAAGGTCTTCCATTTGTTGTATTTGCCGCAAGAGAATCTCCAGATGAATCACTGGGCTTCTCACCTTTTGAACTACTGTTTGGCCATGAAGTAAGAGGACCCCTTAAGCTACTCAAGGAATGCTGGCTGTCGGAGGATGATGATGTCAACCTGCTGGAGTATGTGATGAAGTTCAAAGAACGGCTGTCCACTGCTTTACAGCTGGCGAGAGAGAATTTAGGAGCTGCTCAGGAGAAGATGAAAACTTGGTATGATAAGAAGTCCAGGTTACGCCACTTTCAGCCAGGAGATCAGGTTTTGATTCTGCTACCGGTGCATGGGCAACCTCTTCAAGCCAAGTTTAGTGGTCCTTATTTCGTGGAGAAGAAACTCAGTGATGTCAACTATTTCATCGCCACACCAGATCGTAGAAAGAACAAGCAACTTTGTCACATCAACATGCTAAAGTTATATCACAGGCGGGACGAAAATAATCCAGTCTGCACTGTAGCTGTTCCACCCGAGTCTGCAAGTGAAGCTCTCCCATGCAGTATGAGCCTGAGTGATAGTTTGGGGAAGAATCCTGATATCATGAATGATCTCCAGACTAAGCTTTCTCATCTACCTCCCGAGGAAAGGCAGGAGTTTTCGGCATTACTGCAGGAGTACCCGCAAGTGTTCCGTGCCACTCCAGGAAGAACCACTGTGTTGATGCATGATGTCGATGTTGGAGACGCAAAGTCAATTAAACTGCCTCCTTACCGTGTGAACCCAGTGAAAGTTCCTCTCATCCAGAAGGAGCTTGGCTACCTGTTGAACCACAAGATGATTGAGCCCTGTCAGAGCGAGTGGAGTTCTCCTGTCACTCTAGTCCCTAAGCCAGGTGGGTCACAGCGGCTTTGCATCGACTACAGACGTGTTAATCAGATAACCAAAACAGACACTTACCCTCTCCCTCGCGTGGAAGATTGCATAGACAAGATCGGAAAGGCTAGGTACATAAGTAAGTTTGATTTGTTAAAGGGATACTGGCAAGTACCTATGACTGAACGTGCTAGGGAGATCTCATGTTTTGTAACACTAGGAAAGACTTTTGCATGTTCTGTAATGCCATATGATGTGAAGAATGCACCAGCCACATTTCAGAAGCTCATGAATGTTGTAACAGAGGGTTTGGCAGGGTGTGTTGTTTATATTGATGATGTATTAATCTTCAGTGACAACTGGAAAGATCACCTATGCCATGTCAGTAAATTTCTTGAGCGTTTGGTTCAGGCTAATCTTGTAGCTAATTTATCAAAGTGTGAGTTTGGTCAAGCTAAAGTTCAGTACCTTGGGTACGTAATTGGTGATGGACATGTTGCACCACCAGGAGCTAAGGTTCAGGTTATAAGTGATCTTCCCAGACCTAAAAGTAGGAAAGAGCTACAAAGATTTTTGGGAATGGTAGGTTATTACAGGAGATTTGTTCTTAACTTTTCAATTCTTGTATCACCACTTACAGACCTACTGAAAAAGGGAGTTAAATTTGTCTGGATCGATAACTGTGGATCCTCTTTCTGCAAACTCAAAGCTATCCTATTAAGTCAGCCAGTGCTCGCTACTCCAAATTTTGCTAAGCCTTTTAAGATGGCTGTTGACGCAAGTGATACAGGGGCTGGGGCTGTTTTGCTGCAAGAGGATGATCAGGGTATTGAACACCCTGTATCTTATTACAGTAAGAAGTTCACTCCACCTCAAAAGAACTACTCAACTATTGAGAAAGAGCTTTTGGCCTTGATTTTGGGTTTACAGCATTTTTCATTTTATTTGTGTTCTGGTTTTGGCCCCATAGTCATTTATACCGATCATAACCCACTGAAATTCCTTAGTAAGTTTAAAGATAAAAATCAGAGATTGACAAGATGGAGTCTACTTCTTCAGGAGTATTCATTAGACATACAACATATCAAGGGGAAAGAAAATGTTATTGCAGATTGCTTATCTAGACTTTAGACAGATTATTTTAGAGTAATAAGAAATTTCCTTTGTAAATTTCTTTTTCTTTGTGGGGAGGTGTTACATAGCCTATGATTTCATCATCCTTTGTGTAATTCTAACGTACAGTATGTTGCATGTTTGATCACGAGCGTGTTCTACCTCACTCCCCCCCTCCTCCCTTATAGTAGAGCAAATCGTTCTTTCTGTTGTTCAGAGCAGGATTGTCAACTCTTTGTCCCCATGGCTTCATTTGCGCGTCCTTCTTACAAGTTGTATCAAGCTCTGCCGGCCCCTATATAATGAGCTCAGTCTCTGCATTATTGCCACTTAGATCTACTCCTCATTTTGTTCACATCTCTGTCCTCCCCTGTACAGTTGTTATTACTGTGAGTGCTCAGGAAGTCTCCAACCATCTAGCAGCTGTGTAATTTGAGTATAACTGTTATTGCATTTTTTCTAGTACTGTGTAGCGTGGGGTGTTGATTCTTGGGCCTAGTAAGGTTTTTGTGATTCATGTGTTTTGGGTGTCAGCCCTTATTAATAATATTTTGTATCTGTAATAATATATCTTGCATTCACTGAGTATTATCTGGTATTGTCATTTTATCAGGGCTAACTTAGATAAATTTACTCATGCTAATTTCGTGTCAATAGAGGCTATTGCAGTTAACCATATATTTAACCTGTTTTTTGCCATTACATTATCCTTATGAGTCCTGAATGTTTTGTTGTTAGTTTGAGCATTAAACTTTAACTTGTAATTTTACCAAACTCATTTGTTTTGAACCTGGAACTTTACGGGACAGTAGTGATTTTTAGTATTCTCACTTAAAGTGTACATTATCTTTCTCTGTTCCGTAACAATATATATATATATATATATATATATATATATATATATATATATATATATATATATATATATATATATTTTTTTTTTCCCAAAAGAAGGAACCAAAGGCCGCGAGCCCGCAATTGTTCCTACCAAGAGAAAAACAAAATACAAGAGAGATCCAAATTCAAGATCCGATCATTTCAAGATGCCTGGACACACTGCGTTTGAAAGACTGGAGATTATAGGAAGCAGGAAATACAGACAGACAGAGACAGTTCCAAAGCTGATCTGTTGCATAAATGAAGGACTGGGAGTAACGGTTAACTCGTGCATTAGAAAGTCGGACAGAAAAGGGATAAGAGTTTGCTGCTAGACGGGCGCTACGCGCCTGTCGTAGAGGTGGAAGAATGCAAGCAGACAGTTCAGAGGAGCAGTGACCACTGAAGTAGTGATAAAAAAAGAGATAAAGATGTAACAGTGCAACAAAGAGACAGAAGTTGAAGGAGGTCTGTAAAAGGAGGAGAGTTAATGAGACGAAACGCCTTTGACTCCACCCTATTGAGAAGAGCTGTATGTGGGGAGCCTCCTCACACATGAGAGTTGTACTCCACACAGGGACAGATAAAACCCCTGTATAGAATCAACAATTGTGCAGGGGTAAAGAAGGAACGGAGTCGACTTAGCACACCTAATCTCTTGGAAGCAGATATAACAGATGTAATATGACCTTTCCAAGATAAGTCCCGAGTAAATGAAACCTCAAGCATGATGCAGGATTAAGCTGAATATATATATATATATATATATATATATATATATATATATATATATATATATATATATATATCATCTCATCAGCCGTTTGTATGTCCACTGCAGGACTGGCCTATCCCGACAGAAATGGAGACGATACAGCCAATGTATCTCTACCAATTGGCTAAGGCTGTCCAGTAGAGATTGTATGTAGGGTGAGAAGTGCTTGTAATTGAGTTTGTAGTGCTGGAGTGGTTTTGGATGTGTGTGTACAGTAGTCTGTGAACCAAGTGTAATTGGCCCACACAATCCAGCTGGGTGCAAGCATACTTTATAGTATGTGACTCTAGTTCAACCACAGCACCCCTTGTGTCCGCCAATGCAGTACATGGCCCTAAGAACGCTCCCAAAGTTTATTATCCTGGCGGGGCATGAACCCTCGTTCTTCAGTGTACGAAAACGCACACTTTACCACTGTACCACAGAGGCCACATATATATATATATATATATATATATATAATTTTTTTCTGCCCTCCTTCCCTTAACCCGCGCCGTCCCGAGGACGTACTTCCACGTCCTCACGTTTTGTCACAGCTAATCCCGAGGACGTACTTCAACGTCCTGCAATTGCAAGGTTCATAATTTCCACAATTTTCAATTTTCGCGAGTCATTTTTGGTACGTATACACGGGACACCTGCCTCAACAAGATGCCAGGCAGAGACAATGACTTACCCAGCATGACCTCCTCCCCCCCCTGCATGCCCTTTTCTCAGCAATTCACCTGTTATCAGTGACCTGGCCAGTATAGCCATGTCATGCCACGGTACGAAATTCAGGGCCAGAGTGATTCCCCAATCAATGACAATGTGGAGAACAAACTTTACATAGCATTAGAGGAAGAAACAGTTAGAAATGATGATCAGGTAATGTGGCAAAAAAAGGTCAGGTATTAGTGAGTGAAACAATGCTTATAATGCCTATATTACTGCTTGAAAACCAATATACTTTTGTACTACATATAAATTCGTAACAGTAAATAAATAAATACCGTTTATGAGTGGTGTGAAATAGTTATCCTCCCATAGAACTCGTTTTCTTTGCTGCCAGCCTGATAGAAAACCCAGTAAAGTAAGGAGGCTCTCCTACCTGTAATGAGTATTTTAAACCTCAGGTGAGCGATTTCTCTATGAATTTTCGATGTTTCTCACCAAAAGCGAAAGTTTTAGCAAAAAAAAAAAAGGTCGAAAATTGCCCGGGATTGGGGGGTACCAGTGGTTGAAAAGTGGCCGGGACGGGGCGGGTTAAGGTTCCCCCCACACATGATGTACACCCTAACAATAGCTATACAGACACTCGCGGCACACATCACTAACATTTCATATAAATCATAATTTATCAACCATTGTCTTAGCAAGGTGCAGTATATACCTGTCCACAGACGTCTGTGTGGATGTGTGCCATGCAGCCTTATGTATATATAGTGTATATCTATATATCTCTATCTGTCTGTCTGTCTATCTATATATCTATCTATCTATAAATATATATCAAATTTCTGCTCTCTCTCTCTCTCTCTCTCTCTCTATTTGTCCTCCTTGCCTTAAGGTTCCCCCAACACATGATACTATATCTGCACGAACATTCGTGGCACATACCATTAACATTTTACAGAAATTATAAATTTCAACAATTGTCTTAGCAAGGTACAGTACCTGTCTACTGACGTCCGTGGCTGACTGGCTTCCTTACATCCCCTGATCACCTGCCGCTAAGGTATCGCTGACATACGCTACGCACGCACAACATCCCAGAATGAACACTCATGACACATATCGCTAACATTTTATATAAATCATAAATAATCAGCAATTGTTTTAGCAAGGTACAGTACCTGTCCACTGACGTCCATGGTTGCCCAGCATCCTTACATCCCCTGATCACTTGTCATTAAGGTTTCACTGACATATGCTGTGCACCCACAATATCCCAGAACAAACATTCGTGACACGTATCACTAACATTTTACGTAAATCATAAATATTCAACAAATGTCTTAGCAAGGTATAGCACCTGTTCAATGACGCACGTGGTTGCCAGACATCCTTATGTCCTTGCACACCTGCCGCTAAGGAATCACTAACCTACGCTAGGCACCCACATCTCTTCACGAACACTCGTGGCACATTTCATATACATTCTACATAATTATAAGTTCTCACGAAATGTCTGAGGAAGGTACAGTGCCTGTTCAATGACACACGTGGTTCATAGGCGTCCTTACGTCCCCACACACCTGCCGCTAAGGTATCGCTAATCTACGCTACGCATCCACAATATCTCTTCATGAACACTCGCGGCACATTTCACATACATTCTACATAAAGTATAAGTTCTCACTAAATATCTGAGCAAGGTACAGTACCTGTTCAATGATGCACGTGATTGCTAGGCATCCTTACGTCCCCACACACCTGCTGCTAAGGTATCGCTAACCTACACTACGCGCCCCCAATATCTCTTCACGAACACTCGCTGCATATTTAACATACATTCTACATAAAGTATAAGTTCTCACTAAATGCCTGAGGAAGGTACAGTATCTGTTCAATGACGCACACGGTTCCTAGGTATCCTTACGTCCCCACACACCTGCCACTAAGGCATAGTTTATCTACGCTACGCACCCACAATATCCTCTTCACGAACACTCGTGGCACATTTCACGTACATTCTACATAAAGTATAACTTCTCACTAAATGTCTAAGCATGATACAGTACCTGTTCAATGATGCCCGTGCTTCCCAGGTATCCTTATGTCACCCCTACACCTGCCGCTAAGGTATCTCTAACATACGCTATGCACCCTAAAATTATCCCTTCACGAACATTCGCAGCTCAATTCACGTACACTTCACACTAAATCATATGCAAATACATGACTACCACAATGATTCCACCCCTACCTCTGCAATTATTCCGTTCCATACTAAGGTACAATGTGACCATGATGCAGCACCTTTGCCTCGAGATTTATGACGCACCGCTATATTGGCACACACCACACTCCTTCACGAACACTCGCAGCATGTTTGACGTATATTTCGAACAACTTAATACACATATAGAATATCACTATCAAATTCCATTCCTAAACACCTCTAATAATCCCTTCCCAACTACGGCATACAGGTAACACCTGCCCCATTCCACACTATGGCTATGGCGTATGTAAGGCATGCTAGTTCCAATATATCACAAAGCCCAGCCACTATATCTTTCACACAAAATACAGTTTGCTGTTGGTTACTATACTCTTTTTACTTAAACTTGGCCTAAAATTACCATCTCTCCATCTTGAATCCTGACCTGTAAGAAAAAACTGACATCAGATTATGATGGTAGTCACATATATACATAAATGTATTCACTATATACATAAATGTATTCACTGTATACATAAATGTATTCACAGCATAGGGACTAGTGGCAGAACCCCGCTACAGTGAACACGCATTTTGCCCCTAGGCCTAACGACTAATAACAGGCACCATATGTTTTCAAGATATATATCAATGTTCCATCGACAAAATCACATCAAATTATGCTCAGAAATAATATATTATCACACTCAGTCCATAGGGGCTTTGGTTCGGGCGAGAGGGGGAGAATGAGTGATGTTTAAAGGGACAACACATGCGGTGCAACCATACAGCCTGACTGCTTGTGAGATACTGATGTTTATCGCTACAGACAGAGTCCAAGGAGGCTCTACTATGTTACCAAGTGTTTAGCTTGGAAGAGGGATGCACCTGCTAGAACGCACCAATATTTGATGCAAAACAGCCCAAAACTTTTCTTTTGACGGTGGATTTTCTCCTTAGGAATGTGATTCGTGTCTGTGTCCATTTATGTCCCAAACCACAAAGAACACAATTCGCGTCAGTGTGCATGGGAGGGTTAGTATCATCTGCAAACAACAGTACAGGGAGTTTCCAAGCACTGCCCTCTCTAATTAGGGTCACTCCAAAATCCACTGCCCTACCTTGTATCTCATTTATAACCCACTCCATGTACAGATTGAACAACCAAGGAGACATGACACATCCCTGTTTAATCCCAACCTTCAAACAGAAAAATTCACTTAGTTAACTATCCACATGCACTGCAGCCTTAGCACCTTCATATATACTCTTCACAGCATTCAACAGCTTCCCAACTACTCCATATATTCTTAATGCTTTCCACAGTCCTTGTCTATCCACCCTGTCATATGCTTTTTCCAAATCCATGAAGGCTGCATACAACTTCTTTCTCTTCTCCAGAAACTTTTCCACTAAAGGTCTAAGAATGAATATCTGACCTACACAACCTCTTCCCTTCCTAAAACCTTCCTGTTCTTCTCCAACTAAATCCTCTGTTATTCCCCTAACTCTGTCAATAAGTATCCAACAATATACTTTTCCTATTACACTAAGAAGACAAATGCCACAATGATTACCACACACTTCGTTTTCCCCTTTTCCTTTGTATAAGGAAATAAATATACCTGGCTTCCAATCCTCTGAGACTCTACCTTCCTCCCAGGCCAATCTGCACATCATTCATATCCATTCTACTGCTATCTCTCCCCCATGCTTCAGCATTTCACCACACACTCCATCAATTCCTGGGGCTTTCCCCATGTTGTTTTTCTTTATTACTTCCACAACTTCCATTCTACTGATTTCTTCCTGACTTCTCACCTCCCTCCTTCTCCCAGCCATTCCTCAGCCACTTACACTCGCATTACTTTCATTCTCTATGTTCAACAATTCCTTAAAGTGTTTTCTCCATCTGCTCCCTTTTTCTCCCTTCTCCACTAGTAATCTACCATTTTTATCTTTCACTCCCCAACTAACTTCGCTGTCACCCTGCCTAACTCTCTTTACCTCTTTCCAGAACATTTTCTTACAGTCCCTCCACTTTACAATCAAATTCCTTCCAAATTCCTCATCCACTTCTTACTTTCTCTTACTACTCTTTTCACCCCTCTCTTCCTATCTGCATATAACTCTCCCTTCCGTCTCTCAACTAGTCCATACCCCTATTTCCAATCCATTCATTATATGCTTTCCTCTTTTGTGCCACAGCCTGTCTCACCTCTTCATTGCACCATGCTGTTCCTCGCATCCCTTTTCGTCTTCTCTTCACCCCACACATCACTTCACATGCTGCACATACTTCTTCTGTGAATATCTTGCACGCACTTTGCACATCCCCCGTCTGCTCCAACCCATATTTGCCCAATCGTTGTTCCACGTCTCTCTTATATTCTGCCTTTTTCTCATACTCTTGTAACCTTTCCACTCTCCTTGCATCTACTCCTTCCTCCTGTCCTTCCCTTCTACTATTTCTCCATTTTACTTGGACCTTGATTCTGACCACCACTTGGTGGTGGTCAGAAAGTCCACTCCCCCAACCTTTATATGCTCCTGCATCCATTACACACCTATGCATCCTTTCATCCACACACACATAACCAATCACTGCCTTCCTTTCATTCAGTTCACCACCCACCCTTTTCATCATTCACCACGTATACCTGTGGATCATTTTGTGCCTGAAGTGGGTTATGGCTGTCACCAACCCATTCCTGGCACAAATGTCCACTAAAGCATTGCCATTCTCATCTATTTCAGCAGACACACCCCATTCACCAACTACTCCATCCACCTTCCCATTCCCTACTTTACCATTCATATCACCAGTCAAAACACTCTCTCATTCCTTTCAAACTTTTCCATGCACACTTCCACATTTGTCCAGAACTCTTCTCGCACTCTGCTTACACGATCTCGCGTTGGTGCATACACGCACACAATTGCCCACATTTGTAGTCCAGCTTACAATCTTACCCACACAATCCTTGAGCCAACTGATCCATACTCTCTTATATTCTTCTTCCATCTCTTACTCACAACAATACACACTCCTTCTTTTGCACTCTTATTCTCACCTACTTCCTCCACATTTACCTCATCCATACTCCCATTCCCTCACACTCTCTCCTCGCCATTTAGTTTCAGTTAATCCACCTAAATCCACTTTCGCATCCTCAAGCACCTGGACAATCGCTCTCTCTTTCACCTTGTCATATGCACCTCTTACATACCACGTCGCCATCCGTATCATGTCCTTTGTTCGGTCCTTAATCATCATCTTTTGGTCAGTCCTGCTCCGAGGCTTCCTGTTCGTATTTTTAGTTAGTCATTTTCTGGGGAGGGGCACTAACCCTGCGCCAACCCACTGTCACATAGGGAACACGTATCGGTTGGTTATAAGGTTACTATCCAGCACTGTAAATGCTTTCCTTGTTTACAGGAAATCATTTGGCTTGCCACTCAATGTAGAGCAACCCTAAAGCAGAGTACCACTACACTAAGTGGATGGATGATGGGCGCCCCATCTCTCTCTCTCTCTCTCTCTCTCTTTATGTATATATATATATATATATATATATATATATATATATATATATATATATATATATATATATATATATATATTATTTACAATATCAATAAGAACTCCACATTCTGTGAAATTCTTAACCCCTAAAACGCGGGGAGTCGCGTTTGCGACGCTCGCCGAAAAGGACATAACAGCGGATCGTCGCATTTGCGATTCGAGTTAATTTTGAATAAACGTGGGCAAGCAGGTTCAAGCTGGTATTGTCTATCAGTACCGCCACCCTTTTGCTACTATTAGCATACTTGACCTTTGTACCACTGACCTCCGTTGTTGCCAAGTATCTTTTTTTTTTACCCACCCCCACACCGCGGCCCGGCCACCCTCACGGTGATATATGGTAGCGCGCGGACTGCTCAGAAATGTCAATCTGCGCTTTCCTCTCGCAAGCAGTTTATGCTAATTGGAAACTCTTGTTTCCCCAGTCATCACACTAGCTTTTTTTTTAGCGTGGTTTGCCCCTGTTTAGCCGCAGTTTACCGCAGGCTTTCAAGGTGACATTATTTCGAATTCTAGCTCTTCCAAGTCAGTCCCTTCAAGCCCTCCGAAAAAGGACTTTGTGACCTTTACCCTTTCAAAACCCATACTAAGGAGTGGAAAGGGCCTGAGTGAGTCTGCTATAGGCCTAGAATTACTGAAAGCCTCTATGGACTATGGTAGTGATGTTGCGGTGTTGTCGAGCCTTGCTGAATCAGACACTTTATCGAGTGCTGAGTCTGAGGTGCAGGAAGAGATAATTGCTGTGCCTAGCACCTCATCAGGCAAGGCTCCAGTGCAGAAGGGAGTGGCGTATGGCAAGGGGGCAAAGAGGAAGCGAAGTGGTGACCCCGGTTCCCAGTCATTGATCTCCTCAGGCCAGCCATTGTCCCCAACCTCAGGTCACGCCGCCGCCATACTGCCTCGCACCCCCAGCCCCATTCTCTCATCATCATCGTCTGCTGTGCTTTCTCCAGAGTCTTCGGAGTCTCCTTCACCACCTCGGAAGGGAAGTAGGCAGTCTGGTATTCGTAGAGGTTTCCATAGGCCCTGTGTTCGTACTGGCATGAGTAGGAAAGTGTCTCCTAGTTCTAAAATTAGTGGTAAGGTTTATCGCACTAGGCAACTCACCACCCAGCCTACTGCGAGTGACCTTGAACCTTCTCCCACTCTCCCTACCACCATCACAACCACACAGGCCCGACCTAGCTCACCCACTGCCACACGGCCTGCCTCACCCACTGCCTCACCGCCTGTCTCACCCACTGCCACACGGCCTGCCTCACGCTCCGATGCACCCACCCACTCCCAGCCTAGGCAGGGCACTCTGGATGCCTTTGTGTGGTCTGAGGGCTCTGATTTTGTGCCAGAGGATCTGCCCTTTGATTCCACTGGGTGTGGGATCCAGGCTGACTTCCCTGTCCCCGAGGGTGGTGAATGCTTGGTCTACCTGTTGGCCTTCCTGGATGACGAAGTCATGCAGCAGATTTGTATCGAGACCAACAGGTACGAAGGACAATGTGCTGCAGTTCGTGAAAGTGAAGGTGCAACGCCATCCACGTCGCGGATGGCAGCATGGGTTCCTGTGACGATCCGGGAACTATTTGTATTCATTGGCTTGATGCTTCTGATGCCACATAACTGAAAGCACAAGCTCGAGGAGTACTGGAGTGCTGACGATCTTTGCCCCACACCCATCTTCAAGTACATGACTCGGGATCGTTTCAGGCAACTCATGACATACCTTCACTTCGCAAACAACGATGAGCCTTCCCAGACTGACCCCCTATGGATAGTGAGGGAAATCCTGAACATGATCAAGGGCAAGTTTATGACGTTCCTTCGGCCCTTCAAGAAAGTAGTGATCGACGAGTCCTTGGTTTTGTTCAGGGGCCGTCTTCGGTTCGTGCAGTATATTCCTAGGAAACGCCACCGCTTTGGAATAAAGTTTTTCGTGCTGTGCGACTGCAAGATGGGGTTCATCCTAGACTTCGTTATCTACACCGCCAGCAATGTGGACTTGGACAAGACCGACCCCCTTGGATTCTCTGGCTCTGTGGTGAAAGTGCTTCTGGAAAAGTACTTCGGCGGGAATCATGTCCTGTATATGGACAATTATTATACAGCACCCAAACTTGCCAAGTACCTTTCAGAGCACGGCGTCGGCTCCTGTGGCACTGTCAGAAGCAATAGGGCACACTACCCTGCCTTCCCAGAGGCTGCAAGATCAAAGCAGGGAGACGTGCACCTGAAGAAATCAGAGAAGATGCTGGCAATACGGTGGCACGACAAGAGGATCGTCAATATGCTCACCACAGTCCACAAGGGGTAAATGCAAGCCACAGGGAAGGTCGACAGAAGGACTGGCGATCCTGTGATGAAGCCTGATGCTGTAATTGACTACAACATCAATATGCGGCTGGTGGAGAAGTCCGATATGATGATCGGAGAGATTGACTGCCTGAGGAGGAACCGGCGCTGGTACAAGAAGGTGTTCTTGCACTTGCTGGATATGTGCATGCTGAACGCCTTCATCCTGTATAAGATCAAGAACAGGAAGTAACTACTCTCTCAGGCAGTTTTCAAAGACTTGTGTCTACCAGCTGCTTCAGCGTTTTGGGCAGGTACTGCCATCAGGTGCCAGGCGCCACTCACAGACACCTACAGTGCCAGGACTACTTTCAGCGACACCGCCTGGAGCCACTGCCTAGCACTGCCAAGAGGGGGAAAGCACTGAGGAGGTGCTATGTTTGCAGCCACACAAACCGGCAAGAACGAACTTTTAGAAGCACCTCCTTGCAGTGCAAAGAGTGTCAGATTCCCCTGTGCGCTTACCCGTGTTTATTTGACAACCACAGCCTAAGTAGATATTGAAAATAAGGGTGGAAATATATAAATAATACTGAGAATGACAGTGATACTAGTGTTTAGTTTTCTTGTACGTACTGACAGTGACAGTCAGTTGAGTGTAAATTAGTGTATATAGTTGTAAAAGCACTGACAGTAACAGTGATTTCAATGTAAATAATTGTACATAGTAATAATATAAGTTTTGAGAGTGACAGTCACTCCAGTGTAAGAAGTTGAAAGCATATTTTTCTCTTCTATGTTATGACAGTGACAGTTTGGTGCGTAGGAAATATTATTTTTATAAGTAATGACAGTGACAGTGATGAATTAGGCACTAAACTGACAGCGAGAGTGAAAGTGAGTGATAGAAATGAAGTGCGAGTGGCCGACAGGAACGAAAATAAAGTGACTGGCGTAAGGCAGAATAAAATTGCGCCGCGGTGGTCTTTCTCATTCCTGCTTCACAATACTGGCAGTGACAGTGATCTTTATGGCCGTAATAGTGACATGCCAGCCTTTGGGATGTACTATGATGGAAAATGATGTAGCATACGTGTTTTTAGTTGTGAAAAGGGAAATGTTTGTTCAGTGACGGGAAGACCGCCGCCGCGCTGCATGTCGGCCGTACGCTCCGTTGATTTTATCCTTATTTCCAGTGCTTATTGTACAAATACGGATTCCAAACTACCTGTACGTTGTAGTATAAAGTGTACTGTGACAGACTGAGTTGAGTTGTGGTAGAGGGGAAACCGGGTTGCTGGAGGTGTGAAAGTGAAGATTTTGTTACCCAACTTTGCAAGTCTCCACAAGTCCTTGGGTAGTCCACGAAGGCTCAACACCTGTCTCTGGAGAAAGCTGAATGTAAGTCCTTGGGTAGTCCACGAAGGCTCAACACCCGTCTCTGGAGAAAGCTGAATGTAAGTACTATCTGCCATAAAAATTAAAATGTTGTAGGGTTAATCTCTAATTTTTGGCAAATATTTTCCTACAGGTACTGAGACCGCGATACAACCCCGCCACAGGGGGGGGGATCGGCTGTCGATGGCCGCAGTTTAGGGGTTAATAATAATGGAACAAAAGTTCGTTTACAGAACCAACATGCGAGCATGAGTCTGCCTTGGTCACTCATTTAGCCCAGGAACATTAAGAATACACCTGGAAAAAAATAGAAAAACCTGATTTTTTTCAAGAATGCTACATAGAAGCCTCCAAAGTCAAAGTCAATGGATAATCTTAACATTCCACGTAAGCTAACCGTGGGGGACGAAAAATCCAAGATGGCTACCATCAGTATGGGAAGCTTATATAGCCTAGTGACTAAAATTCACACTTGGTCATATCATACCACCTTTTATGGGTTTCAAGGAGTGATAAATCCATTTCTGCAACAGTATTATTCAAAAAATTCTTTGTCACTGATATTCACAGAGAACGTGCACCAAACGCAAAAAATCATAAATCTATATTGATATTTTTGCTTTGAATTTATCAACTAAAGATTACTTCATCAGATGATTTTACTTTTCAGCTTAGGGACAGACTGAAGTGTTGAGACAGAAGTACATACATGGGTTGAAGACAGTGTGAATGAAGCGAGATGGTAGCACAAGAACAATGTGATATTTGTGCTTTTTGTGATAAGCCAATCACCTCTGACCGATGTACTGCCACAGAAAGAGACCTACCTAGCATATTGAGCATTAGTGCTGATCTGAGGGATGGACATCAAGTGCTGCCAATTCCTGCTCATAAATGGTGCAAAGAATATTAGATCCTGCCATCATACATAAAAAAGCAAAAAAGGAGTCAGAAGAATCGGAGTGACAAGTACATAAGAAAATCACCTGCTGTTCACAGGCCACTATCTTTAATGTCAAACAAGACTCAGCAGTAACTTCAACAAATAAGGGATGAGGCTATGCCACACCTAATGGCTGACTTGGCTCATATTTCTGACTGGGGCAAAAATAATCTTATTGTTTTTAATGCATCAAAGACTCAGTTCTTACACCTATCAAACTGACAAAATCCTCCGCAGGAGTACTCACTAATGTTTAATAATAACCAGCTCAATCCTGCATCATCCTTCAACATGCTTGGGGTTTCATTCACTCGGGACTTATCTTGGAAAGATCACATTACATCTCTTGTAAAATCTGCTTCCAAGAGATTAGGTGTGCTAAGCTGACTCCGTACCTTCTTTGCCCTTGCACAGTTGTTGACTTTATACACGGATTTTATCGCCCCTGTGTAGAGTACAACTCTCCTGTGTGGGGAGGCTCCCTACATACAGCTCTTCTCAATAGGGTGGAGTCAAAGGTTTTTTGTCTCATTAACTCTCCTCCTCTTACTGGCTCCTTTCAACCTCTGTTTCATTTTTTGCCGCACTGTTGCATCTTTATCTCTTTTCTATCACTCTTCAATGGCCACTGCTCCTCTAAACTTTCCACTTGCATCCCTCCACCTCTACGATGGGTGCGTAGCACCCATCTAGCAACAAATTCTCATCCCTTTTCTGTCCAACTCTCTAATGCAAGAGTTAACCGTTACTCCCAGTCATTCATTTATGTAACAGGTCAACTCTGGAACTGTCTCCCTCTCTCTGTATTGCCTACATCCTATGATCTCCAGTATTTCAAATGCAGTGTGTCCAGGCATCTCAAAATGAACGGATCTTGCATTTGGCTTTCTTTTGTATTGTTTTTCTTCATTTTCCTTGGAAGGAACGGTTTGCGGGCTCCAGGCCATTGGTTCATTCTTCCTTGCATTTAAAAAAAAAGCATTTTTGAACGACCTCTAAATATTAACCTGAGACATCCCGTTGACGTGTGGATGTCACCACGTTTTGTCACAGTGACACCCGATAACGTATCCATACGTTTTGCAATTGCGAGGTCCATCATTTGCACATTTTTCAAGTTTCACGGGTGATTTTTGGTAGACGTATGTGGGAGACCTTCCTCTATCCGCCATCAGGTGGGGATACTGCCTGGCCCCACCTGACCCCCCCTTCCCCCCCCCCGCACGCCATTTTCTCAGCAACTCACCTATTAGCTGTGACCTGCCCAGTAAAGACATGTTGTGCCACGGTCTCTCCAATGACGAAATTCAAGGCAAAAGTGATTCCTGAGGTGGAAGACAAAGGAAGAAACAAGCCAGAGGAAGAAACAAGCAGAAGTGATGAGGCAGTAACGTCGTAAAGGAAGGTGCAAAATGTTGATGTGTTTAGTGGGTGAATAACGCTTATATTGCCTATATTACTGACTGAAAAGCAATATACTCTTGTACTACATATAAATTCGTACCTAATAAATATCTAACTAAATATGAGTGGTATGGAATAGTTGCCCCTCCCATAGAATACGTTTTCTCTGGACCCTGGCCTGAGAGAACGTGGTACCAAGGTGAAGGTACTGGTACCTGTACCGTATTTCTAAACTCAGCTGAGCACTTTCTCTCTGAATTCTCGATGTTTCTCATAAAAAGTGAGGTTTTAGCACAAAAAAAAAAAAAAAAAAAATCTGCCGGGATTGGGGGGGAGAGTGTCATTGGTGAAACATTTGCCGGGATGCGGCGGCTTAAATCATGCTAAGATTTTGCCTATAGCTTTGCCAGTCCACGTGGACAAAAAGTATTCTTGTGGAGAATGTCCATGAACACTTCGATTTTTTGACCTACTGAGTTGGACCACCATATATATAGATATATATATATATATATATATATATATATATATATATATATATATTGCCAGCTAAATAAAATTTTATTTCTGAATTATCCAGTGTTTATAAATGGACAAACCAGCTGTCACATTTATGAATATTTAAGTTTAGTGCACAAAACGGGGTCTCTGGTGGCGTTTATCCTTCTGTGACATTCCACTACGATTTTACGCCATAACCAGGTGATGAATGCCTGGCGTGAACAACAAATTTATTTATGGTACGAAAAACAGAAACGTCAGACGATAACTTTCGGCAATACCTGCGTGTAGTTTTTATAGTATGGTCCATAGCCCCACTCACCCTGTGAGTCCATCCACAGGGATCTCTCTTGTAAAACCTTAAGGCTGTGACTTTTCCTTCCTTAAGTACCTGCAGACAGGAACGATTGACTTGCTTCAGCAATGAGTTTTGTGGCCTTCCCCATGGTCTCCTTCCAGGTTGATTCTTTCAGATATCATCCAATGAGCAGAGTAAACTTCAGGGAAACACGCCACGTGTTCACTTAACTGAAACTGACATTCTGGTAAAATGTGCATATTCTTGAATTGGTTTCATGGAGTAATCACTTATGGTACATTTGATCATATCAGAGATATCCCTTGATTCTGTGATGGCACTCTGTACGAAAGGAATCAATTCGTTGATCCAAGGCGCCATTTAATATTCATGTCTTAACGATAAAACAATAAAAAGCACCGGCGCCCTGAAGATGTGGATTTTTGAGCTTTTACACAAATATCGATAATGCCAAATACTCAGACTGAGTGCATTCATAACACTAAAGACCAGACCAATGCGGCAAGGGATACTATCATCTGACCTACCGGTATTATGGATCACACTACCAAGATAAGCAAATTTTACTAAGAATTTTCCGTCGTCATCACGTGCCTGCCTAGATAGTAATGCTTCATCCAACAAGCCAACGAATGCCTAGACCCTGGTCATGGACAAGGATAATTTTAGTCACAGTGGCTTCACATGCCTTGAGAGTACTTAGGAGTGTTTCCAGCAACTCTGCAAGAATAAATACATCATTGGGAACGTCAGGGTCAGTAACACTAAAATTACCATTCGATATTCGACAGTGACTCTGACTCACAGCCTGATCCAGCACCCAATCCATGCACGTGCTGAGAAGTGGCAAGGACTCATCTTTGTCTCACTCAGGCTCTTACCAGAGAGAAATCGGGTCTCCCCCCGCCCTTGTCCCCCCCCTTCCCCATACACACACTTGACAGCACTGACAGTATTTGAATTCAAGTCAGGTGTCGGCTGAATTTTCCCATGGGGATCCAATGGAATTACGGAAATTCCCAGTAGCACCACCCAATTTGCTGATTCAAACACCTTCATGAGACTGACATAGGAAGCAAGTAGTCATTGATGAAACTCACGACCGCATTCCACGAAACTCGAAATGCTAGGATCCGGTCAACTGTAGACTACTTGGACGTGAATCCGAATTAATCACGCCTTTGAAACTTCAACAAATGGACTGGGATACACGTCAAGAGCACATAAGCAGGAACCCTGCTTGGCACACTGAACACCGCGGTAATTACTGCAGTCACGTTGGTCTTATTTCCTATTCCAGAGAGGGATAACAAAACTCATGTCTAATCCAGCGAATGCATTCATGAGCATGCCAGAGTAATACATTCATTCATTCATTCATTGCCAGACGCCATGTATCCCAAACGGGGTGGAAAAGGGCTTAGAGTTAATTGTTTTACAGGGAGGGGCACTAATCCTCCACCAACCCCACTTGACACGTAGGGAGAACACCTAAAGATATTTCACTGTTCAACAACATCCTCCACAACACTGAGCACCTCAAACCAAAATGAGACCGCTAATGCATACTCATAAGCACACATCTTTTTCCTATCTATCTATCTATCTATTGCCAGACGCCTCAATCCCGTTTGGGCTGGCCACAAACAAATCGCCTCCAAGTCGCCCTGTCCCCCGCCATTTCACTCCCCTGCTCCCAGCTCACACCCCCCTCTCTCATATACCTCTCCACCCCATCCCTCCATCTCATCCTCGGCCTCCCCCTCCCTCTTTCCCCCTCCACCTCACTCACATACACTCTCTTCGTCAGTCTTTCACCCTCCATCCTCTCCACATGGCCAAACCACCTCAGTGTGTTCCTCATAACGCTTCCTATCACATCCACATCAACACCACAACGCTCCTTTATATCCTCATTCGTCAGCCTGTCTCTCCATGTGACTCCACAGGCTCCTCTTAAATAACTCATTTCCACTGCTCTCACTCTTGACTTGTGTCCTTCCAACAACGTCCAAGCTTCACTTCCGTACGTTAGAGTTGGTATCACAATACTGTCATGTAGTAACTTTTTCACTTCCATGCTCACTTCCCTGTTTCTTATCACTGCTTTCAAGGAACCAGCAACCTTTCTTCCCTGCTGTACCCTTTCAAGCACTTCACCCTCCAAACCTCCATCCTTACTCATCACACTACCCAAGAACTTAAACGTACTCACATTTTCCAGTTCCTCACCATCCAACCTCGCTGTACATTCACTGACTTCACCTCTCTCAAAGACCATCACTTTACTCTTCCCTACATTCACCTTTAGATTCCGTTTCTTACACACTCTCCCAAACTCATCCACCAAGCCTTGCAGCTCTCCTTCGTCTTCACTCAACAACACAGTATCATCTGCAAACAACAGTACAGGGAGTTTCCAAACACTATCCTCTCTCACCATGGCCACTCCAACATCTACTACCCTACCTTGTACCTCTTTTATTACCCCATCCATGTACAGATTGAACAACCATGGAGACATGACACATCCCTGTTTCAACCCAACCTTCAAAGAGAAAAATTCACTTAGTTCACCATCCACACGCACTGCAGCCTTCGCACCATCGTACATACTCTTCACAGCATTCAACAACTTTCCATCTACTCCATGTATTCTTAACACTTTCCACAATCCTTGTCTATTCACCCTGTCATATGCTTTCTCCAAATCCATGAATGCCGCATACAACTTCTTTCCCTTCTCTAGAAACTTTTCCACTAAAGATCTGAGAATGAATATCTGATCTACACAACCTCTTCCCTTCCTAAAGCCTCCCTGTTCTTCTCCAACTAATTTCTCTGTTCTTTCTCTAACTCTGTCAATAAGTATCCTACCATACACTTTTCGTATTATACTAAGAAGACAAATGCCCCTATGGTTACCACACACTTCTTTTTCCCCTTTTCCTTTGTACAAGGGAATAATTATACCTGACTTCCAATCCTCCGGGACTCTACCTTCCTCCCAGGCCAATCTGCACATCTTCCACATCCATTCTACTGCTATCTCTCCCCCATGCTTCAGCATTTCACCACACTCTCCATCAATTCCTGGGGCTTTCCCAGATTTAACTTTCTTCATTGCTTCCACAACTTCTATCCTACTGATTTCTTCCTGTCTTCTCACCTCCCTCCTTCTCCCAGCCATTCCCCAGCCACTTATACTCGCATTACTTCCATCCTCTACGTTCAACAATTCCTTAAAGTGTTCTCTCCATCTGCTCACTTTTTCTCCCTTCTCCACTAGTAATCTACCATTTTTATCTTTCACTCCCCTGCTAACTTCACTTCCACCCCTGTCTTACTCTTTTCACCTCTCTCCAGAACATTTTCTTACAGTCCCTCCACTTTACACTCAAATTTCTTCCAAATTCCTCATCCACTCTCTTCTTACTCTCTCTTACTAATCTTTTCACCTCTCTCTTCCTTTCTACACATAACTCTCTCTTCCGCCTCTCAACCTCTTCCACGCCCCTATTTCTCATCCATTCATTGTATGCTTTCTTCTTTTGTGCCACAGCCTGTTTCACCTCTTCAGTCCACCACGCTGTTCCTTGCACACCCCTCCGTCTTCTCTTCCTTCCACACACCACATCACATGTTGCACATATTTCTTCTGTAAATATTCTACACACACCTTCCACGTCTCCCATCTGGTCCAATTCATATTTGCCCAATCGTTCCTCCACTTCTCTCTTATACTCTGCCTTTTTCTCATCCTCCTGTAACCTTTCCACTCTCCTTGCAACTACTCCTTCCTCTCGTCTTTCCCTTCTTCTATTCCTCCAACTTTCTTGTACTTTAATTCTGGCCATCACCAAGTAGTGGTCAGAAAGTCCACTCCCCCAGCCTGTATACACTCTTGCATCCATTACACATCTTCGCATCCTTTCATCCACACACACATAATCAATCATTGCCTTCCTTTCATTCAGTTCACCACCCACCCTTCTCATCACTCGCCATGTATACCTGTGGATCATTTTATGCCTGAAAAAGGTATTGGCTATCACCAACCCCCTCCCAGCACAAATGTCCACTAATGCACTCCCATTCTCATCTATCTCAGCAGGCACACCCCACTCACCAACTATTCCATCCACCTTTACATTCCCAACTTTACCATTCATATCACCAATCCAAAACACTCTCATTCCTTCCAAACTTTTCCATGCACACTTCTACATTTGTCCAGAACTCTTCTCTCACTCTTCTAGCACGATCTTGCATTGGCGCATACACACACACAATCGCCCACATTTGTATTCCAACTTTCAACTTTACCCACACAATCCTTGACCCAACTGATCCATACTGTCTTATGCTCCTCTCTCATCTTTTACTCACAACTATACATACTCCTTCCTTTGCCCTCTCATTCTCACCTACTCCTGCACATATACCCCATCCATACTCCCATTCTCTCACACTTTCTCCTCTCCATTTTGTTTCAGTTATTCCACATACATCCACTTTCGCATCCTCAAGCACCTGGACAATCTCTCTCTCTTTCACCTCATCATTTGCTCCCCTTACATTCCAGGTTCCTGAGTTTCTCAAAACGAAACCTCTTTAAGTGGAATCATTCGGGTCTCTAAGTTTTGATATTCAGCCTTAAAGTAGGAACAGGACTGTGAACAGCGGTCCTCCTGAAACTCCTACAATTCTGAATGATTGTCCATCGAGTATCTTTCAGGAATGTGGTCAGTCGCCTTAGCAGCACCTCCGACAAAAGAAAACCTAGTCCAGCAATAAAGATCAGGCCAGCAAAACAAAGATCAAGAGATTCTCAGTTTACAAGATTATGTGAAGTCCACACACTAAGACAATGTGAAATTTTGGTTACAAAACCCCGAGGACTTACACGTTCCTTGAATCCTACTCTGACAGAACTGAAGTCGTCCAAGATAAACAACATATCCCATAAAAAGCAGTGTCCACAAGTGAATCGAGTTTGGCATAAAACAGCTCTTTCTTTTCAAGATCACTCATTTCAACACGAGCATATACTGCTGTAAGAGTGATGTAGCTCAAAGTGTGTTTCAGCCTCACGAACATCATACATTCGCCAAGTGGGGTAACCCAGTCAACAGAAGAGGCAAATTTAGTAGAAATCGTCATAGCACTTCCCATAATATGGACAGCTTTGTCACAACCAGACCAGTAGTATGTGTGACTTTAACCATTTATGCGGCCATGGTCAAATCGTTTCACCTCATAGAGTGAGGAAAGTGCCTACTCTTAGTCGTCTGATCACTCGTGACAATAAAGACAGTTGATCATTCTCTGAAAGCCTTAGAACATTCAAAATTCCCACCTAAAGTGCCCTTCAGACTGAACCAGCGTGTGGAACTTCGGACTCGTGGGTCCTCCGAATCACCATGATGTCCATTAAAAAACAGGACTGGGGAGCGGAGATCCTTTCCTTTCATCCAGCAGCTGGCGTCCCGAAGGCTTTACCAAGCAGCTATCATTATAGGAGTCAGCCTGACAGGGCTCCAAGAGTTCTGCCTGCCAGCATCTGAGGAGGGATCCCCCAGGAAATCTGGGTCAGGGTCAGCCGAAACCACTTGACCCGAGTCCTGCCTCTCAATTTTTGTAGCTTTTTTACGGAGATGGGGTGCATATCTCTCACCAGCCTCCCAAGTCAGAGAAGGGACTAGCTTATGAACAGGATTTCGGTAACCCTAAACACTTGGTCTGACAATCCAGGTCTGGAATCAGTTCTCCTTCTCCTTGGTGGATTGTCAGTTGCTAATACACAGGACAAATCTAGTGAACCAGTAATGCTAAAAAGTATCACATATAAACATTTGGGCAAGAATAAAGTACTTTCAGTCTTATTCAATCTGATAACAAATATATGAACTTAAAGAGCATCTCCTCAGTCTAAGTGTTAAGAATTAAACATCTCAACTTGCAGTTTAAATATATCATCAATGGTGTGGTAGTTTTAGCGGCATGTTTTATCAGGAAGTTGTGGTGCACTCTGCACTTCAGTATCTCTTGCTTGTTACTGATGCAAACTATATTGATGTTAAAATCATGCAAGGACAAATGTATGGTAATACGTAACACGCAAAATTAATTGTAAAGGAAATTTGCTACGTAACCTGCTGTGCCACTTATAATGAGGCCTTGACCACTTACATTCCCTGCCCATTTTTGTTGGCATGCCTTCAAGAATTGTTTGTTGTCCTTTGTGGCGGAATTCGTAGCTGAACGTTTTTTTGTTTTCGGTAACAGAGGCGTGGTGAATGGCGGTAAGATCTTGGTATACCATGAATTGGGCGTCGCCGAGCATCTGTTGGAGAAGATAGACTGGAATTAGATTACGCTCATCAATCGCTTATACACTGTAGATGAAAAAGAAGGCTTATATTTATGCTTAATTTTGAAGTCGACATGTACTGTTCACAGTCAAAAGTCCTGTCTTTTCTCTTCCTACGCTCTCAGTTGACTCCAGAAGGAAATTTGATTACCTGGGAACCCGTGCTGCTGACTTTATCTTTAGCTATATTTCCAGTGTGATGTGAAGCATAAACCTAATGTTCCAATCCCTAAAGCTCAATAGTCTCAAATGCCACACACTTCCACCTGTCACTACTTTGGCAATATTACCTACTGTCCATATTAAACATAATGTTAGAGCTCTTCCAGTTGGGACGAGGATGGTGGTATAAGTGAGACGTTTGAATAACGTCGGTGGGTCTTGTAGAAGATAAGTAAAGTCTGTTGTAACGTATTTGAAGTCATTCCCCTGATTCCGTATCTCAGCCTGGGATCAAACTTGTGTCCTCTCCGACAGCAGAATACTTCTGCAGTCCCTCAACCTCCACCTTCCACACATCAATGCCATCATTGTTGGTTGCTTTGGATGCATTACTTTTTTTTCACGTTTACTGAGGTTGAAACAAGAGAAGCGAGAGAAAATATAATAATATAATAGTATTCCACTACTCCTGTATCTACTTTCACACATGTGACACGTCTGTTACTTACATCCCTAAAGCATAAAATAGGAAGCCATCAAGCCTTATGCTTGGGAAGATTAGCTGACAGAAGACAAGAAACGAGAGTGTTCGAATATCTGACGAATTGTTGTCTCTAATTTTATATTGGAACTACTTCATTGAATAGAAAAAGTATACAGTACAGTGAAACCGTTGAAAATAGAACTGTGGTTGTGTTATTACCTGGGTGACTTGTTCAACATTGTCTCCTGTGATGTGTGTGCCTCCAAGGTAATACTGGTACACCTCCCTGGCTAAGCTCTCTCTACCAGGGATGTCTTCTGTGAAGCCAGTTGTGGTGGGTCCAATCACAGAAAAGTTATCCTCAACTGCTTTCGTAACATTCTCTAAGGCGTACAGAGCTGAGGATAGAAACACGATGGAGAAGACTGTGAGTAGATACACAAGTCACTTAAGCATAAAGGAAATACTTTATGAAGGTGGCAGGAAACTTCCGGTGTACGATCTTCCAGTATGAAGTATATCGTCTTAACGAATTTCAACATTCGTCGCCCCTTTTCCAACAAGTGATCAGCCACTTGTGTAGATCAGATTTCAATTCCTAGGTCTTTTGTGGAAAAGTTTCTATAGGATGGAAAGAAGCTGTTTGCGGCCTTCATGGATCTGGAGAAAGCATATGACAGAGTGGCTAGACAAAGAATGTGAAAAATATGTAGAACATATGAAGTATATGGGAAGTTGCTGAATCCCACGAAGAGTATGTATGAGGGTGACAAGGTTGTAGTGCGTGTGGATAGTGAACTGAGAGAATTTTTCCATCTGGATGTTGGATCGAAACAGGGATGTGTCAGGTCTCCATGGTTGTTCAGTCTGTATATGGATGGGGTTATAAAAGAGGTGCAAGGTAGGGCGGTGGATTTTGAAGAGGCCCTAATGAGACAGGGCAGTGTTTGAAAACTCCCTGTACAGTACTGTTGTTTGCAGATCATAATGTTTTGTTAAGTGAAGACAAAGGGAAGCTGCAAGGCTTGGTGGATGAGTCTGGGAGAGTGTGTAAGAAACGGAATCTAAAGGCGAATGTAGGAAAGAGTAAAGTTATGGTCTTCGAGAGAAATGAAGTCAGTGAATGTACAGTGAGGTTGGATGAGGAGGAAATGGAAAATGTGAGTGCGTTTCAATACTTGGGTAGTGTGATGAGTAAGGATGGAAGTTTAGAGGAAGAGGTGTTTGAAAGGGTACATCAAAGAAGAAAGGTTGCTGGTTCCTTGAAAACAGTGATAAGATACAGGAAAGTGAGCATGGAAGTGAAAAAGTTACTGCATGACAGTATTGTGATATCAACTCTAACGTATGGAACTGAAGCTTGGACCTTGTTGGAGGGGCAGAAGTCTAGAGTGAGAGCAGTGGAAATGAGTTATTTGAGTGGAGCATGTGGAGTCACATGGAGAGACAGACTGACAAATGAGGAAGTGAAGGAGCGTTGTGGTGTGAATGTGATAGAAAGCGTTAGGAGAAACACATTGAGGTGGTGTGGTCACGTGGAGAGGATGGAGGGTGAGAGACTAACGAGGAGAGTGTACGTGAGTGAGGTGGAGGGGGGAGAGGGAGGGAGAGGCCGAGAATGAGATGGAGGGGGGAGAGGGAGGGGGAGGCCGAGAATGAGATAGAGGGGTGGAGTGAAGAGGTATATGAGAGAGGGGGGGGGGTGAGCTTGGGGAAGTGCAGTGAAATGGAGGGGGACAGGGAAACATGGCGGCGATTTGTTTGTGGCCATCCTTTACGAGATTAAGGCGTCAGGCAATAGAGAAATAGATAGATAGATAGATAGATAGACAGATAGGTAGATAGATAGACAGATCGGCCAGTTGTCTGTTTAAGGAACACCATCCTGGAGAAATACTAAGATTAGCAGGAATATTCCAGATGACCATCAAAACAATTATCACCTCGAGTGAAAGTGTGCCTGTATTATCTTCATTAGGGAGTCTGCATTACAGTTCGGAATGGAAAATCATATCTTTTGAGCTATGATATAGCAAAAAAGAAAAAGTGCAATGTGTGAACAGATATGTAACAGTACTGATCACCTGACTACTGGACGAAAGCTAGATGCCAAGTAGGTCATAAAAATAGTTAACCATTAAACAATACCTGCATTAACTCACTTCAAAGTTATGCCGTATTCCCTCAGTGTGATGTTCGCATTCTCGGATACGAAATCTCGGGCTTTGGTGAGACTAATTCAGCTATGTTTTTTGTCCATCAGCCCATTCGTCCGCGTTGTTTAGTTCGAATTTATGGACCGATCTTGACGACTGAGGTGTCAAATGAATCCTCTCCTGCTGCTGATGTGTACTTGTCTTAGTGGTCGACAGTTCGAGTCAACTCCAAGGTCACAATGACCGATAAAAAGCCATGAACCAATCAGGTGAGATTCCCCCTGTGACATCATGTGTATGTCACAGCTAGCCAGCCAGTCAACCTCTCTGTCTTGCTCGCTCTTCACTCATCCACATTTTACTTAAATATTTATTGATTAATTAATTAACAACAACCATCACCTCTCAGACTTGCTTGTTCTCCACCCATCCATATTTTAAGTAATTACTTTATTGATTAATTCGATTTCAGAGAGAGAGAGAGAGAGAGAGAGAGAGAGAGAGAGAGAGAGAGAGAGAGAGAGAGACAGAGACAGAGACAGAGACAGAGACAGACAGACAGACAGACAGACAGACAGACAGAGACAGTGACAGAGAGACAGACAGAAGACAGACAGACAGACAGACAGACAAACAGACAGACAGAGCCCTTTTTCTCCTATGGAGTTTAAATAAACTGCAAACAGAACGAAAAAAGGCCGTAAGTTAACTATAGAGATGGGAGTGTTTGCAAGTATCCGTTGGCGAAATTTCTGAAGGTCTGTTTTATAGGTTGTATACTAATGATCTGATTCCTCTTTAGGTTATTCCTTTTTAAGACTAAGTGTAGCCAGACGCATTTGCGTGTAATTGTCCATCGTACCCCCATAGTATTATAAAAGCAAACCTACTTTTTCTTCGTGAAGTCTTTGAATGACTCGGGTACCCAAACTATTATTCAGGATTCTCAGTGGCATTAAGATAACCCATGATTACTACTGTTCAGGCAGTACCTCAGATTTCGATGCTCATATTTAGAAGCCCTGAACGGATAAGATATAGTTCACATGTATCAAAATCAAAAGTGAAAAAAAAAAATCCTCACATCATGTATGCCGTAAATATTGCAAAAATAAAAGTGGGTGGGGTTTAGCATGCACTGCACCATCGTCCCGGAGTTTCAGTCCCTTCAACTCTTTGGTAATGTTATTCATCTATTTATGGTACCTTAGACAATTTTAAACCCGGAATTATATCCTGTTCTGAAAGGGATAGGGAAGGGATACATAAGCCCTGTTTTTCAAAGAGCCACCCTTAACCTGGATTTAATTGTTTGGTAGCAGCAAGAATAAATTAAAAAGGAATAACCCAGAATAAAGGGGTTAAGGATACGGTCGTCTAACCCGTGACATTGCATACATACAACACAGTCCGTGCAATGCTTACGGAGCGAAAAGAAAGCGCCTTCGTCCTTGTTAGTGCCTGCCATGAGGTCCACCTTGGCGATTTTGCCTTCTCTCATCAGCCTACCAGGCTCGGCAGGCAGGTACACCCCGTCCACTCTGGGTGCCATCAGCAGCGGCAGCAAGAACCAGTCCTGCAAATGATAACATATTCATATTTTTGTCAGCAACAACATATATTAGAAAACTTGTCAGCACCAACACATATTAGTGCTCCTGTCAACAACAAAAATACCTACTACCATTTCCAGCCTGTCATCGAATCAACTTTTGCCAACTGTACAAACCTCTCCTGAAACCCCAATCATCCCTCTCTCTCGACTGTACAAGCAACCATTAGGATCTGAGAAAAAAATCTCACGAGTATATCCAGAAGGTTTGGCTGGTAATTTTTCAGTTATTTAGATTCCACACAATGCATCCTTTAAAGGTGTCCATCCAAGTGACGATGAACCACTATTGCTCTGCCACTGTTCGATGACTGAGACTAGCTTGTAAATCTTCTGAAGAGGGGTCTTGGGGACTGTGACAGTCCTAACATCAGCAACACCACCCTCAACAACAGGACACACACACACACACACACACACACACACACACACACACACACACACACACTCTCTCTCTCTCTCCCTCTCTCTTGTCGTACTTTACCGCATATGAGACATGTAACACCATTGGGAACAATTTCTAGGGAACAATACACTCATTCAGAACATTTTAATTGACATGAAATTGAAACTGGTCCATCTGGGATCCTGTTCCAACCATCCTGCCAAATTTCGTCAAAACCGTTTTTCCAGTTTTGTTTGTACTACACACACACACACACACACACACACACACACACACACACACACAGGATTACAGTTGTAGTATATTGTATTCCTCAGTAAGTTTTTTTTTTTTTATCCTTTTGCATGTTGTTGTGGATGGAAGAATAGATGCAGAAGTGAAGTTTAGAATAAATGAAGTAGGAAAGGTGCTGGGAGGAATGAAAAAAGTGTTTAGATGTCGTTCGCTTAGAATGGATGTAAAGAGAAGGTTGTATGAGGGTGTTGTGGTACCGACTGCGTTATATGGGGCTGAAACATGGAATATGGGTGTAGCAGAGAGGAAAAGTTTGAATGTAATGGAGATGAGGTGTCTGAGGAGTATGTGTGGAGTGACGCGTATGGATCGAGTGCGAAATGATGAAGTGCGAAGGAGAACTGGAGTTGTTCGAGAGATGGCTGGTAGAGTTGTGGAGAGGGTGTTGCGATGGTATGGGCTTATGGAGAGAATGGATAATGAGCGATTGGTGAAAAAGATAACTAGATCTGATGTGAGAGGTGTAAGGCTGAGAGGAAGACCACGAATAGGATGGATGGACAGTGTGAAGAGAGCACTGGATGCGAGAGGGATGTCTGTTGAGCAAGGAAGAGTGGCTGTGCGTGACAGAAATAAATGGAGAGAAATTGTGAATGAATAAGTGATGACGCAGCCCTGAGGGGATATTCTTCCGCATTTGGTCTGATCAGCTAGTCAGGTCAGGTGCGGGTAAGGGAATGGGTCTGTTATGATGTGGCAGGGGTAAACCATCTCTGCTGTCGGGCCCTGCTGCGGATGTCACTGATTGCATTGCGCAGTTGACCCTTGTGCGGTGTGGTGTGGTGAGGATCTGTCCGTTCTCCCCTTGGGGCTAAGATGCGAATGAATGTGTTTAAATGGATGAGTAAATGGGGAGTGTGTCGTCCTGTCTCGGCTACCTCCCTTTCCTTGGGAGGAATATATAGATAGATAGATGTTACTTATCCTCTGATACATATATGACGAGAAGATGAGCAATGTAAGCAGTCACCGGCTATGCCCCCTTGGGATCAACCTCCTATCTACCTGTTTTTCCATGAACTTGTTCCTGCATGGCTACTTTTCCCCATGAACGTAATTTCTGCATGGATATATTCACCTTTATAGATCTATTCTGTCCGTAAACCAATCTTATTATTATGGGGAGGCAGCTACTCCCTCCAGAACCTATTTTCTCTCATATACTTCTTTCCCCCATGGTCCTAATTTTACTCAGTGGTCCTTCTAGCCCATCTCAGCCCATTTTTCACTGGGAGCTATTCTTCTACGGACCTATTTCAATGTTCTATTCCCACCATGGATCTATGTTGCCCACATTGGGGAACATACCTATTTCTCATGGACCTATTTTCCCCTTTTGAGAGGAATCTTCCCATTCCTCCATGGATGCATTGCCTTTATTGTGGGACATACCTTTTCCCCCATGGACCCCCTGTCCCCTATGGTAGGAATTACGTCTTTCTCTGATAGACCCATTTCACCTTCATGAAATGAGATTCCTCTTCACTGCATGGACCTACATTCCCAGTGTACCTAAATTCCCCATGGATATATTTTCCTCAGCAGGATGACAACTTGTTTCTGCGCAGAGAGACAAAAACTGAGAGCAGGACACAGCAACTTTTGTAGGAAAGATACTAGAGGATGTTACCATGTAACGTGGAACAGAAAGTTTTGTTAAGGTGCTACGAAACTTTCAGACCCAATGATAAAGGTTCATCTAGGACAAATCACGGTTGAAATTCATGAACAAGCTTACTAACAACTCCCTCTGTAACTCATGTTTGTTTTTGCCCGAATGATAAAGAGTACAGAACCCTCTGCATTCTCCTTCTTTCAACAGAATGAAATCACAGTACAGAGCATAAATAAGAGGAAGTTCTTTTACCAATGGAAGAAGGATATTGAAATTAGAATGCAGAAACTTAATTCTTAGATCTTTAGTGGAAATGATTCGAGAGAAAGGAGAGTTGTATGGGGCTTTCATGGATTTGGAGAAACCATATGACGGGGTGGATACACAAGGAGTATGAAAAGTATTAAGAATACATGGAGTAGATAGGAAGTTGTTGAATGCCGTGAAGAGTATGTATAAGGGTGCTAAGGCTGTAGTGCGTGTGGATAGTGAACTGACTGAATTTTTCTATGTGAAGGTCGGATTGAAACAGGGATGTGTCATGTCTCCATGGTTGTTCAATCTGTACATGGATGGGGTTATAAAAGAGGTACAAGGTAGGGCAGTGGATGTTGGAACGGCCCTAATGAGAGAGGGCAATGTTTGGAAACTCCTTGTACTGTTGTTTGCAGATGATACTGTGTTGTTAAGTGAAGACGAAGGGGAGCTGCAAGGTTTGGTGGATGAGTTTGGGAGAGTGTGTAGGAAACGGAATCTAAAGATGAATATAGGGAAGAGTAAAGTTATGGTCCTCGAGAGAAATGAAGTCATTGAATGTACAGTGAGGTTGGATGAAGAGGAAATGGAAAATGTGAGTGCGTTTCAGTACTTGGGTAGTGCGACGAGTAAGGATGGAAGTTTAGAGGGAGAAGTGCTTGAAAGGGTACATCAAAGAAGAAAGGTTGCTGGTTGCTTGAAAACAGTGATAAGATACAGGGAAGTGAGCATGGAAATGAAAAAGTTACTGCATGATAATATTGTGATACTTACTCTAACGTATGGAATTGAAGCTTGGATCTTGTTGGAGGGACAGAAGTCTAGAGTGAGAGAAGTGGAAATGAGTTATTTGAGAGGAACATGTGGAGTCACATTGAGAGGAAGTGAAGGAGCGTTGTGGTGTGAATGTGATAGAAAGCGTTAGGAGAAACATATTGAGGTGGTGTGGCCATGTGGAGAGGATGGAGGGTGAGAGACTAACGAGGAGAATGTATGTGAGTGAGGTGAACGGGGAGAGAGGGAGGGGGAGGCCAAAGATGAGATGGAGGGATGGAGTGGAGAGGTATACGAGAGAGGAGGGTGTGAGCTGTGAGCAGGGCAGTGAAATGGCAGGGGACAGGGCGACATGGAAGCGAATTGTTAGTGGCCATCCCTTACGGAATTAAGACGTTTGGCAATAGACAGATAGACAGAAACTTCCCTTTTTTTCTGCAAATGAAAATATGAGATAAGATACGAAGTTAATCTTAACATTGTTAGTCTGGACCCGGATGTGTTATATCATCAGTACAGACACTCACGAACAAGTTGTATGTTTGGTAGGCAATCTGGCGTGCGTCGAGAACCTGGAGACACTTCAGCATTTTCTGGCTGCCTTAGTCCATGGGGCAAGATAGGGCCTCGGCGACCCTTCTGGCGGTCTGGGCAGCAGTGCGGGTGACTGCCCAAGGACACAGGGCGCTTCCGGACTGAGCTATCACTCGGGAGAATAGTCCTGTGGGGGAGTAGTTATTACATTTACTGAGACCTGACAATGATCCATATCCTCTTTCGGTTCAGTGAAGGCTGCATAGCCAGACTAGGGTATCGATTTTGTAAGTAATCAAGGAACCTTTTTTTTTTTTTTTTCCCTCATAACTAATGCTCATGAAGTTCTTGTAACCATGATTAAGTACAAAAGTTGCCGTAGGGGGCCAGTTCCATCGGATAAAAAGAAACCGACTATAATTGGATCTACTTTTCATTGCTGTATCTAGGAGTTTCTATTACCGAACGAATTAAGTACTAACATGAGCAATAGTTCGCCGACTTTCCCTTGCCAGTATTATACACTTGAACGTTTTTCTTATATTCCCACATATCAGAGAATATATTTACTTAAACCAATTTGTTCTGTGCTTCATAGTGTCACGGTAACTATCTCATAAACTAATGCCTCGTGTAACACCTTTTATGGTCAGAGTCGGAGAATTGTCGGCAAACTGTTGGACATGACAGTGCATGACAATAATAACATAAATTCAAGTATTTTCAGTGAAACACATAAACGTATACAGATTTCCAGTAGTATTACAACTGCAATCAAAGAAAAAGCTGAAACCTTAACTGCAAGTATCACAAAACAAATCGTCACCATGTCAGTCTGTCTTCCACCATCAGGTGTAAACTGGAAGAGAGACAGACTAGATGCAGAGTACAGGGTGAAATGGATGTGATTTGTTTGCTGCCACTCCCTCCTGGATTAAGGTGTCTGGAAATAGAGACAAATAAATAGATAAGCAGGCACAGTAACTTGGTAGAAGGATAGATAAATGAACCTCCCGTACCTTTAGCAGCTGGTGTCAACATTTGGTGGGTGACAGATCCTCCTCCTGCGCTCTCACCGAAAATAGTAACTTGATTTTCGTCACCACCGAAGTGGTTGATGTTCTTGTGGATCCAGTGCAGAGCTTGTGTCTGGGGAAGTATTAATAAAGGCTTCTGAGGAAGCTTCTCTAACGACCCTACGATCAACTCCGCTTGGTATCTTTGTTTTTGTAGGAATGACAAGGAATGTTTCAAAGTCGGATCATAACAGCCAGACGCTGATTCCAAAACAACATAAATTACTTAGATCTTCCAAATCAGACAAAAAACCAAAGCTTTAGAATTATCCCGGATCTCTTGTTCCCCCTGATGTAACATTTCTCATTTACAGGAAGAATATATCGTTGGTTTGGCTGTGAATCTCTGTCTTTAACATTTTAAAGAGGCGATCTTTACAGCAGTGCATCATCACCAGCAATCAATATTTTTCTTGGTTGTAGTTTTACTTTAATGACATCATGATAACCACTTATTTTTTTTTTTTATTTGATCTATGTCGAGATGATTTCATGCAGCTTTGAAGGGACTTCTCGAAAGAAGGTGTTACATATATATATATATATATATATATATATATATATATATATATATATATATATATATATATATATATATATATATATATATATATATTTATATATATATATTTAATGCTAGGAAGAAGGAACCAAAGGCCACAAGCCAGCAATAACTGCTCCTTCCAAGAGAAAACAAAATACAAGAGAGCGCCAAATTCAAGATCCGATCGTTTCGAGATGCCTGGACACACTGCGTTTGAAAGACTGGAGATCATAGCTAACAGGAAATACAGTTACCTCTTCACCACTAAAGTTTATTCCACCTTTAAATATCTTTATGGTAGCCAGCTTAAAATAAGAATTACATCATGGGACGAATGTCTGGCTGATAAGTTATTGTTATCTGGTTAAGGGAACATCTGCCTATCTATCAACCTACTACCTACTTACCAATCTGTCTGTCTGTCTGTCTGTGTCGCTCTCTCTATACATATGTGGGCAGTACCGAGGTACAAAAGTACCGAGCTACACTACCGAGTTACAGTTCGAGTACCAGTAGCAGTAGTGACACTACTTTTTTTCGTCATGTACCAACATTGGTACCGACGGTACATTTTTAAACATATTCTGTCGGTACTCGGTACCGGTACATCTTATTTATCTACATTCACTCATCGTGTGATTAAAAAAAAAAAAAAAAAAGTGAGAAGGTCTACATGGAAGTGCTTTTGCCGACCCTGGCCATGTGCCTCAAGAAATTAAAAGAGGTGAAGAAAAGCACCGATCTGACGGTGTGCCTGCCTCTTGTAAACGCAGTGATTGGGGTGTGGAAGGCAGGTTCGGCCATCGTTTCGAGGACACTGACTGCCTGCCTGCTGCTGCCTTTCATCCCCAATTCAAGCTATCGTGGTTGGCGTGGTTACCTGAGCCTGCCTCCTACGACTTAGAAAAAATGAGGAGGAGGGTGGAGAAGATGGTGTCACTACTGGAGAGCAAGCTAGAGGACGCGGAGAGCAGCACCGCTGATGATGATGACGAGCAGGATGTCAAGGAAGAGTTTTTCGAACCCCTTTATGTAAAAGGGAGGAAGAAAGGGGAGACTGGGATAAAGCTAGTAAAGAAATTTTTTGAGGAACCACAGAAACATAAATCAACAAGGACTGGTTTCCTTGCAAGGTTTTCAGAGACATATTTGTAACTTATAACACGCCAATACCATCCAGTGCTGCTGTGGAATGTTTGCTTTCATTGGGGAAGGACGTGCTCAAACCAAAACGGGTGGGACTCAGTGAATATCATTTTAAAGTGTTCATTTTCCTCAAGGGTAACACTGAAAAAGAAAATTGAAGAGCACTGTGTAATTATTAATCAGATTATTGTGCTTATAATGACACGATGTAGTCATAAAATTGTGTTTATTTTGATAGGCATTAAACTAGGTGTATAAGAATGTGAATTACAGTGGCCGGTTAAAGTTAACGATCTATTTATTGAAAGTAAAGGACTGAACGGTCGCAAAACCTTATGCTTTGATCATCCCATAATTAATGTAACTGTGATAATTGTCTGACATCTTTCATCTCTCCTCAGGTCCGGCTCTGCTAACAAGACCGGTCTCTGGGTCCTCAGTGTGGCAAAAAAAAAAAAAAAAAAAAAAAAAAAATCAATACTGAGCAAGTTTACTTGATTCATATTCATGTACCGAGTACCGAGTCGGTGCTCGGTACTTTTTTGTTTTTGTTTTGTACCTGTACCGGTACCGACGGTACTTTTTGTGTAACGGGTGCCCACCTTTGTATATATATATATATATATATATATATATATATATATATATGTGTGTGTGTGTGTGTGTGTGTGTGTGTGTGTGTGTGTGTGTGTGTGTGTGTGTGAGTGATCCGAAAATATTGACTGTGGTTTGGTTACGAACTGTAAAGTAGATGTTGTCAGTGGAGATATAAATAAGCTATCGTACACACAATTGATGCTCAAGAAAGATAAAACCATAAACAAGCAATACCGTACGTACCTGGAGAAGACAGAAGTATGCAAAAGTAATCTCAAACGCAACTTAACCCATTAGTGGCAAGGGTTAATGTTTGGGGGAATTCGCTAGGCAGGCACTTAGTGTACCGCCGTCCACCTATGGGCTCCTAGCCGCGAAACTTATGCGTCTATATTCTGGGGTTCCTCCCTTTATTAACTTATAAAAATGCCTAATCCGTCCTTTTTAATTAGCCCTGGGCACCACTGGGTTAAGAAGATAACATTCTAAACAAGCACTCTTTTGCAAAAATATACACAAGCAACCTAACTCACAATTTGAACTTAGCAAGATAAATCTATGAACAAACAGTCTTATACAGTACTTAAGCTCAAGCACGATTAACATATAAACCTGTCTTCATCTTCACCCCATAGGTGTTAACTCCTGCTCACATATTATCTCCCATGGACTTGCAGCTACACTGACTTGCAGTATTTTCCACTGTCGGCATATTTTTCTCCATGGACGTATTATCCCTTATAGACATATTTTCTCCATGGATCCACTCGTACTTTCACTCATAGACATATATTTCAGATAGACCCATTTTCCCACGGACCTATTGTTTTCCTCCGCCCTATTTTTTTTCCATTTAATTATTTCCGCGTCAAGCTATTTTTCCACAAGGACCTATATTCCGCCATGTACGTATTTTCTCTGTTCACCTAGTTTCCCTTCATTATTTCCCCTATGACATTTTCACTATGGACCTATTTTTCTCCTACAGGAACTATTTGTCCCACGAACTTGTTTCTCATCACGGACCTTTTTTCATCCAAGAGGAAACAGAATCCTCAGATGGAACTTTTTTTTCTCCCTTGAAACCCTTCCTTTCACTGCCCAGTTTTAACCTGATGGACCTATGTTCATACTTGGGCACATTTCCCCAGAGATGTATTTCCCACGGACCTTTATTTCTCACACGGACCTACCCCTACCCGGGATCCATTCACACCATGGACTTAACCATGGATCTATTTTCCCACGTACTCACTCTCCACCTCACCCATTCACATACCCACAACCTCACGAAGTGTACTCTGTCTCATAAGTATGACAATGACTCAGCAGATTTACACACACACACACACACACACACACACACACACACACACACACACACACACACACACACACACACAGGTATAGTGAATATCATAAAGCAGATTTTGAATACGGTACCTGGTCCTTGAGTCCTAAATTGCCAGGCATCACTTGGTCACCAGTTGACAGGAAGCCTGTGTGATAAAAGAGTAGTTGTTTCGTAGTAATTAGCAGTAGTTGTCAGTACTGTTATTACTGTATATGCAAATTCAGTACCAATAGATTATATTGTGTGTGTGTGTGTGTGTGTGTGTGTGTGTGTGTGTGTGTGTGCTGACAAGCTATTCTGATAATTTAGGATATCATCAGGCCTTTCCACCGATACACGTTTTTGACTGTGTATTGTCTCAGAAGCAAAGTTTGCGGACAGTCCTTGAAGGCTTTAGGTGTTGCCTTTCATATATATCATTTCTCTCCATACGTTAGGGAAGTCACCTCATCATTTATTCTGTGCTTCATGTTGCAATCACAAATGTATTTAATGTTACACTTTCTACTGCCACATCTGGCAAAGAAATTTTGGCAAACGACAGATAGTACAACTGTGGTCAGTAATACTGCTAAAAATTTTAGTCGAACAACTTCAAACCTCATACACAATTATCTGGTATGTTTACTGAGTTTTGAAGACAGTATAATTGGGGGTTAAAGTCACTGTTCACTTTAAATACATGGTACTGTAAAGTGTATTCATAGCTGTGTCCAAAACTGTACTCTCCATTGACATATAACATGTGCACATTTTATGTAAATATTTGACACCACAGACGATGGCTATTGGAATATGCCAGATGATTCTATCCCACGTCAGTAACTTCGGTAAACTTGTTATCATGATGATGCCATATCTCATATGCTTATGACATTTGCATGTCTGTATTGTTGCCAGACCCTCCCAGAGGCCTGTCCTAGAATTGCTTTTGTCTCTCAAGTACTAAATTATTTGGTTACTGAAATACTAATGACCCGCTTATCAAACATAAGCCAGACCAACACCCAGCACGCCTACATTGTTATACCATGTGATTTGTTGTCTCTTATAAGGGTAGGTAAGTTTCAAAATTTGAAGAATTCAGTGTTTAACCTTTAAGGATGTGAAGAGAAGATTAAAATCTGATGAGCTAGTTTTGGAATGGGGTTGATGTCCCTTAGCTCTGCTCTTGAATGCGTGGTGTTGAGTTATTAAGGTGTTTCTCTAATGTCAACTTCCCATTGGTAAGTATTCATTACTTTGTTTAACCCGTCACATCCCGAGCTATTTCGCACCTCTGACATCCCCCAATCCCGAGGTACTTTCGAAAAAATTTTTTTTGGCTAAAACCTCCTCTTTTGTTTAGAAACATCGAAAATTCATAGAGAAATCGCTCACCTGAGGTTTAAAATACTCGATCCAGGTACCAGTACCTGACTGGGTTTTGTAACAAGCTGGCACCAAAGAAAACGAGTTCTATGGGAGGGTAACTATTTCACACCACTCATAAACAGTATTTATTTATTTACTTGATACGAATTTACATGTAGTACGAGAGTATATTGGTTTTCAAACAGTAATATAGGCATTATAAGCATTGTTTCACTCACTAACTCATCACCATACCTGACCTTCTTTTGCCACATTACCTGATCATTATTTTTGACTGTTTCTTCCTCTAATGCTATGTAAACTTTGTCCTCCACATTGTCCTCGATTGGGGAATCACTCTGGCCCTGAATGTCTTTACTGGCCAGGTCAATGATAACAGGTGAATTGCCGAGACAGTGGCATGAGGGGGGGGAGGGGGGAGGTTATGCGGTGTAAGGCATTGTTCCTGCTTGGCATCTTGAAGAGGAATAGAGGAAGGTGTCCCGTGTATATGTACGAAAAATCACATGCGAAAATTGAAAATTGTGCAAATTAGGGACCTTGCAATTGCACGACGTAACAGCACGTCGCCGGGACTGGCAAATGCAAAATGTTGCAACCTGTCCATACGTCGATGGGATGGGACGGGTTAAGTTTAGATACTAGTATGTTTTTTTGCTGAGATAAGTCTGTCGGTAGTTTATAGGTAAATTAGTAGAAGTTGATATAAGTATTGGTGTTAAGGTTAGAGAGATAGATAGTTAGGTTGACAGATAAATGGATAAATGAAAGACACAGATAATGTTAATGGATGGAATGGATGAAACTGTGGGTAGTGGCAGAATCAGATTAGTGGATGGACAGATAATTTTTTTTTATCCAGGGAAGAAGAAACCAAAGGCAAGGAGCCCGCAAAACAGATCTTTCCAAGAAAAAAACAAAAACAATACAATAGAGAGCCAAATTCAAGATCTGTTCATTTTGAGATGCCTGGACACACTGCGTTTGAAAGACTGGAGATCATAGGAAGTAGGAAATACAGACAGAGGGAGACAGTTCCAGAGCTGACCTGTTGCATAAATGAAGGACTGGGAGTAACGGTTAACTCTTGCATTAGAGAGTTGGACAGAAAAGAGATGAGAGTTTGCTGATAGACGGTGCTACGCATCTGTCGTAGGGGTGGAGGGATGCAAGTGGACAGTTCAGAGGAGCAATGACCATGGAAGTAGCGATAGAGGAGAGATAAAGACGCAACAGTAGTGCAAACAGACAGAGGTTGATGGGAGCCAGTAAGAGGTGAAGAGTTAAAGAGACGAAAAGCCTTTGACTCCACCCTATTAAAAAGAGATGTATGTGGGGAGCCTCCCCACACATGAGAGTTGTACTCAATACAGGGGCGAATAAATCCCGTGTATAAAGTCAACAACTGTGCAGGGGTAAAGAAGGTACAGAGTCGGCTTAGCACACCTAATCTCTTGGAAACAGTTTTTACCAGAGATGTAATATGATCTTTCCAAGATAAACCCGAGTGAATGAAACCCCAAACATCTTCAAGGATGATGCTCGATTGAGCTGGATATAATTAAACATTTGGCTCCTGTGTCGGGTTGTTAGTTATAAAAACTGAGTCTTTGATGCATTGAAAACAACCAGATTATTTTTACCCTGGTCAGAGATAGGAGCCAAGTCAGACATTAGGTTTGCCATAGCCTCTTCCCTTGTTTGTTGAAGTAACTGCTAGGATGGACGTTGTGAGGACCGAATGGAAAGGTGAAGGGTGGATTGATCAGCATACTAGTGGATAGGGTAAGATGTGTACAGCTTAGATCATTGATGAATAAAAGGAAGAGAGTTGGTGATAGGACAGAGCCCTGAGGAACACCACTGTTGATAGATCTAGGAGAAGAACAATGGCCGTCTACAACAGCGGCTATAGAACGACCAGAAAGGAAGCTGTAGATGAAGGCACAGATAGAAGGATAGAAACAGTAAGAGGGCAGTTCAGAAATTAAAGAGTTATGCCAGACGTGATCAAAAACCTTTGAGATGCCAAGTGCAATGGCAAAGCTTTCGCCAAAGTTCTGGAAGGAGGATGACAAGGAGGATGAAAGGTAGGTGAGACGTTCGCTAGTGGAGCGTCCCTGACGGAACCCATACTGACGAGCAGAAAGAAGGTTGTGATAGTAGAGATGCTTTAAAATTTTGCTATTAATAATTCAATCGAAAACTTTTGAGACACAGGATGTTAAAGCAATTGGACGATAGTTAGTGGGTTGGGAATGGTCATTCTTCTTTGGGACTGGCTGAATGAGAGCAAACTTCTAGCAAGAATGAAAGGTATAAGTTGAAAGACAAAGGCAAAAGAGTTTTCCTAGGCAGGGTGTAAGCACAGAAGCACAGTTCTTGAGGATAAAAGGAGGGACTCCATCAGTCCCATATGCCTTGTTGGTGCTGAGGCCAGTGATGGCAGAAAATAAATCAGCTGAAGAAATTTTAACGTTAGCCATGAGGAAGTCAGAAGGGGGGAAGTGAGGGAGGAACAGCACCGGAATTGTCGAAGGTGGAATTGGATGAGAAAGTCTGCATGAAGAGATCTGCTTTATCAGTAGAAGAAATAGCTACAGTGCCATCAGAGTAGAAAAGGGGAGGGAAGAATGACGAGGTAAAGTTGTTAGAAAGGTTTTGGCAATGTGCCAGAAGGAGCGGGAAGAATTCGAGTTGGAGAGTTGAGAGCATTTAGTACGGATGAAATTATTTTTAGCAGAGCGAAGAACAGACTTAGCATGATTCCGGGCAGAAACATAAAAAAGATGTGATTCAGGGGTGGGTTGGTTCTGGTACCTTTTATAGGCCCTCTCCCTGTTGTGGACAGCATTAGAACAAGTGTGATTAAACCAAGGTTTTCTTGCATTAGTCTAAGGATATGAGAAATGAATGTATGTTTCCATGCCCGAGAGAATAACCTCTGTAATGCACAAGGCACACTCAGATGGATCCGGGCCATGGAAGCAATAGGCCTAATCATTCCAGGGAAAATCATAGAAGTACTGCCTGAGGGCCTCCCATAAATAGATTAGATATAATTGCACAGATGATTAAATGAAAGACCAGATACATTAATACATGAGTAGCGGAAGTGTATGGCAGCTCTGAGGCGGATTGCTGTGGAGCCGACTGTCAATAAAATATAAGCTCTGTTTTCTACTTTTACCAGACCCTATATTTTCCCTGAGGGCCCGTCAGAAGCAGTCAGTAGACATGCTTGTTATGCTCATTCAGACGATAAAGGTTTAGCCTTCCTGGGACATCACGAGTTGTGATGATGATCATGAAGGGCATAGTCACTCATGCATGATACTATTATTTTTTTTTCAGTCTTAAGACAGTTGTGGTATACCTGGAGAGATGAGAAAGGTGGGTGGTGAACTGAGTGACAGGAAGGCAGCGATCTATTATGTGTGTGTGGATGACAGAATGACTAAGTATGTAATGGAAGCAAGAGCTTACAGAGGTTGGGGAATTGGACTTTCTGACCACCACTCGGTGGTGATGAAAATCAGGGTTCAAGTGCAATGGAGGAGTTGAAGGAGAAAGTAGTCCATAAGAGGAGGGTAGAAAGGTTCCAAAAGGATGGAAAGAAAGCTGAATATTATGAGCGGAGGAGCGATTGGGCAAATATGATTTGGAGCAGATGGAGCAGGTGGAAAGTGTGTGTAAGATATTCACAGAAGAAAATATCTGTGCAGCACTTCAGGCGGTGCATCAGGTGAAGAGAAGACGAAAGGGGATGCACAGAACAGCATGGTGGAAGGAAGAGGTGAGGCAAGCTGTAGCACAAACGAAGAAAGCATATAGTGAGTGCTTTGGAAGCTGAGGCATGGAGAAAGCTCAGAAACGGAAGAGAGAATTATATGTAGGGATGAAGAAAGAAGTAAGAAGATTAGTAGGAGAGAGTAAGAAGAGAATGGATGAGGAATTTGTAAGGAATTTGAGTATACAGTGGAGGGAATGTAAGAAAATGTTCTGGAAGGAGGTAAAGAGAGTTAGACAAGGTGATAAAGAAGTTAGTAGGGGAGTAATAGATGAAAATCATAGATTGATAGTTGTGAAAGGAGAAAAAGTGAGCACATGGAGAGAACATTTGCAAAAACTGTAAAACATAAAAAATGGAAGCAATGCGAGTATAAGTGGCTGGGGAATGGCTAGGAGAAGGAGGGTGGTGAGAAAGGAGGAAGAGATCAGTAGGAAGGGAGTAGTGGAAGCAATGAAGGTCAAAATGGGGAAAGCCCCAGGAACTGATGAAGTGTGTGGTAAAATGATAAAGCAATGAGGAGAGATAGTAGTAGAATGGATATGGAAGATGTGCAGATTGCCCTGGGAGGAAGGTAGAGTCCTGGAGGATTGGAAGTCATGTATAATTATTCGCTTGTACAAAGGAAAAGGAAAAAAAAAAGTGTAGTGAAACAGGCAAGGTATATGGATACTAACTGACAGAGTTAGGTAAATAACAGAGGAACTAGTGAGAGAAGAACATGGAAGTTTTAGTCTTTAGTGGAAAAGTTTCTAGAAAAGGGAAAGAAGCTGTATGCTGCCTTCATGAATTTGAAGAAAGCATATGACAGAGTGGATGGACAAGGAATGTGGAAAATACTAAGAATATATGGAGTAAATGGGAAGTTGTTGAATGCGGTGAAGAGTATGTATGAGAGTGCTAAGGCTGCAGTGCGTGTGGATAATGAACTGAGTGAAATTATTCTATCTGAATGTTGGACTGAAACAGGGATGTGTCATGTCTCCATGGTTGCTCAGTCTGTATATGGATGGGGTTATAAAAGAGATACAAGATAGGGCAGTGGATGCTGGAGCGGCCCCAATAAGATAGAGCGTAGCGTTTGGGAAAGTTCTATATTTTAATTTCAAGATGGTACCGTACTGATAGGTGAAGACGAAGGGTACAGTAACTGCAAGGTTTGGTGAATGAGTTTGGGAGAGTGTGTAAGAAACAGAATCAGTGTTAAGGAATAGTGAAGTTATGGTCTTCGTGGGAAATAATGTCACTGAATGCCTAGTGAATTTGCATGATGAGGAAATGGAAAATTTGAGTTCATTTAAGTATTTGGGTAATGTGATGAGTAAGGATGGAAGTTTGGAGGATGAAAAGCTTGAAAGGGTGCAACAACGAAGAAATGTGCCTGGTTTTTTGAGAGCAGTGATAAGAAACAGGGAAGTGAGCATGGAAGTAAAAAAGTTGCTGCATGATAGTATTGTGATACCAACTTTAATGTATGGAAGTGAAGCTTGGACCTTGTTAGAATGGCTTAAGTCAATATTGAGAGCATATGACAGGAGCATGTGAAATTACATGGAGACAGACTGGCAAATAAGTAAGTGAAGAAGAGTTGTGATGTGGATGTGGATGTGATAGAAAGCGTTAGGAGAAATACACTGAGGTGGTTTGGCCATGTGGAGAGGGTGGAGGGCGAGAGACTAACGAGGAGATTGTAATCGAGTGAAGTGGAGGGGAAAAGAGGGAGGGGGAGGCCGAGGATGGGATGAATGAGATGACGGGATGGACTGGAGAGGTATAAGAGGGGGGGGGAGGATCTGCGAGCGGGGCAGTGAAAAGGCTGAGAACATAATGACATGGAGGTGATTTGTCTGTGGCCACCTTTTACGGGATTAAGGCGTCAGGCAATAAATAGATAGACAGACAATTGCGGTCAGCAGCATCAGTCCACTTAATCAAACAAATATAAAAATTTTAACCAGTCTTTTGAAGAGCTTGTTGGATTCCGAATGTCGCTTCGCTGGTTTTGAAAAGTCAGTTCACTTTCACTTTATTATTCACTATTAAATGCAGCAATATTTTCGACCAGAAAGGTACTGTCTGGGTCAAATCTTCGCCCAGTATTGTACTACAAATACTTTATATAACGCATGTTTCCTCCACAATGGAACATTATCAAAAGTCATCTGTAGACAGAGAAACATACCATTTCCTCTCAGCTAAGGAACAGCAGCCAGGAGAGGAAAGAGAGAATTTTTGTATCTATCGGAAGAGAAACATACCAAACCTCGCTCACCTTCAGAACATTAGTCAATGGAGGGATGTGAGAAGTAAAAGAGTTTAGACAGGTAAATAAACGTCGGCATTTGTACGTACCAAAGATGCCAAGGCGGTATTGCACCACCACCAGCACCACATCGTGATCCAGAAGGTAGTGTGGATGGTAATGGTTGGCGCCACCAGAGAAGAATCCGCCTCCGTGGATCCACACCATCACCGGTAGATTTTGAGGGTCGTCCCTTGGCTGTATCACGAACACGTCATTAACATCAGGAATCAGATAACATGGTGTGATTATACATTTATTCTTTATTTTCAGATTATATTGTTCTGATTAGATATTTTCTTTTTTAACTGAAAGAGTTAACACATAACGTCACTTCCATACATACTAGGATTCAATAAGCGTGCTTGAACAGAATACAGTATAGCAAGAGAAAATGCGAAGTACATCACTTTTGCTAAATGATTGAAAACCTTCATCCTGAAGGGTATTTCCTATGCTAAATAAAGTCTTCTGGATTTAGCCAAAATAAAAACTAAATGTCCTTTAGTGCGAATGTTCACACTGAGACAGCCATAGCCTCGTCCCTCGGTTAACCGCTATATTCTACAGTGTACAAGTAGAACGAAATATCAGTATCTAATGAACTACTCCCAACTGATCCAGTGTAGTTGTTAAGGAAGTTCTGTAATATTCTACAAAATTTTGAATCTGAAACTTGAACATCCAATTTAGCCATTTCTCTACCACGAATCCACTACATAAAGTCTTTTAACCCTTCGTTAGTCCTGCGGGGTTTTCAAACGTGATTAGTCTGGTGGGGTGTTACAACACCCCAGTACAAAAATACATGTAGTGTTATTAATATGTAAAATATATTAATACTACCGCTTCAACAAATCTCTGCAACCACTAATGAAAAGATTGAATGCCTTATAGCTGACGTTTATTAATTTATAATAAAATACAATAAATTATAATATCAGTAAAAAAGCAACAAATGGACTCAAATCTCATTTATCAGGTAAACACTCACAGGATAATATTTTTTTGTGATTTTTGACATCAGTATAATGATAAACTGTATGTGAAAACAAGATTTAAAAATCAGTCTCTATCACAATATGATCTAACCGGTTAGTTTGATGGGGTGACTGGACACCCCAGATGAGGAAAAAATGCCCCTCTCTCTCACTAGAGCAATGGCAGAACTAAACCAATCCACATGCTCCTTCCCCTCACTGAATCAGGAGAGTACTGGAACGGAGAGGAATATTCGAATTACTGGCAGGAAATATCAACTTAAAAATAAAAAGAATGGGGGTTCTAAAACACCCCACCTGACTAACAAAGGGTTAAGGTTGTGGTAACCTCAGCGTGAAAAGTTCTTCGTACAGTCAAATGTATATGAAATCCGTGAGAGGGTCAACCAGCTGGACATGAAATGCTAAATTGTGTGTCTTTCATAGAGAATTCTTATGCACAGTACGTCTAAGTGTGCTCTTGTATGTTATTTTTATCGCAGTAATACTGAAACAGTTTGCATTAATAGCACACAAAAGATACTAGGGTATAATGTACTGAATGAATTACTGACGAAAATGTACTGCACTGTATAACGAAATCTTCATGACTACATAGAATGAGACCAATCGTTTTACCTTAGGTGTGAAGACATTGAGGTAGAGACAGTCTTCACTGCCATAGTAGTCCTTTTCCTCTGCTTTGCGGTTGGTGACGAATGGTTCGAGGCTGAGTTGTAAACAAGGCTCAGGTATCACCGACCCGTTTCGCACACCCGACCACTTCTCACCTGGTTCTGGGTCCTGGAACGGGTGGTTCATCATCATCATCATCATCATCATCACCATCAAACAAGAGATAAATTGCATGGAAATCGATGAAACTTTGCTATAAGGCCGGAATGAGACTCCTCCTTACAAGTGAAATGAACCTTTAAATTTGACTACACTTGACCATCAGTGGATCATCTTCAGGTTACACCGAATATGCTGTACCATAACTACCCTAATACTATGTAATGCTATTGGTATTTAACAACATTCAAACACCAAGAAAGCTAAAGTGATATTCTAACATTTTGTCTGAGCATGAATGTTGATAGCCTAACATTAGACTAATAGTTGATCAGCTATGGTCATATTTCAACTTTTGAAGGTTAGTATAACAACGTACCAACACTGATAGTCATATTAGGCAACATTATAATACTTTTTAAAAGCAATTATGGTGATATCATAAAAATTTTTGAAAGGCAATCCTAACAACATTCTCGAAGTTTAACCCCTCCGCACGCGCGGATAAGTTTTTAAGTTTTCTGGGCTATGATGTGCGGGCGTTTCTCCCCTCCACCCCGGCTGCCACGCACTCCAAAAATGTGTATTCTCGGCTTATTTTCATCACCCAAGCATATTTATTTTGCCACAAAACCCACGTATTCCTATTCGTCGATGTTTGTTCTACACGATAAGCAAAAAAAAAACAAAAACAAACAAGAAAAACACACTATATGTATGTTAGGGCCCTTGGAATAAACATTCAGGATCACAGATTTCACTTCCCAACATCATAAGTGGAATGTTTATTAACCAATCTCTACATGTTATACCATCAATCGAAAGAAAATTTTATTAGCTTTCGAATGAGGGGGGTCCCAGTTTGATATGAGGAATGGTCTTCGAGTAATAAGCAAAAAATTGAAACCCATTTTCGAGAGAAAACAACTTTTTTATTCGAGGAGGGTTTGCGAAGAAATTTTCTCGGCACTGTTATGTTTTTATTTCATCATCCTATGCACAACTTCATTTTCTTTCATCTCAGTAAAGAACGGTGATCCTAGGCCTCATAGTTTTTGAGAAAAATGCAGAAAACTACAGTGTATTTTGCTGCTCGCTGACCCACTGTCAGCAGCGCTTACTTATGTTATTTTCCCGTAGCGCACTAACACTTTTATGCTTGCTAGCTATGTTTTCTTTGCTTTTATACCAACAACTATTTTATATAACTACTTTTGTTTTGTTTTTAGTCCTCTCAGAAACTACACATGACACTTAACCTGTTGCAAGCAACTGAAACTGAAGCTGGACTTATTTCCCTGTCACTAGTGTTGAGGAAAACCACAATATACTGTATCTGTATCTGTAAATATACTGACATAAATAGAGGTAAATAGATTAATAAAAAAAGAATATCACATACTTCTCCAGTGGTGATGATTCTCCTGCAGGACCAGATCGGTTGGGAGGTGAGGAGTTTTGTACCGTTGTGTGTGTGTGTGTGTGTGTGTGTGTGTGTGTGTGTGTGTGTGTGTGCTCCACTAGTGAATGCATTGCTCAGTATGGTGCCAGTCGAAACAATCACCCATGCAAAACGGCACATCACATACAGGACACATGTTCCTTGTGTCCTTCCTCACCCCCAACTTGAAGCACAAGGTACATCTAAGCTTCTTCTTGTCAGGGATCCTCGCCCGGTTGTGGTCCAGAGTGCGATCCAACCTCACGTCGTCGTCAATCACTCGGCAATGCTTGCTTGGATACCCTCGTGCTCTGTGGTCCTGTCATGCGGGAGCTGCAGGCCCAGGCACGGGTTCTCCCGACGGACCAGCAACTGGAGGTGGTGGTGGTTCTGGCACCCCTGATGGGCCTCCTGCAGGTGGTTCTGGGTTCTGGTGGTCATGGTGGCACCTGTGATGGCCCTGCTTCTGGTGGTGCTGGTGTGGGGTCTCCTGCAGGCTGTTCTGGTGCTGGTGATGGCTGGGCCCATCCTGGTGCTGGTGGTTGTCCCTGCTGGGTGCCAGGTGATGCTGGTGCTGACCACCATTTAGGTAGGTCTGGGGCATGGGGGAATGTGTGTCCAGATGCGGGCCAGTTCTCTTCATGGAAATGCAGAAGATCATAGATGATCTGCTCCACAAATTCAAGGAGAGTTACTTGCGTGCATCTGTACTTCTTATACAAGGCAAACGTGTTGAACAGTGCCATTTGGATGAAGTAGAATGTGATCTTCTTCGTCCACTTGACAGTTCGGCATTGGATGGGGTTGTACTGGTCCATCTGATCGAAATGATCCACCCCACCCATATACCTGTTGTACTCCTCCACAATGATGGGCTTGTGAACAACCTTCTCCACGTAGCTTGTCCGCCAGTCATGCTCCGCACCTTTCCTCGAACCCTCTTCGGAATGGTGCCCACAATGTGGAAGGTGGACATCATGTTCACGATGCTCTTGTCCCTCCACGGTAGGACTAGCACATTGTCCTTGTGCCTGTACACCATGCCCCCCTCAGGCAGACTCTTAGTCCTGGTGATGGCCTGCTGCTGGCGTGACGCTCCTCTAGGCAACCGTAGGGTTCCACACACGTAAAATCCTGCAGTGAAGTCGTTCGCACAGTGCTACAGAATTGTAATAGTTGTCCATGAACAACTTATAGCCCTGGTCCTTCAACAGTCCCACGAGACCCAACATGGTGATCTGGAGGGTACGCTGCACCCCCGAGTAGACCTCAAGGTTCCAGATGTAGCCCGAGGATGACTCAGCCAGCATGTACATCTTGATGGAATACTTGTTGGGCTTCAGGGGTTTGTAGATGCGGAAGGACAGCCGGCCCTTCCACCCCAGAGAGCTGCTCCTCAGGTAGGTACGCTGACTGGAACCGCTGAAGGAGGTACTCCATGACTGTGTGCATGCGGATCAGCCGATCTTGGTTGTCAAGGGGAATGGCAAGCGAGTTGAAGGCATAGAAGTGCTTCAGGATGGTGTTGAAGCGCCTTCCACTCATCGCCCGCCAGACCCTAGGGTAGTTGTGCAGCTCGGAGCTCCACCAGTAGTGCCTGATGATCGGCATGTGCATGACCCCCATGAAAAGGTATAACCCCAGGAACTTGGTCATCTCCTCTTCATTGCAGGAGAACCAGGCATCCAGCAGAGTCCCCAGGAATGTGGAATACTGGTTGGTTTCCAAGGTGAGGTATGACAACAACTTCCGCGTGAAAAAGAGCTGGAAGAACTGCAGGGGAGTTGTTGAAATATCCACATGGATCCCTGGGGAGCCAGTGAACGGCCTGTGGTTCGGTTTGAATGGGCCACCCAGGATCCTCTTTAGCGGAGGTGGCAGTGGGTCAGCCTGCCCTCCGACCCCTTGGATGTCCCCCATGTCCAGGCAGTGGACCACAGCACCCTCGTCTGGGAGGTGACGCCTCAGACGAGGACGAGGATGAGACAGAGAGCTCTGGGGACACAAGTCTCCTTGGCCTGGCCGGCAAGGATGTCACCGTAGCATTCTGCACACTGGCTGGCCAAGGGGGGCAGAGGAGCCTGGAGATTTGGAGCAGACAAATAAAGTGGTGGGACCGGCAGGTCCTACAGGTGGGAAGGGTTCTCCGGTGAAGCCGGCTGATGATGGTGATGTGGTCTCCCACGATGGAAGGTGGCAGAGCAGCTCCACTTGCTGACTGGATGGCGTCAGCTCAACCTCCTCCACCCCAGAACGGTTGGTCTCAATGTCGCTCTCAGACTCTACCTCAACGAGGATCTGATGCCACTCGTGTGGTGCCAACCCATGTCTCATCTTTGCAAGACTGCTGTCGTTGCAAACCAACTGGAGAATAAATTGCTGTCTGAGGGATTGTGGACCCTGTGGCAGTCCAATGCTCTTGTAGGAGTGTGAGCTGAAATAAAGGAGTCAAGATATTTTATTCACAGCCAGCCAAGAACTTGGCTCAACACTGGCACAAAGCAAGGGTTCATGAAATACGTATATGTCCTTGAAAATCATCGTCTCCAACACCTGACTTAGTGCACAGGTAGGGGCTACTAGCACATGGTTACCTCTTTCTTTTCTTTGCACATTGCACATAATAAAATCTATCATTTTTATAAGATACACAGTACATTTCACCAGTAACAAGTAAATGGACATGTTCCGTCGACCGTTACCTGTGCACAAAGGTGTAGCATATGATGTTTCCCTTACGAGAACACACTGCAGTAGGTCAGTCTTTCACTGTCTTTACAAATTAAACATAACCCAATCTATCACTTTGTATGAGTCAAGATATTTTTCACAGCCAGCCAAGAACTTGGCTCAACACTGGCACAACGCAAGGGTTCATGATATACGTGTATGTCCTTGAAAAACATCGTTTCCTGCACCTGACTTAGCGCACAAGTAGGGGCCACTAGCACGTGGTTACCTCTGTCATTTTCTTTGCACATTACACATAAGCAAATCTATCATTTTTATGAGAAACACAGTACGTTTCACCAGTAATATGTAAATGGACGTGTTCCGTAGGCCGTTACCTGTGCACTAAGGTGTAGCAGATGGTGTTTCCCTTACGAGATTACGAGCACGTGGTTCAGTTTTTCACTGTCTTTTCACATAAAACATAGCCAAATTTATCAATACATGGGATACACAGTATATTTCACCCCCCAGGATGTATACATATATGTAAATGCATGTGTTCCTAACCTCGCGTTGCATTTTGCTACCTTATTGCTAGCTCAGGTGTACAACACACACTCTTCATTATGAGCACGTGGGTCAGTTTTTCAGTCTCTGCACATAAATCATAGCTAAATATATCACTACATGGAATATACAGTATATTTCACAAAAAACATATATATATATATATATATATATATATATATATATATATATATATATATATATATATATATATATATATATATATATATCAATCAATCAATCATTTCCTGTGGCACCCTCGGGGATGCATAGGGCCTCGATGAACTCACACCACCACATCCTATCTTGTGCTAACTCCTCAAGATCTCCCCAACACTCATCTCCAGCTTCCCGTCTCATTGTCCTCACCCACGTCTCTTTTGGCCTTCCTCTACCTCTCCTACCAAGTGCCACCCACCCTGGTGTACCTCGTACTATTTCCTGTCTCCTATACACATGTCCTAGCCACTTCCATCGTGAGAATCTAACATAGTCATCGATCGGCTGCACTCCCGTTATTTCTCTAATTCTACTATTTGGTATCATTTCCCATCACTTACGAGTAACTCCTAATATTCTTCTAAGTGCTTTATTTTCAAACACCAAGAATTTATTTTCCATAGTCACTGTGCTGTACCAAGGCTCGTGTCCATAAATTAAGATACTCCTAACCATTACCTTATAAAGTTTGATTTTTGTATGCACAGAGAAATTGTTATTATTCCAAATATTTTTAAGCATTCCCATTGCCTGATTAGCCTTCTTTAACCTTTCCTCGAATTCAAAGTTCAAAGAACCATCCTTGGCTAAATAAGTACCTAAATATTTAAACCTATCAACTTGCTTTACAACCATACCTCCAATTACACATTCCTGCGCATTTTCCATATTCATATTGATTATTTCAGTTTTTCCACAATTAATAACCAAACCCACCTTGCGACCTTCACTCACCAAACAGTCCAACGCTCTCTGCATCTCTTCTGGCCCATCACAAATCAAAACTATATCATCTGCATAATCTAAATCCAAAAGTTTCCTGTTCTCTCCCCAAAGTATACCTGCACCGGTTTCTGTTCCAACGCGTTTCATAATGTAATCAATGACCAATATAAATAGTAAAGGCGATAGAACACCACCTTGAATTACTCCGGACTTGACTTCAAACGAATCACTCAGACAGCCATCAACCATCACTTTACAAAATGTGTCCTCATGCATGTTCATAATGACCCTCACAAACTCCCCTGGTATTCCATAATGTCTCATGATCTTCCCCATAGTCTCTCTCGAAACACTATCAAAAGCCTTTTCAAAATCAACAAAACAAAGACTTAACGGTACTCTCATTTCATTAACTTGCTGCATCAAATGCCTAACTATAAAGATCTGATCATTGCAACCACGTCCCTTTCTAAAACCAGCCTGTTCATCCCTCAGAATACCCTCAACCACCGGCTCCAACCTATTTAACAACACTACTGAAAACTTTCAAAGCTATCGGTGACAAAGAGATTCCCCTCCAATTACCACATTCACTCAGGTCTCCCTTCTTCGGAACTTTAACAATTACACCATTCTTCCAAACTGATGGTAGTAACCCCGTCACCCATATCTTATTGAATAGTTTGGTCAAGATCATTATTAATCTATCCCCCTCCACTTTAAACATTTCCGGAAATAAACCATCCTCCCCTGGTGCCTTATTATTCTTTAACTGTTTTACTGCTTTCTCCACTTCTGCAAGCCTCAACTCTTCTGTTTCTATATTTAAATCTTCCTGAGCAGACGGTATATCCTCTTCTGGTGGTATTGGTCTATTAAGAACTGTCTCAAAATGCTCTTTCCATCTATTTTTAATATCTCCATCTTTGGTCAATAAATTTCCTTCCCTGTCTCTAACTGGTATTTCCTTGCGTTTACCTGCATTACCACTCAGTTCTCTAATCGATTCATATGCTATTCTTTGACTCTGTCCATCATTTTTGTTTATTAAGATTTCAGTCTCTGCAACCTTTTCATCCACACATCTTCTTTTATCTCTCCTAGCTAACCTTCTTACTTCTGAATTCAAACTCCAGTACGCAGCTCTTGCTAATTCAATCTCTTGTTCATCAACGCATTGCATCTCACTCCTCAATTTAGCCTCACCTCTCTTTTTTATCATATCCCACGTTTCCCCTGATATCCATTTCTTTCTCCTGAAGCTATGTCTCCTTCCAATCGTACATTCAGCAGTCTCATGCAAAACTTTGTTCACATCCTCCCACATCTCATCTACACTTCTCTCCCCCTCTTCCAACGTTTCCAACACCAAAAACCTATTTCTGCATTCTAATCTGAATTCCTTCTTTTCTTCTCCTTCCCTTCTAAGCTTAACAATATCGTATCTACCAACACCAGATTTTTCCTTCTTCTGATTTTTAAGTTTAAACCTTATTTTTGCAATGCTGAGTTGATGGTCACTACCAATATCCGCTCCCCGTTTAACATGAACATCTAGCAGAGAACTTCTATGCCTCCTACTGATAGCGATGTGATCAATCTGATTTTTATATTTTCCACACGGCGACACCCAAGTTGTCTTGTGTATATTGCAATGCTGAAAGAGTGTGCTCCCGATGACTAAGTCATTTGCTAGACAGAAGCTTCCAAACCTCACTCCGTTTTCACTCATCCTACTACCAACTCCCATCTTACCCATACATGCCTCAAATCCCTCATTTGAACAGCCCATTACTGCATTAAAGTTTCCAACGCAGATCAAAACATCATGTCTAGGTACCCTTCCTACTCCTTCTTGCAACTTTTCATAAAATGTGTCTTTCCTTTCATCGAGTGCATCATTAGTAGGTGCATAACACACAAACAGACTGATGTTGCCATGATTTGATTTAAACCGTGCGTATAACAATCGCGCATCGATAGGATCCCACTCACATAAAGCCTTATTTGCCTTACAACCCAGCAACAATCCTACTCCCTGATAATGCATTCCGTCCTGTCGACCAGATATCAATAAACGTATACCATCCTCCAAATCCAACTTATCGACTCCAGTTAATCTAGTTTCTGTCAGAGCACAAATATCAAGTCTGTAATTTTGAAAAACCTTCACTAACTCATCGATTTTACCGTCATGATTTAGCGTTCTCACATTCCAGTTACCAATTTTAATTGTATTTTTTGCATTGACAAAGGAATTAGATTGTAATTGAGGCAACCGTGAGATTCTTAGCACCCCCTGCCCATTTAAGGGCTGCACGGGACTGGGGGCCATTATTGTTCTTTCAGAGTCCATCAAGGTTTCTTTGGCTAACTTCCTGAACACCTAGCCATTGTGTTGCAGTCGCAGTAGGCAGCTAACTTGCCTGATTGCCCACACCCGAAAGACCCAGCTATGCTGTTGCCAGTCACGTGCCGGCATGCTTCCCAGCCATTTCACTCTCAAGGAGTTCCTCTGCCTGAGAAAGCAACCACCCCCCTGCTCCCGAGGGCTTTTGATCTGTGTAGGTAGAGGGCAATCACTCTCTCACTAGCCATATACAGTGTATATACAGTGTATAGGCTATATACAGTGTATATACAGTGTATAGGCTACACCCCCGCTAATATATATATATATATATATATATATATATATATATATATATATATATATATATATATATATATATATATATATATATATATATATATATATATATATATATATATATATATATATATATATATATATATATATATATATATATATATATATATATATATATATATATATCATGGAATATACAGTATATTTCACAAAAAACATATATATATATATCATGGAATATACAGTATATTTCACAAAAAACATATATATATATATATATATATATATATATATATATATATATATATTATATATATATGTAAATGCACGTGTTCGTAACCTCGCCTTGCATTTCGTTACGTTTGTGCCAGTTCAGTTGGGGGAAGCGGTGGCTCAATCGGTAGAGAATTGGTCTGCAGTCCTGACGGACCCGGGTTCAAATCCCGCTGAGGCAGGGAACAGTTTAAGGATTTGAATTTCATAAAATCAGACTTTACTGATCTACCAGAAGGCCCGCCGACATGTCGTAAAAATACCCCCGCTAATACCAATACACCAGTCCTGTATGAGACAGCCCTAGCATGTATTCAATATGGACGGTGGGTGTTAGCGCCGAAGTGGTGACATGTAGAGGTGTGCGGTACGTAGGAGGACTACTGGGCCTTGAAAGCAGGCTGTGAAGCCTATGCCCAGAGTCGGTCACATATAAAAAAAAAAAAAAAGACACTTTTCATTACGAGCACGTGGCTCAGTCTTTCTCATTATTTCCACATAATACGTAGCCGAATCTATCAAAATATGATATACACAGTATATTTTACCAATACAATGTAAATGCATATCCTACGTAGGTCAATTACATGGCCCATACCTGGCCGGTAAGGTGTGGCAGACGATGATTTCTAGAGGAGCATGTGGTTCACTTTCACTTTCTTTTCACATTAAAACATTATAAAATATATCACTGTATGAGATGCACGGTATATCATACCATCTAAATTACTTATCTCGCGTTGCATTTTGCTACTTTTGTGCTAGTTCAGGTGTACGTCACTCTTCATTACGAGCACGTGGCTCAGCCTTTCACGTTATTTCCACATAATACGTAGCCTAATCTATCAATATATGATATGCACAGTCTATTTCACCAATAAAATGTAAATGCACATCCTACGTAGGTCAATTACGTGGCCCAAACCTTGCCGATAAGGTGTAGCAGACGATGATTTCTGGAGGAGCACTTGGTTCACTTTCACCTTCTTTTCACAAAAACAAATAACAAAAAATATCACTGTATGAGATACATAGTATATTTCACCAATGAAATGTAAATGCACTTGTTCCTAACCTCTCATTGCATGTCACTACCTTTGTGCTAACTCAGATGTACGAGACGCACTCTTCCCTGCGAGCAGTTGGGTCAGTTATTTACTGTCTTTCACATGAAAACATAACCAAATCTATCAATATATGAGATAAACAGTATATTACACCACAACAAATGACGTCAAACGCCTCATCGCATGCGAAGGGGTTAAGAGGCAAGATCATTGACATTCTAACACTTTCTGTCAACAAGCTATGTTCTAGAAACTGCTGCCGTGGGCTGTAAGTGGTCAAACACAACAACATGGCATACCTTGAAGCGTAGGGGTCCGAGGGGAGGCTTGGCGAAGGGTATGCCGTAGTAGGAGTAGAAGGTCCTGCCCTTAATTGCCTGCTCCACCACGCCAGAGATGTGTCCTTGTTTGATGTTCAGAATGGGTGCCTGGCTAGTCCCTCCTACAGCCGCCACCAGTACCAGCAGCGCCGCCACAAGGATGCCAACCCTCATTGTTCCTCCTCTTTGATCAACCTGACAAAAATACAAAACAAAGAAAAAGGCGATAGTGCACTGGGCCACTGTAGCTTGACCCAGGACTGCCATGTCTACACCTTGAAAGGTGGGACTAAAATCGCCCTTTCCTCTTCTTGATTGTTGAGTAGTAATTAGAGATTTATATTCTAATATAGTGCTAAAAATGAACAAGTGACTCGCAGAAGTGGTAGAGCCACATTACTCTATTTTTTGAACAACAAGAAAAAAGCAGCCAAGAGACGAAAATCTCATCCAGGTAGAGACCGACGAACTGTAGTTATCGACTAACTGATTATAACTGTTTTTGCGCCATAGCCTAAGCAAGAATAAAATGTATTGTCACAAAATTTCCTTTTTTAATGCAAGGAACAAGGAACAAACGCCAGAAGCCCACAAACCATTCCTTCCAAGAAAAAAAACAAAAACAATATGAAAGACAGCCAAATTCAAGATCTGATTATTTTGAGATGCCTGGACACACTGCTTTTGAAAGACTGGGGATCATGGGAAGTAGGAAATAAAGACAGAGGGAGACAGTTCCAGAGTTGGCCTGTTGCATAAATGAAAGACTGGGAGTTATGGTTAACTCTTGCATTAGAGTTGGACAAAAAAGAGATGAGAGTTTGTTGCTACAGTCGTTTTATTTTATGAAGGCAGTTTGGGTGGGGCGATCTGGGACCTCACACTGTTAGCTCTGTTGCCACATTGCCGCCGACACACGTGTAATTATTTGTGCTCACCTCTCTCTGTCTCACTCTCCTATTTTAAGCTAGTAACTACTTATAAATGAATTTTAAACACTCTGTATAGATGTAATTCAATAAAAAAGCTATAGTATAGTATAAATCTCGTAAGACTTGTCAGATTTGCTTTTGCGACGTTGTCAGGTGGTGACACAAGGGACAGCCCTGCGTGAGCGGGTCATACTCGGTGAGTCTCCCGCCATGGAAGCTATAAAAAAAAAAAAAAAAAAAACGCACCTATAGACTTTTACCTCAAGAGTGGTGTGGAAAAAAGTTGAAAACAAGAAAGACAATAAAGAAAAGAAAATTAGTAGAAGTTAATATAAATATAAGAGAGAGAGAGAGAGAGAGAGAGAGAGAGAGAGCACATGTGTGGCGACGATGTGACAACAGAGCTAACAGAGTGAGGTCCCAGAGCACCCCACCCAAACTGCCTTCATAAAATAGATCGACTATAGACAGGTGCTATGCACCCGTCGTAGAGGTGGAGGGATGCAAGTAGACAGTTCAGAGAAGCAATGACCATTGAAGTAGCGATAGAAAAGATATATAGACGCAACAGCGTGGCAAAGAGACAGAGGTTGAAGGGAGCCAGTAAGAGGAGGAGAGTTAATGAGGCATTAATAGGCCTTTGACTCCACCCTATTGAGAAGAGCTGCATGTGAGGAGCCTTCCCACACATGAGAGTTGTACTCTACACAGGGGCGAATAAAACCCATGTATAAAGTCAACAATTGTACAGGGGTAAAGAAGGTATGAAGTCGACTTAGCACACCTAATCTCTTTGAAGTAGATTTTACAAGAGATGTATTATGATCTTTCCAAGTTAAGTCCCGAGAGAATGAAACCCTAGGTACGTTTAAAGATGATGCAGGATTCAGCTGGATATTATTAAACATTAAGGGGTACTTCTGTGGAATATTATGTCAGGATAAGTATAAGAACTGTGTTTTTGATGCATAAAAAAACAAGATTATTTTTACCCCAGTCAGAGATACGAGCCAAGTCAGAAATTATGCGTGGCATAGCCTCATACCTTGTTTGTTGAAGTAACTGCTGAGATGGACGTTGCAAGAACCGAATGGAAACGTGGAGGGTGGAATCATCAGTGTATGAGTGGATAGGGTTAGATGAACAGCTTAGAAGGTCATTGATGAATAAAAGGAAGAGTTGGTGATAGGACAGAGTCATGAGGAACACCCCTATTGATAGATTTAGGAGAAGAACGATGGCCGTCTACAGAAGCAGCTATAGAACGACCAGAAAGGAAGCTATAGATGATGGCACTGATAGAAGGATAGGAACCGTTAGAGGACGATTGGGAAATTAAAGATTTGTGCCAGACTCGATCGAAAACCTTTGAGATGTCAAATGCAATGGCAAAGCTTTCGCCAAAGTCCCGTGAGGAGGATGACCAGGAGCCTGAAAGGTAGGTGAGAAGATGGCCAGTGGAGCATCTCTGATGGAATCCATACTGACGATCAAAATGAAGATTTTGATAGGAAAGATGCTTTCAAATTTTTCTGTTAAGAATAGATTTGAAAATTTTTGAGACACAGGATGTTAAAGCAATTGAAAGATAGTTACAGGGTTGGGAATGGTCACCCTTCTTTGAGCTGGCTGAATGAGAGTACACTTCCAGCAAGAAGGAAAGGTACAAGTTAATAGACAAAGGCAAAAGAGTTTAATTAGGCAGGGTGTAAGCAAAGAAACACAGTTCTTGAGGACAACGGGGGGGACTCCATCAGGCCCATATGCCTTGTTAGTACTGAGGCCAGTGATGGCAGAAAATACATCAGCTGAAGAAATTTTAATGTCAGCCATGAGAAAGTCAGAGGGGGGAAGAGAACAGCACCAGAATCGTCTAAAGTGGAACTGGAGGAGAAACTCTGAGCCAAGAGTTCTGCTTTATCAGTTGGAGAAATAGCTACAGAGCCATCAGAGTAGAAAAGAGGAGGGAAGGATGATGAGGTAAAGTTGTTAGAAAGGTTTTTGGCAAGGTGCCAGAAGGAGCGAGATGAATTCGAGTCCGAGAGTTGGGGGCATTTAATACGAATGAAGTTATATTTGGCATAGCGAAGAACAGATTTAGCACGATTCAGGGCAGAAACATAAAAAAGATATGATTCAGGGGTGGGTTGGCTCCAGTAACTTTTATAGGTCATTTCCTTGTTGACAGCATTAAAACAAGCGTGATTAAACCAAGTCTTTCTTGCATTAGTCAAAGGATATGAGGATGAATGTATGTTTCCATGCCAGAGAGAACAATCTCTGCAACGGGCAGGGCACATTCAGATGGCTCCCGGCCATGGAAGGAACAATCATTCCAAGGAAAATCAAAAAAGTACTGCATGAGGGCGTCCCAATCAGCAGCTCCAAAGTGACACAATCGACGTTTCTTTGGAGGGTCCACAGGCCGTACTGGAGTGATAGGACAGGTTAAGGTAATAAAGATGTGATCAGAGGAGCCCAACGGAGAGTAAAGATTAACAGTGTAAGCAGAAGGATTAGTTGTAAGGAAGAGGTCAAGTATGTTGGAGCTCTCTCCAAGGCAGTCAGGGATAAGGGTAAGGTGCTGTACAAGCTGCATTAGGTCACTGAGGATAAAAAAGAATTAGGCTTCTTCACCAGGTATCAGTGAAAGGAGAGGAGAGGTAAAGGTGGTGGTGAACATTGAAATCTCCTAGAATGAAGATTTCAGAGAAAGGAGAAATGGATCGGATGTGTTCCATTACAGAAAATATAGTTGAAGAATTTTTCATTGTAGAATTAGGGGATAAGTAAACAGCACAGATATATTTAGTCACAAAATGTCATGAAAGCCGAAGCCAGAGCGTACAGTAGTGCACCAACTTTCGCTACAGCAGGATTCGCGGAATCCACTTTCGCGGCATGCACCAAATATTCCCTAACTTCCACTTTCGCTTGAAAAAAATCGATTTTCGCGCACAAATTTTGGGTTTGGGACAATATTTTGAACTTTGAATTTCCTGCACCGCCCGCCCGCAACCCACCGCCATCTTGAATGACGTCATGTCAACACTCTGTCCACCCATTCCCGCCATTGTGTACGAGCGTGCTAGCTCCATTGTGTTGGATTCTCACGGTTCAGTGGCCTCTACTATACCTGGTAGTGTGGGGAAAGGGCCTGGTGGTGTGGGGGGAGAGCCTGGTGATATAGGGGGAGGGCCGGGAGGCAGTGGTGGTGATAAAAAGTGGCCGGGACATTCAAGGTCAGGAGTAAAGGCCAAGGCTAAAAGAGAGTATCGTGTTGGAGTGAAGAAACGGCAGTATAATAATGAAATGAAAAGGAAGATAGTTGCATCTGAGGAGGCAGAGAGAGAGAGTGGTAGCGAGGCAGCAAGAGGTGGCGCCAATACGTCTGGTGTGGCTAAATAAGCCCGCCACGTGCCTCGGATACTTACCCCCAACATCCATTAAACACCTCAACCTGGTCTCTGTGGTATGTTTCTCCTCATATAATGTGTACTGTACCGTTTTTATTGTTTGTATCTCACAATGCAATGTACAATAGTGATTTGATGTACTGTATTGCAAGTGAAAATGAAAATCTGATGTTACTTTAGGATGACCGGGAACCAATTAGCCTTTTTGCCATAAAGACAATGCCCCAACTTTCGCTAATTCCACTTTCGCGCATTATTTTTGGACCCAATTAGGCGCGAAAATTGGTGCCCCACTGTAGAGAATTCAGAAGAATCAAGTTCAGGAATACGAGAACAAGATAAGCCGTTGTGTTCATGTACACAACAGCAACCTTTGGCTTGCAAATGAGTATAGAAAAAGTAGGAGGATACAGAGAAGAGTTTGCTGTCAGTTGCATCAGACAGCTGAGTGTCAGTTAAGAAAAGAAGTTGAGGTTTAGAGAAGGAGAGGTGGTGCTCAACAGAGGGAAAGTTAGAAGATAGGCCACGAATGTTGCAGAAATGAAGAAGTGAGTCAGACAGTGGTTCCAGGCAGCTCATAGAGTCGTCACCGGGATAGAGGCAGATGGTGGGGACATTTATGGTCCCCCCCCCCCGTGACTCCGAGGCTTGGTTATTAGATACCGCATGTAGTTTGGTGTTGATAGAGAAACTTGTATTGGAGAGCATGCTGGCCTACTCTCTGTGTTACTGAAACACTGAAAAAGTTCTGAAAGGGGGATGGTCCTGTAGTCAGCCTAAAAAAAGATAATTTTCCTCTCCTGAGGAAAATTCTGGAGGTCAGAGAGTTGAAAACTGCCTCGAGTAACCCCTTCAACGCTTGAATTTCCCTCGTGTGGATAAAATTAGTCCGGAATTAGTCTGAAGAAATAGCAAAGTACGTTTGTAATTGGAAGAAAGGTAAAACACACACACACACACACACACACACACACACACACACACACACAGAGGGAGTCAGAGATAGCAGACGTGCGACGTCGGCGCTCCGTACCGAACCAGCACGGCCAGTGGCATTACCTAAATTAGTATCTTTATATGAGTCAAGCTCTGTACCAGCTTAGACTAAATGATTTTTCATTATTAAAAGAAAAAAAAAAGTTTAAACAAGACTTGTTCAAACAGAAAAGGAACCATGAGGCGAAAGAATGTGCTCAGTCAGCTGAGGTTTGTTTAGACTACAGCCGCACGGGCAATGTAAGTACATGTACTCTGTGCTTTTAGTATTGCAAAATGGACACATACTTTAGTAAAGGAAATTTGGAAAAGAAAAGGTTAAAGGTAGAAAGCAAGATGATGATTTCTACCAAGAACTGGTTAAAGTGGAGACTCACCATAGACTGGTTGAACGTGTACACAAACTAGAAATGGCTTTCAAAAATGAAATTGATGAAATAAAGAAGCAGATGCACTTGCAAAAGGAAGAAATAGAAAAACTAGGAAGGGAGGCCAACAAGAAAGACACACTCATCAGTGAACTAACAGTTGAATTGAGTACACTTAGGAAGAAAATGAGTGAAATGGCAAATACAGTAGTCAATCACGAAATTGTTATGGAGGAGTTCAAAAATGATACAGAGACAATTAGGCAAGTAAGCAGTCTGATAGACCAAAGCAGTGATATTGAGGAGAAGATAATACAGGTGAACGAAGCTGTGCAAAGCTATAAAAATGATGTGGAAAACACGTATGCTGAAATGGTGAAAGTAAAGAAAGACTTAGAAACAAGTGTGGAGGAAAAAAGCATTAAACAGGAAGTGAAAAGAATAATCCAAAACAACCCAAAGTTAATCAGAGATTCAGTAGATATAAACAAATCTATAGTAATCACTGGTATAGAAGAGGAAGAAGTAAAAAGCAAGATCACAAGAGACAAAAAGGAGATGGCAGATGTAATGAGCTTACTGAAAGAAGTATCAGAGGAAATCTGTAGTAAAGACATAGAGGAACGCAAAAGGTTAGGGAAATACGAGAAAAGCAAGACAAGACCTCTAAAGGTGACTTTCCAGAGTGTAAACACTGTGGAGGAGATACTAAAAAAAATGCAAAGAATCTTATGGAAAAAGAGGAGTTCAAAAATGTATGGATAAAAAGATGCCTAACAAAAGAGGAACTGGAATTACTGAAAGAGAAGAGGGAGGAAGCAAAAACAAAAAATGAGGGAAGATCAGAAGAGAACAAATTTTTTTACAAAGTAATAGGATTGCAGGTACGAAAGTGGTACACGAACAGGATGGAATAAAAATGAGGAAGGTAGTAGAACCATGTCATGACAAGTATATAAACAAGATGATAAAGTTGATGTACTCAAATGTGGATGGAATGGTATCTAAATTACTAGAGATGAATGATTATGTCAGAGAAAATGAACCACAAATAATATGCCAAACCGAAACAAAATTAACACCAAAGATATCCAATTACATACTAAACTTAGAGGAATACAATATATGGAGAAGAGACAGAAATTTAAAAAAAGGAGGAGGAATTATAATATTAACTAAGAAAAATCTAAAAGTCAATGAAATAAAACTAGATATACCATCACAAGTACAACTGATTGCAGTAGAGATCAACACACCTGAAGGGAAAGTAATTGTAGCCAATTTGTACATGCCACCCAGATCAAACACATGGGAAAGAGACGAATATGAGGACCTGGCAGAGAGTACAATTCAGAATTTCAGATCATTACTACATAGAATGGAAGAAAAATCGGAAAGAATTATACTAACTGGAGATTTTAATACAAATATAAACTGGAATACTCTAGATATAATTAGCCAAGAAAGCTGTTGAGACCAAAAGCTCCTGGATCTCGCGCAAGAGTTTTTCCTAACGCAACATGTGAGGGAAACCACTAGAAAAAGATGACTCGATGAACCTTCAGTACTAGATCTAATATTTACTAGGCAAGAAAATGATATTGACAGTTTAATATATCACCCTCCACTCGGCAAAAGCGATCATGCAGTACTAAATTGCAACTTCAAGATAGCATATGACATAGTTAACAGCAATCAAAGTTACAAAAAGAGCCTAAACTATAAAAAGGGAAATTATCAAGACCTAAAGAAGTATTTCTTAGAAGCTGATTGGGAAAATGAGCTTAGAGGACAAGATTAAAATGCTGTATATAAAAAATTCTGTGAATTTTATGAAATAGGAGTCCAGAAGTACATCCCACAGCACAAAGAAGCAGATAAGAAAATACAGAAATGGTTCAATACAGAATGTAAAAAATCGAAAGATAGAAAAGATTTGTTGTGGAATAGATACAGAAGACAATAGTGAAAGGGCGTATAATAATTACAAACAGACAAGACACGATTATACAAGAATAAGGAGGGAAGCCCAAAAACAGTTTGAGAAGGATATAATAATATAAGCCGTTGTGTTCATGTACACAACAGCAACCTTTGGCTTGCAAATGAGTATAGAAAAAGTAGGAGGATACAGAGAAGAGTTTGCTGTCAGTTGCATCAGACAGCTGAGTGTCAGTTAAGAAAAGAAGTTGAGGTTTAGAGAAGGAGAGGTGGTGCTCAACAGAGGGAAAGTTAGAAGATAGGCCACGAATGTTGCAGAAATGAAGAAGTGAGTCAGACAGTGGTTCCAGGCAGCTCATAGAGTCGTCACCGGGATAGAGGCAGATGGTGGGGACATTTATGGTCCCCCCCTCCGTGACTCCGAGGCTTGGTTATTAGATACCGCATGTAGTTTGGTGTTGATAGAGAAACTTGTATTGGAGAGCATGCTGGCCTACTCTCTGTGTTACTGAAACACTGAAAAAGTTCTGAAAGGGGGATGGTCCTGTAGTCAGCCTAAAAAAAGATAATTTTCCTCTCCTGAGGAAAATTCTGGAGGTCAGAGAGTTGAAAACTGCCTCGAGTAACCCCTTCAACGCTTGAATTTCCCTCGTGTGGATAAAATTAGTCCGGAATTAGTCTGAAGAAATAGCAAAGTACGTTTGTAATTGGAAGAAAGGTAAAACACACACACACACACACACACACACACACACACAGAGGGAGTCAGAGATAGCAGACGTGCGACGTCGGCGCTCCGTACCGAACCAGCACGGCCAGTGGCATTACCTAAATTAGTATCTTTATATGAGTCAAGCTCTGTACCAGCTTAGACTAAATGATTTTTCATTATTAAAAGAAAAAAAAAAGTTTAAACAAGACTTGTCCAAACAGAAAAGGAACCATGAGGCGAAAGAATGTGCTCAGTCAGCTGAGGTTTGTTTAGACTACAGCCGCACGGGCAATGTAAGTACATGTACTCTGTGCTTTTAGTATTGCAAAATGGACACATACTTTAGTAAAGGAAATTTGGAAAAGAAAAGGTTAAAGGTAGAAAGCAAGATGATGATTTCTACCAAGAACTGGTTAAAGTGGAGACTCACCATAGACTGGTTGAACGTGTACACAAACTAGAAATGGCTTTCAAAAATGAAATTGATGAAATAAAGAAGCAGATGCACTTGCAAAAGGAAGAAATAGAAAAACTAGGAAGGGAGGCCAACAAGAAAGACACACTCATCAGTGAACTAACAGTTGAATTGAGTACACTTAGGAAGAAAATGAGTGAAATGGCAAATACAGTAGTCAATCACGAAATTGTTATGGAGGAGTTCAAAAATGATACAGAGACAATTAGGCAAGTAAGCAGTCTGATAGACCAAAGCAGTGATATTGAGGAGAAGATAATACAGGTGAACGAAGCTGTGCAAAGCTATAAAAATGATGTGGAAAACACGTATGCTGAAATGGTGAAAGTAAAGAAAGACTTAGAAACAAGTGTGGAGGAAAAAAGCATTAAACAGGAAGTGAAAAGAATAATCCAAAACAACCCAAAGTTAATCAGAGATTCAGTAGATATAAACAAATCTATAGTAATCACTGGTATAGAAGAGGAAGAAGTAAAAAGCAAGATCACAAGAGACAAAAAGGAGATGGCAGATGTAATGAGATTACTGAAAGAAGTATCAGAGGAAATCTGTAGTAAAGACATAGAGGAACGCAAAAGGTTAGGGAAATACGAGAAAAGCAAGACAAGACCTCTAAAGGTGACTTTCCAGAGTGTAAACACTGTGGAGGAGATACTAAAAAAATGCAAAGAATCTTATGGAAAAAGAGGAGTTCAAAAATGTATGGATAAAAAGATGCCTAACAAAAGAGGAACTGGAATTACTGAAAGAGAAGAGGGAGGAAGCAAAAACAAAAAATGAGGGAAGATCAGAAGAGAACAAATTTTTTTACAAAGTAATAGGATTGCAGGTACGAAAGTGGTACACGAACAGGATGGAATAAAAATGAGGAAGGTAGTAGAACCATGTCATGACAAGTATATAAACAAGATGATAAAGTTGATGTACTCAAATGTGGATGGAATGGTATCTAAATTACTAGAGATGAATGATTATGTCAGAGAAAATGAACCACAAATAATATGCCAAACCGAAACAAAATTAACACCAAAGATATCCAATTACATACTAAACTTAGAGGAATACAATATATGGAGAAGAGACAGAAATTTAAAAAAAGGAGGAGGAATTATAATATTAACTAAGAAAAATCTAAAAGTCAATGAAATAAAACTAGATATACCATCACAAGTACAACTGATTGCAGTAGAGATCAACACACCTGAAGGGAAAGTAATTGTAGCCAATTTGTACATGCCACCCAGATCAAACACATGGGAAAGAGACGAATATGAGGACCTGGCAGAGAGTACAATTCAGAATTTCAGATCATTACTACATAGAATGGAAGAAAAATCGGAAAGAATTATACTAACTGGAGATTTTAATACAAATATAAACTGGAATACTCTAGATATAATTAGCCAAGAAAGCTGTTGAGACCAAAAGCTCCTGGATCTCGCGCAAGAGTTTTTCCTAACGCAACATGTGAGGGAAACCACTAGAAAAAGATGACTCGATGAACCTTCAGTACTAGATCTAATATTTACTAGGCAAGAAAATGATATTGACAGTTTAATATATCACCCTCCACTCGGCAAAAGCGATCATGCAGTACTAAATTGCAACTTCAAGATAGCATATGACATAGTTAACAGCAATCAAAGTTACAAAAAGAGCCTAAACTATAAAAAGGGAAATTATCAAGACCTAAAGAAGTATTTCTTAGAAGCTGATTGGGAAAATGAGCTTAGAGGACAAGATTAAAATGCTGTATATAAAAAATTCTGTGAATTTTATGAAATAGGAGTCCAGAAGTACATCCCACAGCACAAAGAAGCAGATAAGAAAATACAGAAATGGTTCAATACAGAATGTAAAAAATCGAAAGATAGAAAAGATTTGTTGTGGAATAGATACAGAAGACAATAGTGAAAGGGCGTATAATAATTACAAACAGACAAGACACGATTATACAAGAATAAGGAGGGAAGCCCAAAAACAGTTTGAGAAGGATATAATAAATAAAAGTAGTGATCAACCAAAGCTGTTTTACAGCTACGTCAGAAGCAAAACCAAAATAAAAGACATAATACAATCCATTACGGACGAGGGAATCACTTATACGCAAGAGAAAGATATTTGTGAAGCACTAAATAAGAATTTCCAATTAATTTTAACAGAAGAAAAAAATTTTAAGAGGGACTATGTGGAACATGCATGTCCACACATACTACCAGATATACAAATAGCAGAAAAAGTAATACAGAAGGAGTTAAGTAAATTAGACAGAGGAAAAGCAAGTGGTCCTGATGAAATTTCATGTTGGGTACTACGAGAATGTGCAAAGGAGTTAAGTAAACCATTATTTTTAATTTTCAAGAAATCCTTGAATCAAGGTAAACTACCTGATGTTTGGAAGAAAGCAAATATTGTCCCCTTATTCAAGAAAGGAAATAGACAAAATCCACTCAACTACCATCCAGTATCACTGACCAGTGTTGTAAGCAAGGTATTAGAAAAGCTTATAAGAAAAGCTTGGGTAAATCATCTAGAAGAACACAGTATGATAACAGAAAGACAGTTTGGTTTCAGAAAAGGAAAATCATGTGTTACTAATCTGTTGAGCTACTATGACAGAGTAAGAAACACAATACAGGAAAGAGAAGGATGGGTGAACAGTATCTATTTAGATTTCAAGAAAGCTTTTGACACAGTATCGCACCAAAGACTTTTATGGAAACTGTACCATCAAGAAGGAATTCGAGGCAAACTGTTTTGTTGGATGCAAGATTTTCTCATAAAAAGAGAAATGAGAACAGTACTAAGAGGAAACTACTCATCATGGAAAGAAGTGACTAGTGGAGTACCACAGGGTTCAGAGCTGGCACCAATCATGTTTTTAGTGTATATAAATGATATAAACAGTAACACTGGAAATGAGAGCTATCTGAACATGTTTGCAGATGATGCAAAAATACAAAGGAGAATTACTAACAAAGACTCTTGTAAAGAGCTACAAGAAGAATTAAATAAACGTCATGAATGGAGTAATACATGGCAAATGGAATTCAATGTGGACAACTGTCATGTAATCAAGTTTGGTAAAAGTGGAAAAAGACCTGATTGGGATTATAAGTTAGGAAATAAAACCCTATACACATCAGAAAGAGAGAAGGACCTAGGTGTGATTATCAATAACAGACTATCTCCGGCTGACCACATCAGCGAGAAGGTACGGAACATGTATACACTGCTTGCAAATATGAGAATAGCATTCACATACATAAATGAAGACATCCTAAGAAGGATAATAACATCATTCATTAGACCAACCCTGGAATATGCATCAGTAGTCTGGAGTCCTCATCTCAAAAAACACATAGACAAGATTAAAAAAGTTCAAAGGGCCGCTACAAGATGGATACCAAGCTTAAGGGACCTAAGCTACGAAGAAAGACTAAATAAACTGAATCTATCAACACTACAGGAGAGAAGGAAAAGAGGTGACATGATAATGCTACATAAGTGCATATCAGGGAAGGAGAAAATAGACATAAATGATTACTTAACATATGGAGAAGGATCAGCAAGAGGACACTGCAAAAAACTGCATAAGAAGAGAGGTGATAATGACGTAAGAAAATTCAGTTTCCCAAACAGAGCAATTGATCAATGGAATGCACTACCGAATAAAATAGTGTGTGCCAAAACAATTTACAAAATTAAGGATATGTACGATCACTATGGTTTAAGACACGGGACAATACGAGCTTGACTCATTCCTGTAAATGTACAATTAGGTAAGAACACACACACACACACATACATCTGCATACATTACAGCCTGACATGGGATCAACTGTGAATTGAACTGAAACTGAATTGGAACTGATGTACACAGGCACACATTCAAACACCGAGAAAGCTAACGTGATATTCCAAACATTTTGTCAGAGCATGAATGTTGATAGCCTAACATTATACTAACAGAGTAAACTGGAACTGTTTCGATGATTTGATATGAACTGATGTTATGTTGGTCTTATTTTTATGCGTCAGCGGATTAATCCTATTGAAACACTGTTCATCTTACCTTAGGTTCATAAATTGTAACCTTGATATACTTGCTATTTTTTCCAACAGTTATACTTAATTTCTATTTATAAATTTTTATATTTTTTAATTATTTTGAAATATCTCTGCTCTTTTTAGTGTTGTGTTTTTTGTGTCAGAGGTGTGAGATATCATGTTGTCATGGATAGCTATTGCCCTGTTAATATCTGCCAAAACCTGTCTTCTTTTCAAAAGTTTTTTTCCCCTTTACTCTTCGGTATGTGAGTTGCTTTAATGCGGTAATGAACCAGTTACTGCAAACTAAAAGGCTCTCTGCCATGAAAAAAAAAAAAAAAAAAAAAAAAAATTACTGAACTATAAATAAACAGCTCCTTATCCTCTTCTCTTGTAGCGTTGTGGTATGACATCAGCCAGAAATATAGGACCCTTTCTCCTTTCATATTTTTAGCTCCATCTTCTTATAAAGCACAAACATGTCGCCTCCCACTTTATACTGTACAGTATAATTATGTTCTGACTCAAACTTGTCAAGTGGAAGTCAGTCCCCATGGAAAGTGGACATACTGTATTTGTTTTGTTATCTACAAAATATCGAACCCGAAAGGTTTAGCATTTCATTAATCTGCAGAATTAAATATATTCCTGTTACCGTTTGTATATTATGTAAAAATTTTACTTTATATAATTGTTGTTGCTGATTAGCCTGGATCTGTCCGATCCTGCAGACCTATCAACCACAGACAAGCAACCGCAGCTGCAGAGCCGTCCCATGCAGTGAACCGATGTTCCCTAAGTTTGTGCTATTGCGAAGCTTGGGGAAAATGTGGAGGTTTGGTTACTGGATAGACGCCGCATTTGCGTCTGTCCACCGAGTTAACTAAGTTACTTTAGTAGGCTCCACATCACCCAGTTATTTGGCTATATGGCCAACACCCAGAGTTATAGCACCTGAAGTGGAATTAAAAGTGAAAGGCAGGGAAGGGAAAAGTAGAAGGAAAAGAGGACAGACACAGAAAGAGAATGATAAAGGAGAACGAAGAAGTAGGCAATACTATAAGAAGGAGTGACTGATGGTCACCACCACCTGCCACCCAGCTATGTACAATGCTAGTGTTAACTGTTCTCATATGAACACCCTGTTATTGGTGGTCGTACGTCGTGGCGACCATTATACTCGCACATCATGTAGTACCGACTACTTCCTTCACCTGTATCATTTTTTTTCCTGTCTGCCCTCCTCTCACCCAATTTCTCCCATTCTTCCTGTTATTTTATATTAGTCTCTCTCTCTCTCTCTCTCTCTCTCTCTCTCTCTCTCTCTCTCTCTCTCTCTCTCTCTCTTTTTCCAGTTGAGGTGTCTCTACACACAGTCACAAGCCTGATGTTCTCCTGTAATCTAAGAAACAGTTTACAACGTTGGATGGGAACCATGTAGACAAGTAAGGGGGTGACGTGGAGTCTGTTATGGTGACCCGCTTAACTGGGTGGAGACGCAAATGCGGCATCCATATAGAACACTAAACTCAGCACTCTTCTCCGTGCCTCGCTGTGGCGAGGGGCCGTCTGCCGCAGGAAGACATTGGTTCATTGCATGGAATGGCCCTGATGGGCGGTTGATTGTCTGCAGTTGATAGGTCTGTTTGGCCAGACAAACGAATTGCTCAACAACAACAATCTGCTGTTGTTCGAATCTTGCATTCAGTGGGATGAGGCGCATTGTTGGTCATAAGGATAACGTGTGACGAATAATTGGAGCCTCCTAAGTTATGAGCTGACTGATGAAGATTCTGATTGTAAGAATGATGTAGAAAAACAGAGAGACAAGGCTACAAGCTCTTACCAGAGGCAGAAGTTTGTTGTCCCAAAGAGATAACTGATAATAATAAATATTACCTTGATCTTTAACTGAGCTGCTGCCGTTGTTCTTCACTGACACAATGCAAGAAAGAAACTGCCTCCTATATGCTACTCCATATGACAGACGGAAGAGTTTTCCTACACTCCCAGGCCCCAAGCTATTACAAGTATACTGAATTACATCCAAAGACAATTGCATTGTTTTTCTATGAGTTTAACATGCTATTATTTACCAAGCATCTCATAATTAATGCAGCTAACGAGCAGTCAAGGCATTTTAGTGGCTATTTTGTTCAAGTCAGGATAAAATCACTTGCCAAACAAAGTTTCATTATGGTGTTAGTCGGGATCTTTGTAATTTACCAGTCTATGATCCTTTCCGTGGAGATGGGTTTAACTCATGGTCTTTATAGTGTACTCACAAAATTCAAAGCGATATGAAGTTACATTTAAACAAACTAATGGTAAAAACTGTTTTTCTTTATAATCACAGTGTGTACGGAATAAATTGCGCTGTTAATGTACTGTCAATATACGAAGCACTAAAACAAGCACGAGTATTTGAATACCAACAAGCATTTGTACTCAGGTTTTTTTTTATCTTGCGCTATCATATACACAGCCTTCAGAGCAATTGCTGGGTAACAATGTAGTTTATAAAATCCACTTGATATAATCATATGGGTTTATTTGCAAAAATAATAAAAAAGTTTCCATATATAGACAGTGAACGGGATAATAATCTGTAATTCCTGTTTTACACACACACACACACACACACACACACACACGTATATATATATATATATATATATATATATATATATACATATATATATATATATATATATATATATATATATATATACACTAGCTGGGGTATCCGGCGTTGACGGACGAAAAAGGCAAACACTCTAATCCTACTTGTTTTAGTTCAATATTTCTTTCTATTCTAGAAAGATCATGTGGTATCGTGGATAGAAGTCCTGGCACAGGTGTGGAAAACAAGAGATAGGTCTCTATTGGTAACACTGTAATTCCCTCCATCTCTCCCCTTCCCTCCCCTCTGGCACTCCCTCCCTCGCCACCAGAAATCCCGCCACTTGTTAATGGAGTAATGCCCTCCCTCCCAACTCTCTCTCTCTCTCTCTCTCTCTCTCTCAAGCAAGAGTTACAGAGTAAACTATCCTGGAAGGGGTTATCCTGCGGAGCAGGAAAATTACTAAATCACCGAGGAGAGGCCCAGAGTCGATCCTCAGCTAGGCCATGAATGGGGATTTTTTTTTTTACGCAAGAAAGAATAAACCAAAGGCCAGGGGCCCACAAACCGTTCCTTCCCAGAAAAAAACAAAACAATACAAAAAAGAGCCAAATTTAAGATCCATTCATTTCGAGATGCCCGGACACACTGCGTTTGAAAAAACGGAGATCATAGGACGTAGGAAATACAGACATACAGAGACAGTTCCAGAGTTGAATTGTTGCATAAATGAAGGGCTGGGAGTAACGGTTAACTCTTGCATTAGGGAGTTTGACAGAAAATGGATGAGAGTTTGTTGCTAGACAGGTGCTATGCGCCCTTCATAGAGGTGGAGAGATGCAAGCAGACAGATCAGAGAAGCAATGACCATTAAGTAGCGATAGAAAAGAGATAAAGATGCAACAGTGCAGCAAAGAGACAGAGGTTGAAGGGAGCCAGTAAGAGGAGGAGAGTTCATGAGGCATTAATGGGCCTTTGACTCCACCCTATTGAGAAGAGCTGTATGTGGGGAGCCTCCCCACACATGAGCGTTGTACTCTACACAGGGGCGAATAAATCTCGTGTATTAAGTCAACAACTGTGCAGGGGTAAAGAAGTTACGGAGTTAGCTTAGCACACCCAATCTCTTGGAAGCAGATTTAACAAGAGATGCAATATGATCTTTCCAAGATAAGTCCCCAGTGATTGAAACCCCAAGTGTGTTCAAGGATGATGCAGGATTGAGCTAGATATTATTAAACATTAGTGGGTACTTCTATGGAAGATTGTGTCGGGTTGATAGGTGTAAAAACTGATTTTTTGATGCATTAAAAACAACAAAATTAATTTTACCCCAGTCAGAGATACGAGCCAAGTCAGGAATTAGGTTTGCCATAGCCTCAACCCTTGTTTATTGAAGTAACTGCTGAGATGACGTTGCGGGCTTCAAATGGAAAGGTGATGGGTGGAATCATCAGCGTACGAGTGGATAGGGTTAGATGTACAGCTTACAAGGTCATTCATGAATAACAAGAAGAGAGTTGGTGATAGGACAGAGTCACGAGGAACACCACTGTTGACAGGTCTAGGAGAAGAACATGGCCGTCTACAACAGCGGCTATAGAACGACCAGAAAGGAAGCTATAGATGAAGGCACAGATGGTAGGATAGAAACCGTAAGAGGGCTGGTTGGAAAGTAAAGATTTATGCCAGACTCGATCAAAAACCTTCGAGATGTCAAGTGGAATGGCAAAGCCTTCGCCAAAGTCCCGAAAGGAGGATGACCAGGAGAGTGAAAGGTAGGTGAGAAGATCGCTAGTGGAGCGTCCGTGACGGAACCCATACTGACAATCAGAAAGAGGGTTGTGATAGGAAAGATGCTTTAAAATTTTTCTCTTAAGAATTGTCTCGAAAACTTTTGAGACACAGGATATTAAAGCAATTGGACGATAGTTAGAGAGTTTGGAATGGTCACCCTTCTTTGGGACTGGCTGAATGAGAGCACACTTCCAGCAAGTAGGAAAGGTACAAGTTGACAGACAAAGGCGAAAGAGTTTACCTAGACGGGTGTAGGCACCGAGGAACAGTTCTTGAGGACAACAGGAGCGACTCCATCAGACCCATATGCCTTATTATTAGGGCCAGTGATGGCAGAAAATACATCAGCTGAAGAAATTTTAATGTCAGCCATGAGGAAGTCAGAGGGGGGGAAGTGATGGAGGAACAGCACCGGAATCGTCTAAGGTGGAATTGGAGGAGAAAGTCTGAGCAAAGAGATCTGCTTTATGAATAAAAGAAAAAGCTACAGAGCCATCAGAGTAGAAAAAGAGGAGGGAAGGATGATGAGATAAAGTTCTTTGAAAGGTTTTTGGCAAAGTGCCAGAAGGAGCGGGAAGTCGAGTTGGAGAGTTGAGAGCATTTAGTACGGATGAAATTATTTTTACCAGAGCGAAGAACAGACTTAGCACGATTTCGGGGACAGAAACATAATTAAGATGTGATTCAGAGGAGGGTTGACTCTGGTATCTTTTATAGGCCCCCTCCTTGTTGCGGTCATCATTAGAATAAGCATGAATAAATCAAGGATCTCTTGCCTTAGTCAAGGGATATGAGAATTGAATGCATGCTTCCATGCCCGACAGAATAACCTCCGTAAAGGCCCTCTCCCACTTCGGCGAAAGTGGGGACGATAAAGTCATGATGTGTCAAAAATCCCTAATCGTGGGTATTCGTGATCAAAATCTTGTCCATTCGTGCCATGTCACCGATACGTCGCACGAGGTGGAAATTTGTCGTGGGGGGCCACGACGTTTTCGTGCTTCATGAAAACGTCGTGGCCCTCCACGATTTTGTAAAATTTCGCAGATTAGTCGTTGACAACAAGGCGACGCCTCGGCGACGTCGGCGATTACCCAGCGTATAAACCGCGTATGATCGCCGACATCGGTGAGGCGTCGGCGGTGAAAAAAACCATTGAGATGTCGTAAGGTCATACGGCGAAGCGTCGGCAATGTATCGGCGATGCATCGGTGAGGTTAATACGACATAGCCTACGTAAACCGTACGATACGTACCGGGTTGTGCGACAGTAATATTTCATCTTATGAATGTCAGTGATATATCGCCGACATTTCGCGGATGAACCGTCGATTAATCGCCTTAAATACGCCGATGACGGCGAGGCACCTGCGATGGCCTCGGCGTTTTGTCTGCGAGGTGCGTGCGATTTATTCCACATTGGCGCCGATGCATTCGCCGACACATTGACGATACATTGTCGACAGCACACCGCCGTTTTACCTTTATCGCCGTTGAATCGCAGTAAAAAAAAACGTTAAAATTTGAATTTAGAATAGTGCTTGAGCATTACGCCGACATATCGGCGATATGTCGGCTACTAGTCGCCGGTTATATCGTATACTTCGCCGAGGTTTCGGCGTTTTGTCGTACTGGTGTCGCCGGTATTACACCGACACCACGATTCTTGGTCAGAATCGTCGACACATCACCGACTTCAGCCACGATTTTCATCGTGGCTTCATCGTGCCTATTTACGCCGAAGTGGGAGAGGGCCTTAATGATTATTTACAGTCACCTCATAATCGTAGCATGTTATTCGGTGAACAGATACGTTCCCACACCGTTAAACAAAACACCAACCAATGAGACTATTCAAGAAACTAACATCTTTATGGATCATTAAGCAAGGTATAGATGTAAAGGCTAAGGAACCTTGTAAATATTTGATATAAAGAGAATCGCCAATTGAAGCAATATTAATGTTGTCCCTCATCATTCAGAACTTTAATATCGCATTATTGTATGCGTATTTAAACTAAAACATCCTCAACCCTAACAGTCCATAAGACAAGAATATGAAAGATCGTATATATTTTGAGAGAAAGGTTGCCCTCCAAAGAGATTAGATTTACAGTTTTAGACACCGGTATGGTAGAGCTATTAAGTGTTACAATAAACACGCAGTTGGAAGGTTCCAGGTTCAATTATCGCCTTGTGCGACTGGGAGAGGATATTTTTGGTTTACCCTGTAATACATCCTTCATCTAAGGGCACTACAGACATCACCGTATGAATAAACAGTGGCATAGATTTCTGGCATGTTATTTTGTTCCTAAATTTTATTATATTTATTTTGCATCAGCATACTCCTTAATCAATTGGCTAATTATATTTCTCAACATCCTTACATGCTGTGAATATAGTATGCAAATCTTAGAGTTTGTTACATATTACTGAATCCTCTATTCTTTTTCCGACGAGAGGGAACGACATCAGCTCGGTTAAATGAAGCTTTCCGATTCACCTCCTTCACACCATTCCACCCCACTATAACTCCCAAACAGTTGTTCGGATGGCATTGTTTCACCTGCGTCTCGTTCAAGATCAACAGTTTCTACAGTAACGTTTAAATCTTCACTTGATAATGCACAATTAGTCTTCCCAAGACGAAAGGAAACTTTTATTTTACATTAAATCATATGGAGGTAACCATAAGTAACAGATCTGCGGTAATGTTATTTCCTGTGTTTATTATAATTAGTATTTTTTTAAATATTGTGTTAATTATTATTATTTATTATTGTTGTTATTATTATTATTATTATTATTATTATTATTATCATCATCATCATTAATAGTAGCAGTAGTAGTTGCAGTAGTAGTACTTGTTGTTGTTACAGTAGTATCATTATTCAATCCTGCCTCCTTTTAACAATCATTCGGGCGCACATCATTATATAGAGGCAAGGAAACTTACCAGTTTTGTAATGCATTCGTTTTATAAACATAGGCACCTAGATTATTCCTCCGCATTCTGCTGATTGTTGTAGGGATGTTTTTTTTTTTTTCCTCCAGTCATTCATCTGCTTTGTCTTACAGATCTCTGACGCCTCATGTTCTTTTATTTAATTATTCCTGTCCACTGTCCAATTCAAAATACCCCAGTTTCATGCTAGATTAGTCTTTTCACTCGTCATTACTAGTGTGTGACTGCTGACAAGTATTTTCTTTTTCTTTTCTTTTCTTTTCTTTTTCCCGGCGGGTTCTGCAGACTGTAACCAAGTAGAGCCAAAGCAATGCTCTGATGCCATGTCTCGACTACGTCATGGAATGGGAGGAATGGGAAGGCCTGTGCTCCAGCCAGGAAGGACAATATCAAACGATGTCAGGGGTTAGTCATGGACAACATCACGGGCAGCCTCCATTCAACTCCTTCCTTTCCCTGTGTAGTGGCCCCGTGGCTGTCAGCTGAGGCAGGGTGATGAATGGTCAAGAATTTCAAGAGTCAGCCTAATATATTTTGGTTAGTTATGGCAACATTAAATATCTTTATACTACACTGATACTTAGCAGTCCACACAAGTTTAATGTTTGTTTAAATTCGTAATCTGAAAGTGAATTTAACAGTAAAATACTTTGATAAAATATTTTCTCATTTACAATAGGTTACCCACAATAATTTGTTCTCTGTAATGGGGCTCACCTCAATTTGCATCCACTTATTCCAAACTAGGTTATTCATACATTTTCATCTATTCATAAATATACCAGTAAAGTGCGCTTTGTGAGCCATGACGAACGAGCGAGCGTTTGTGCATACTCCTGTCATTGTATTTTCATCATGGTGTAAACTTTCAACATTTCTGGTAGTTGAACAGAAACAGAACAATAACTGAGCTAAAATATTTACTTTCTCACGTTTTCTTTCTCTCACGATTTCTCTCTGAATCTGCATATAGCCAGGCGCCATAGCGTTTATCACACGTGCAATGTTCAGTTCTCTGCTGCCGACTTGCCGTGTCAATGAACTGTGTCAGTATTTTAATCGAATGATAAAACCTAGAAATGGGATGATTATCCCTGCTGATTTCACCCCCAAAACATGGAAAGGAACGTTCATGTAGAATTTTGAGCGTAATATCCGATATTAAATTTTTAGAATTCATGCAGTAAAACATGGTGTTACTATAGGAAATCTATTTAAATTCGATTTCATAGTGTAGCATGTCAGTTGAAGTCCTCAGTACCTTCCCTTGGAAAGCTGAGATTCCAAGGGGCTTTTTTGGTCCCATGAGTAAATATATAGCTAAAAAAAAAAAAGTTTTTGAATGTATCTACTACCAGCTGAATGAATCTCTTCTCTATCTCGCATAGTAGAAAAGTAATTAGCCTCTGAAAACCATTGCAGTCTGGCCGTGTCATGTCGGGCAGACCAGGTCTTGTTGGGCCGTACATTTCTCAGTTGAACATACAGTAAAAATCATTTCACTCGCTGCACTTGCTCGCTCAGAATAACGAATACTGAAGCCTTACTTCCCGTAATTTGTGTATATGAATGACAGTAGTACTGTATATGTAATCTCTCTCTCTCTCCATATATATATATATATATATATATATATATATATATATATATATATATATATATATATATATATATATATATATATATATATTCACTGCTATTTTTCCGGAACTGTCACTGTCAGTGGTATGGATCTCCTTGTACGAGTATGACGCATTTGTTCTGTGCATTTAAATGCAAAACAGAGAAGTGTAGGTGTCGTGATTCTTCAGCCTCATAGTTGTCTGAAGAGTCGTATTTATCTGGTCTCATTTAAATTTCTGTTCAGCCTTTGACAGCAAATAACATCCAGTCAAGTCATTACCAGAGTGGCACAAAGATGAATTATGTCCTGAATGTGAAGTTTCCCTTGTAAGGCTTCTCTGCGTTTCAGCTTCACCTGTAAATAAAATTGAAGCCAATCCTAAAACTAGCCCTTAGTCTGTCGAGGTGTTAGAATCATTTTTGGACACTTCTTCTGTTTATTCTGAAATTACAAGTCTACATCCCCGTGAACATAGGTTCAGGAAGAACTTTTCTTACATCTGTTTCACTCACAGTTGCTGACCCTGAATCAAGCATGTCTTCATTTTAGGTACAACAATGAATGTCTTGCCACAAAGCCACATCGTACACAGGTTTCCTAGAAAGGATGATAATTAATTATAGCATTCAAACTTACCTCACACACTGCGGAAAAGTAGCATTACGAATACAGAGGATACGATTTCTTTTATTTCTTCATATGACAAGTCTGTAGTCTCACAGCAGATGTTCTAAAGGTGTCTGGTTCCTTGGATTGGAGGCTTCGTATATATGACAGGACCAAGGAAAATACTGGATCTCGTGATCTGCTTAGAGCTCTGATAAGAACTGGGGATACAGGTTCCGATGCTTTAGAATGCTTAGAAAATTATGGGTGGTATAATGATGGCGACACAGGCATGTCTAAAGAAAATGTGATAAGCTTAATTGAGGACATGTAATTTTATTTTGTGTCTTCGTGACCAAGAGAGAGAGAGAAAGCCACTAGGTGTAAATATGAGCCAACAGACATTTTGATCGAACGTTGGAAGGCTCTCATTCATACCTGTCATGGGGTTTTTAAAGTATGTATAATATTAAGGATAATTTTCAGTAATACTGAGAACAGGACAATGAATTGTCTTGCTAAAAATCAAGCAATGATTACTTTATTCTGACTTGCTTCGCCGATTCTCTAAGAACGAGAATTCATAAACTTTCTCAACAGTACACAGCAGACACTAATTCCTCACAATTGCTGTTTGTTAGTACTGTTAGCCTCTGGAGAAAGTGACTTCACCCCTGACAATCAATAACATGCTATTAATGATAACAGATTCTTGCTGATGCATTAACTCCTAGATGGCACAACGGATTTTAAGCTTAATACAAAAGGACTGGCGTAAGTACCAGTTATGAATAGCAAAGCGTTTATGCAAACTAGGAGCTATAAGTGAAATAAGCTTAATATGGAAAATAAAACACGAGTTTACATTACATTAAGCTCGAGAAAAAGAACTGTTAAATTTATTGATTACAATAAAATAAATTTACGTTACATTTCAAAATGAATTCAAACTAAGGAGATCACACTCACTCGCTCACTCAAAAGCTAAACTCTTAAACCTAGGAAAATACGAAAAGAAAATACAGGTCAGAAAAGTGGACAAAGCGGATGACTGGACATCGTTACTGGAAGGACACTGCACTCGCTAAGTCTCTCGCCGATTCACCGTCTAGGTGGAAATTCAGGAACTGGACAACAGGAATACGCTCTGGGCCCAACCTGCTTTCACGGTGCTCAAACCTCGCCTGACTTCAAATCGTGGGAAAGAGGCGAGCATCCAACTGCATTACTAACGGCTAGAATGAGCGAAACACGCCCATAATAAATCGCTCAGTGGAAGTACTAATGTCTCGCACAAAGATGATTATTTATGACAGTGAAAAATTGTTCTGAAAACACTCCCGACCGGGTAAATACGTAGCAATTAAACTGAACGATAAACACTGGAATTCCACTAGAGTTCACGGTTTCCCACCAAATGATGTCACGAGCCGACTCGTGACAATACCCAGGTGCCACTTCTCCAGTAACTACTTCCAGTGGAAATACTCCCATTTTAGCTACCACAGGTACAAAACCTTAAAAAAAATTGTGCTGACTATGGTGGTATAAATCTAAACTGGCGGCTAGGGTGTGGCGCGACCCTCTGTACAGTGGTGCTATGTTTCCCAAACCCCGCGATGTGAAACGGCAGTTATATATGTAAAAGGCATCACGAATAAGATAAACACATATGAATACAATGTTAACATGTGTATTATAATACTGTATATGAAAGAACAGTAAACTCATTATGCATGAAATATTTATACGGCAATACAGAAACGTGGCATATATATTTTACAGTGTTGCTAAAAAAAAAAATGTAGTCACTTTTATTGGCTTTTACCGCGTTTCTGGGGTGGGTAATAATGTCACAATTATGATTATAAGATAATGTGCGGGAATATAAGTAAAAATATGCCAATTTCTTAGTAAAAGAAAAAATAATACATTAAACCCTCCTGAGCGGCAACACTCACACAGACCCAGACTAACCCGAGAGCCTTTACTGTATCCTTACCTCCTGGGAGGTGTGAAAATAAAGTCAAATTTACAATATGTACAATATAATGTTAAAGAAAATAACCAAAATGTATCCTAAAACACCATAGATGAGAGAGAGAGAGAGAGAGAGAGAAAGGGGGGGGGAGGAAGGTAGGCCAGAGGAGGTGTTAAGGGATGGAGGAAGGGAGGGAAGGAAGGAGGGAGAGAGTGATTGAATGAAAAATCAAGGCACCGCACCAGCGAGGTCATCTGGCGACATATACAAAACAATAATAAATATTTTGAAATATAATTAGATATAATAAAAAAATAACTAAATGAAAGCATAAGTTTATGAGTCACTCATAAAAGAAACAAAATTCCCCAGGGTGATGCACATCTATCCCAGGAGAGAGAGAGAGGGGGGGGGGCATTGCACGCATGGAAAACGTGGCAACACTGTACAGAGCTTTGTGCCCCACCCTAGCCGCCAGTTTAGATTTGTCCTACCATAGAAGAGATGTAGTCATACAACAGAATAATGTTTCTTTAGGAAGGACCAAGATAACTCGGTCTCTGCCTCTGCGTCGCACACTACACGTCCTCATCGGAATTCATCTTAGTTATTCTCCAACTCGGCTTCTCAGCACAACCAAAACTATTCAGTTCAGGACAATTTTGACTCGCACTCCACTACGTCGTGGCAGTACTAAGTGGTGAGTTGTCTATCAGTCATCTGGTCATGATACAGATCAGTGCTGCAATGGTCTTCAACAACAGACCGAATATGCAAGTTGTGGATCACGTCAGTAGGGGGAAGGTCCGTGCTGCCAGTCAAATGATCTTCAAAGAAGCTCACCGCTGCTTCACTCAATAGTTGCACTACTAAAGATGGATATTTTGTCTGTCTCTTGGCAGGTTGGCAGATGTAAGTCACTCGCTATGGATGCTGGTGCATGCACTAACCTCATCTCCCAGTCTTCAATAAATGGACTAATGTATCGCATGCCTCACACACATTGGTCCATTCACCCACCTGACACTCAGTTGTCCAGTGTTACTGAGGATCTCTTAGATATTGCTGGAATCGTTATTCTTATGCTTCGAACGTCACTCTCTGCTGAACTTATTATTGTTAATTTTCACATTATTAGGAAGTTTCGTATACCAGGAAATGGCCTCCTTGGTCTTGAAACTATTGACCAATATGAAATTGATGTTCACCTTCATACATATTTTGTTACTCATAATCAAGTGAATAATAATGCCTTGTCTCCTTCCAGATCTTTGTTTCATTCGGGTGTCATTCTGGCGGCTATTCCTTCGAAGATTTTGGAGAATCTGTCTGTGGAGTTATCAGGGCTAGATCTGAAGTCCCACATCTCATGTGACTTTCCTCCTGGTGGCCTCAGTGGCATCCCGATTGCTAGAGGCTCAGATTGGACCTTGGTTTCGGTTGTGCTCTCGGGTGGCCAACAACTTCATAGTCAGACCCTTACAAGGGTCCCAGTCCGGCTGCCAAATGTGCGTGAGGATACAGATGTGATGTACTTGAGTGAGATAGCACATGTGAACGGCTTGTCGCTTGAGGCCACCTTAAGCATAGTTAGGGCCGTTAGTCTGACAGACATTTTTGTTCTTAATTGGACTGGTGGCCCCACTACACTGGAAGATGGCTGTTGTTTAGCTAGTTTCTTGGCTTACCATACTACAGTAAAAAAGGTGCAGAGTAACTTCGTCATTGCTTCAGTCCAGTCTTTCCTATAACAGCCCCTAGACAAGAAAAGATTAATAGCCCCCCATATAAATTTTGCTGATCATCCTCACGAGACAGAAAGATTGTTGGATCTTCTCAATGAGTTCTCTGGCGTTCTTGCCCAGCCAGGTAAACCACTAGATAAGTCAGATTTAAAACAACATCATACTTCTCTTAAGCCAGAGACGCATCCAGTGTAAGTATATGCTTATCGCCTCCCTCATGTCAAAGACAGGCCATAGTGAAGGAAGCAATTTGTTGGATCAAGGAGTTATTATGCACATAACCTTCCCATGGAATTCTCCTCTTTTCCTTGTTCTAAGGAAAGAGGGTTATTTCTCCCTGTTTTTTCTGCCACATTAATGAATAATGGACCCCGACTGCTATCCTCTGCCAATCCTTAATGACATACTGCAATCTTTGGATAAAGGAAAATCTGTTTCAGTCTTGACTTAAATAGTGGATACAGGCTAATTCCATTAGATGAAGAATCAAGACAGATAATAGCTTTTAGTACTAGTCAATGTGATTTTGAGTTTTTGGGCTTTGTAATCCACCTCTGACATTCCAGCTCATTATTAATACATTATTTGCTGGCATGCTTGGTAATATTATCCTTGCTGTGGAATCTTATCTTTGTCAGAAAAAAAACATGAAATTTTCTCCAAACTTCGTAAAGTCCTTCAAAAGCTCCAAACAGCTGGGCTTAAACTCGTGCAATCCAAGCGTGATTTCTGGTGGTTTAGTGGGTAATTACGGCACTCCAATCGGACTGAGCCGGTGCAGGTTTATATCCACGGGGTGGTTGGGGTTTATTGCTCATGTAATTCCACTCTGGGATGAGTGAGGCTGGTCACTCTTATCTTAAATGCCAGGACCAACTTGCCTAGCCCGGGGCTCCTACGCTCCTCATGGGGCAATGCAAAATTGGATGATGGATGGATGGAGAAAATCAAATTCTTAGGTTATGTTGTGGATGGTGATGGGATCCATACAGTCACATAAAAGGTTCAGGCAGTTTGAGATTTTCCAGTACCTATACAGTCCTATAAAAGGTTCAGGCAGTCCAAGATTTTCCAGTACCCATACAGTCCCATGTAAGGTTCAGGCAGTCCGAGATTTTCCAGTACCCATACAGTCCCATATAAGGTTCAGGCAGTCCAAGATTTTCCAGTACCCATACAGTCCCATATAAGGTTCAGGCAGTCCGAGATTTTGCAGTACTGTGCAGTAGCGACCGAGTTAAACGATTTTTTTTGGTTTAAGTTGTTACTATCGCTGCATCATTAAGGTATATGCAACCATGGCTTCACCTCTGACATAGCCTTTCAAGAAAGATGTTCCTTTTCACTGAGGAACTGCACAGGACAAAAGTTTCGATGATACAGAAAGTGCACTCACCAATACACCAAGTGCAGCTTCTCCTGATTATGCCATACCATTTATGCTGTGTCCAGATACTTCTTCACTTGGTTTGAGTGATGTACTCTTCCAGCAAGATACAAATGGCCGCTGGCATACCATTGCTTATGATAGCAGAGTTATTAATAATGTAAAAATGTGTTACTGCACCTCTTCTTGAAACCCTAGCTGTTGTTTGGGCTCTCAAGCATTTCCGTGACATCATTTTCGGTTATAATGTCACTGTCTTCACTGATCATGCTGCAGTTATTGAACGTTTCAAAAGCAAGAATCTTATGGGCAAACTTGTCTGATGGTATCTACAGTAAGAACTGAAGAATCTGAGCCTAAATTTAACTGTTTTCCAGGCCTTACATAAGAACTTGTTCATTCTCACACTCACGGTCTTCCTGTTTGTTATAAAACAGTTGTCCAACTTCTGTTCACAGACAGATAAAGAACAACGCAAGGATCCCATATGGCCCATAGTCATATGTGCTCTAAAGTCAGGAGATGAAACTACCAATGTTCTAGGTCTCGAGACTGGTCTCGAGAATAGTTTGATGTGGTCTTGGTCTTGATCTTGGTCTCGAAGCTTCTGGTCTCGGAGTTTTGGCTCGAGTCCAAGTCGAGACCAGGGTTACAAAGTGCATCGCAGCGTGGGGAAGGTCGGAATTTTTGATCATACACGGAGAAATATCATGGCTGATTCAGTTCTAGGCGTGCCATACAGCATTGTACTGTCTATAAATACTGCCTGGCTAGCGCTACGGTGATGATGCATGAGCTGAGCCCTGCGAGCGCCGATAGAGTGCATAAGAGTCAAGAGAGCATGCATGATGTGGCCATTCTTGCAGTGATAATCTCCACTTGCACGCATGCATGTTTGCAGCTCTGTTCACCTCCGTGTACTTCATATACGTGTATGGTGTATGCAAACCCCACACCCTTTGTACACGTACACCGCAGGTTTAGCTAGTTCGCTCGGTAAACGTAACCACAGCAATATTTTACCTAGATGTTCAGTTGTTCACTTATATTAAATTTGGAAATACATTTCCTCCCTTACAGGGGCATAGCCAGGATTTTGGAGCGATCTAAGTCAGACATCAGTGGCTTCAAACCTTTCGAGTTATGTTCCTTCAGAGCTTCGAAATTGCTATCATGGAGGCCTGCAATGACTTCTGTGGCCTTTATAGAAGAAATCACAATATTTTCTAGTGTTTCACAGCCCCTCTCATATTTCATACAACTTATTCACCTATGAGCGGGAGACCATGGCCGTGTGGCCCAGTGGCTTTTCTAGCCCCACTAAAGTGGGGAGGCCACCTGGGGGCCGGTAAATCATCTGTAGTAGCAAAAAGGGCAGTGACCAGACTCGAATGAGGGCCCATTTCAAGAGGGAAAGTTAGTGAAAACTGTTCTCTTAAACAAATAGTGGCTACGACCGTAAGAAGTATTTGGAGCACTTATGGAAGCAAAATATATATTAATGTTTATGAAAATTTTTTGCTTCCCACCTGTGTATCCCGAAACCCCTTCGGTCTCTTGTGTAATTATCCTGAAAAATAGGTAGTCCCCCTCGACTGTTCAAGAGAAATGAAAGATGAATATGTTGTGTATGGAACATTTGGGAAAGCTTGGGGAGAAGTGCGAAAATTAGTCTTCAGAAAACCAGCTTTCACATGAGGAAGATACAGCTATCCATGAGTATGATGGCACTGACAAAGTATGCAACACCATACATTATGACTTCAAAACTGTACTTTCAAAAGTTTAAAAACTTAAAATACTTTCAAAACCCTTACCATCGGTGTGGAGGGCCGTAGACAGCTATGACAGTGCCCTGTTTTTTTTTATGCAAGAAAGAAGGAACCAAAGGCCAGGAGCCCACAAATCGTTCCTTCCAAGAAAAAAAAAAACAATACAAATAGAGCCAAATTCAAGATCCGTTCATTTCGAGATGCATGGATACACTGCATTTGAAAGACTGGAGATCATAGGAAGTAGGAAATACAGACAGAGGGAGACAGTTCCAGGGTTGACATTTTGCATAAATGAAGGACCGGGAGTAATGGTTAACTCGTGCATTAGAGAGTTGGACAGAAAAGGGATGAGAGTTTGTTGCTAGACGGGTGCATAGCACCCGTCGTAGAGGTGGAGGGATGCAAGCAGACAGCTGAGAAGAGCAGTGACCATTGAAGTAGCGATAGAAAAGAGATAAAGATTCAACAGTGCAGCGAAGAGACAGAGGTTGAATGGAGCCAGTAAGAGGAGGAAAGTTAGTGAGACGAAAAGCCTTTGACTCCACCCTATTGAGAAGAGCTGTATATGGGGAGTCTCCCCACACATGAGAGTTGTACTCTACACAGGGGTGAATAAATCCCGTGTATAAAGTCAACAACTGTGCAGGGGTAAAGGAGGTACAGATTCGGCTTAGCACACCCAATCTCTTCGAAGCTGATTTTACTAGAGATGCAATATAATCCTTCCAAGATAAGTCCCGAGTGATTGAAACCCCAAGCATCTTCAAGGATAATACAGGTGTGATAAGATCACTGGTGTTTCACTACTTATTTTCATGAGGGTTCTGGTTCAGTTGTGTTGTGGGATTATTGGTGTTTCTATGTTCGGGATCTTGGTGTTTTAGGTTGGTTATGTTATGTGAGATAAGTGTAGGTGATTGAGGTCTCATTGCTCAGGGTCGGAAATAAATTTTTCTATTGGTGTTTCGTCTCATGGAAGTGAACATGATTGGCTGTTAGATCCCAGAGTGGGGGAATATAAGGCAGGGATCGACTCGACAGAGGGGGACTTTTATGCATGGTCGCGGAGAGTTTAGACGTGTTTTTCTGGCTCTCCTCTAGTTTTCAGGGCTGCCTCACCAGCATTAGTTTTGTACACAGTGTTAATAAAAGTTAGGTTAGCTAGTACTCATATTCCTCCCTACCCTAGCTAGAGATATAGTAAGTGTCTATATCTGTTTACTAGGATTACCTTTGCTTACTCGCCCACGGAGAGTCCCCCCCACTGATCGCTCTGGGGTGTGAAGCAACACGGTCGGGCCTCCCTGGAGTGGTTTGAGAGGGCAATCTTAACCATAGGTGTTTTGCCCTGGGTTTTTTGTCCCTTGATTGTTTTTTCTCCCTCTTCCCACTTCCCCCTTTTAGGGGGAAGTGGTCACTATGGCGGACATCACTGCTGCCTCCCCCCCCCTTAGGGGGGGAGGTGGTCCTGACGACAACGCGATGGTCACACGGACAGACTGCCCCCAGACTGAACGGCCCCGGACACGCCCTCCGCTAGACATTGACGTCAAAAATGCTAGTTTTGTTTTGCTGCATGCAGTTGGTTCTACTCCCCTGTCCAGCCTCAATCCCTTCATTATCAAGAAGGTGATTGACGGATGTGCAGGAGAGGTAGAACAGGTGAATAAACTTGCTAGCGGAGATCTAGTAAAGACTGCAAACTCGTCCAAGGTTAAGGATTTGATGAAGTTGAGCAAATTCCATTGCTATGATGTTGTGCCGACGATATCTCACTCCATGAATTCCTGGAAGGGAGTCATCACTTGCAGGGACCTCATGGTCATGGAAGAGGATGACATCATACGTGAACTTGCTCATGAAGATGTATTTGAAGCCCGTTTCATCACGAGATTTTCCGAGGGCAGGAGGACGAAAACGGCAACGGTTATATTGACTTTCGGCAAAGTGACTCTCCCAACCCATATCAAAGTGGGGTATGAAATTGTTAACATAAAGACATACATCCCTAACCCACTTCGTTGTTTACGATGTCAGTTATATGGACATCGTGCAAAGTCTTGTCGGGCTTCCCAATCACTCTGTGGCAAGTGCGCAACGCAAGGTCATGATGCTGAACATTGCACATCAGAGGCTGTCAGCTGCTTTCACTGCAAGGGTGCTCACTTCACTTCCTCTAGGGATTGTCCCAAGTGGAAGGAGGAGAAAGAGGTCTGTGTGGTGAAGGCAACTGAGGGCATCTCTTTCTACGAAGCAAGGAAAAAGGTGAAGGAGTTGCATGCAACTCCCACACCGAATAGGTCCTATGCTTTGGCAGTGATGTCCAGCCCTGTGATGTGCACTGTGGAGACGCAGACTGATCTCGTGCTTGTTAATCAGGTCACTCACTCTACCTCCACCTTCACCTCTGAGCCTCCTGCATGATCCAACTCTCTAACTGACCTCCCTAAAGCTTCATCATACTCACAGGCCGCTGCTGCTTCTCAGTCAGTCAAGCCTAAATCGAAGCCTGACAAGACTGTAAAACATGACTTCAATACCCTTTCAAAGCCACGTCCTCATGTCCTCCCTGCTCCTAGTTCGGCGAGGGAGAGGAAGAATAGCTCTTCCTCGGTGGAATTTGGGAGCCTTGTTATTGACGACAATATGGAGGTTTCCATCAGCAAGCACTGGGAATGGTCCCCCGATAGCCACTCGCCTGGTCGCGGGGGGCATAAAAAAACTAAACACACTGGCCCCCCTCGTAAATCTTAAACTGCCGCATTCACTATGCTACAGTGGAATTGTAGAGGTATTGGGAATAAGTTACAGAATATAGCAGTTTACAGGAGATGCACCTGGAGGATCATCCTGATCCTCCACAGTTAAAACACTACCATTCGTATAGAAGATATGAAGGTCACGGAGTAGCCATATACACACACAAATCACACCCACAAACGGAAGTGATTCTATATTCTACTCTGGAAGCGGTCGCGTGCAGAGTAAAATTTAATAACACGTATCTGTCTATTTGCTCTCTGTACACTCTTCCACATGGCCTCATTGATAGTGATGCTTTATATTCACTCTTTGAACATCTGCCTGGAAATAAGTTAGTGTTGGGCGATTTTAAAGCCCATCACTATCAATGGGGTAGCTTGAGGATTGATGGTCATGGGGAGCAAGTAGCCGACCTAATACTGCAGTCCAACCTCTGTCTTCTGAACGATGGTAGAGCGACTCGTGTAGATGATCGTACTGGTAACTTTTCGGCCATTGACTTATCTTCGGCGTCCCCTGGTATACATCAAGATCTCTCATGGGACCCTTACGACGACTCCTTGGGAAGTGATCATTTACCCATCTGTCTTTCTTATACACGCGACATTGTTTTGGACCCTCCACCTCCAAAATTTAACTATAAGAAAGCAGATTGGGGATCCTTCTCAAGGATCGCCAATTTAGATATATCTGGGGAGACCATAGATGTTAAGGTCAAAAATATAACCCACTCCATATTACACGCAGCTGAGGCTGCTATTCTCAAGACTTCTACAGTTCATGTGAAGCATAGAGCACATTGGTGGACGCCGGATTGCCGACAAGCATTAAGAAAATGCAATAGGAGATACAGGATTTTTGATAGTCAACCCACTGAGGAAAGCTTTATTGCATACAAACAGGCATGGGCTGAGGCAAGGAGAATAATAAGAAGGGCCAAACGTGACTCCTGGCGGTCCTTTGTGTCCACGGTGACTCGTACAACACCATTACGTAAAGTCTGGTCCACTATAAGAATATTAAATAATAAAGGCCCATATTTCCTGATCACCACCCTTCAGGTAAATAATAACATCTATGACAAGCCCGTGGACGTTGCTAACATCCTCGCCAGGAGTTTTTCTCATGTAAGTAGCTCAGCCAATTATGATCCGCATTTTCAACATCATAAACGCATGGCTGAGCTACAGATATTAGACTTTGCCGCAGAAGACGTAGACTCCCCGTACAACCAAGAGTTTATGCTAGATGAATTGCTCATTGCCCTTGAATCCTGTAAAGACACCAGCCCTGGACCAGACACCATCATGTACGGTATGATCCAGCATCTTAATCAAGACAACCTGATTAAGATGTTAGCATTGTACAATGAGATTTGGGCCTCTCGAACGTTCCCAAACTCATGGCACTTTGCGCACGTCATACCGATACCCAAAGAGGCTGGTCATCTTATGAATCCCACTTCATTTCGTCCTATTGTGTTGACTTCTTGTCTATGTAAGGTCATGGAATGTATGGTAAACAATAGGCTTCTTTTTGTTTTAGAGTCGAAGAATTTGTTAAACGATCAACAATGTGGCTTCCATAAATACAGAAGTTCACTAGATCATTTAATGAATTTGGAGCATTGTATTGCAGAGGCATTTGCCAATAAAGAATTCATGACAGGGGTGTTCTTGGACATCCATAAAGCCTATGACATGACATGGTGACACGGTATATTAATGAAGCCCTATGCTTATGGTTTAAGAGGAAATTTGCCTATTTTTATTTCAAATTTCTTAAGGAACAGGACTTTCTCTGTCAAATTGCCCCGTAACGTAACATCGGATATATTTATCCAGGAAAATGGGGTGCCGCAGGGAAGTGTGCTTAGTCCTACTTTATTTAGTATTATGATCAATGATACTCTGTCATCAGCTCCCATCCTGAGGAATCTTAAATACTCGCTCTACGCTGATGATTGTGCAATATGGCACTCTTCCCCTTAATGCACAATTTTCGGCTGGGCGGATTCAAGCAGCCCTTGACTCCATCCACCAATGGGCCCTGCAGTGGGGATTTAAGTTTTCCGTCTGTAAGTGTGCCGCTGTGGTCTTCACTAATCGTAATGTACCTAATTTGTGCTTAACTTTGGATAATCAGACGGTACCTTTTCAAAATTCTGTAAAATTTTTATGAATACATCTTGATAGTAGAATGAATTTTAAACTTCACGTTAATTCTTTGCTTGCTCGTTGTGATAAACCATTAAATGTCCTCAAGTACCTAGCGGGTACTACCTGGGGTGCCGACAGAAAATCTTTATTAATGGTGTATAAGTCCTTTATTCAATCGAAGCTAGACTATGGCGCACAGGTGTATGGCTCGGCATCCGATGCCATGATGAAAGGATTGGATGTGCTACAGAATAAATGTTTGCGAATGTGTCTTGAAACCGTCGGGTGTACCCGTGTGGCTCATATGGAAGTGGAGGCGAATGTGCTTCCCCTCCGTATTCGCCGTGACCACCTGGCTTGGTCCTATGGCCTTCGAACATATAGGAAAAGTAATATTGGCAATGTGGCCTGTACCCCCCTCCGTCAATACCACCACCTTCTGCGGGAGGTGCGTCGGCCACTTGCCGTTCGCCTCCACCTACTGACTCAGGAGCTTGGTGTGGACCCCAGTGACTGTGACAAGTTGGTGTTTAACCCACCGTGTCCCAGAGACGTGAATTCACGTCCTCACATGATGTGCACTAGGGTGGATCGTTTTTACACTTTTTTAGACATTCAAAATCCAATAGTGTTCAAAAGTTGTGTATTCATGAGAAAAAAATTACTGTGAAATATCAAGTTTCTACAACAATATCTTCTGCCTCCCCAAGGTGCACAAACTTTGCAAAATTCAAGAAAATATGTGATACATTTTGGACTTTTTAACTATACTAAGCAGGGCTTAAATCATATAGCAATAGTTATAAATATTTTCTAGTTTGCTTCCTAAACATACAGAAAAAAGTTACTCTTTACTAAATAATATCTTCTGCCTCCCCAAAGCATCAGTTTATAAACAAATTTTCCTGAAATAGCCATTTTTTCATAATATTTCTACAAATCACAATAGAGCCAAAAAACGCTTCTAATAGTGGAAAATATACTGTTGGGCAACATAAATATCTGTATTTCAAGTCTCAGTGCTGTAGTCTAATATCTTCTGCCTCCCCAGATAGGCTTCATGTCATGACATGACACTACATGTTTCCTCTTCTCTCACTGTCAGTCAGTCTTTACTTGTCTGTTATTTTATGTATGTTTACTTGTCTTTACTTGTCTGCTTCCTACAGAAAGATCTGATTTGATTCAAAGGATGGCCTGCCACGAAACAAGACTTGCAAGTATGTGTCCCATTTTTGGGACACCAGATGATTTAAATATGAACTCTCTCCCAACATATCATGATGTAATGAGATATTATTTGTATGTACAGCAAAATCTGAAGACTTCTAAAAAGGAGCCAACATTTTCTGAGATAAGTGTTGCTGTCATTTCAAAGATGAAGTCTGTGTGGCAGGGAGCTTCAATTCCAACTGTGTCTGAGGAACGAGTTAGGGAGATGTTGAAAAGCTATGACAACAATAACAAAATATTACAAAAGCCAGGAAAAGCAAGGAAGGACATTAAGAATTACCAAGAGAAAGTACAAGCTTTTCAAAAAGATGCTTTAGACAGATTATTTGATACTGCAGCTTGCAAATGTAAGGACTTCAAGACATGTAAGTGTGAGAAGGAGAAAAGAGTACAACAAATGGAGCAAGAATTTTTAGTGGACCAGAGAACAAAGAGAAAAATGGTTATTGGATCCTTAGATGCTACCACAACTAAAAGAAATGTAAAACGACTGAGTAGAAAACAAACAATACCGGGACCAAGTTCAAGCACTGACTCCTGTGAAACTGAATTGTATTATAGTACAAGTTCAGCAAATGAAGACGATGAAGATTGTTTTGCTCAAAATGTGCCTGTTTTGCTCTAGCAGGCAGATGTTGAGATGTTGGGAGAGAGTTCATATTTAAATCATCTGGTGTCCCAAAAATGGGACACATACTTGCAAGTCTTGTTTCGTGGCAGGCCATCCTTTGAATCAAATCAGATCTTTCTGTAGGAAGCAGACAAGTAAAGACAAGTAAACATACATAAAATAACAGACACGTAAAGACTGACTGACAGTGAGAGAAGAGGAAACATGTAGTGTCATGTCATGACATGAAGCCTATCTGGGGAGGCAGAAGATATTAGACTACAGCACTGAGACTTGAAATACAGACATTTATGTTGCACAATAGTATATTTACCACTATTAGAAGCGTTTTTGGCTCTATTGTGATTTGTAGAAATATTATGAAAAAATGGCTATTTCAGGAAAATTTGTTTATAAACTGATGCTTTGGGGAGGCAGAAGATATTATTTAGTAAAGAGCAACTTTTTTCTGTATGTTTAGGAAGCAAACTAGAAAATATTTATAACTATTGCTATATGATTTAAGCCCTGCTTAGTATAGTTAAAAATTCCAAAATGTATCATATATTTTCCTGAATTTTGCAAAGTTTGTGCACCTTGGGGAGGCAGAAGATATTGTTGTAGAAACTTGATATTTCACGGTAAATTTTTTCTCATGGGTACACAACTTTTGAACACTATTGGATTTTGAATTTCTAAAAAAATGTAAAAACGATCCACCCTAATGTGCACTCATATCCCGGAGACGTGAATTAACACGGCAACATTGCAAGGTCCCTAATTTGCACAATTTTCAATTTTTGCGAGTGATTTCGCGAGTGATTTTTGGCACGTATACACGGGACACCTTCCTCTATTCCTCTACAAGATGCCAAGCAGGGACAATGCCTTACACCGCATAACCTCTCCCCCCCCCCATGCACGCCATTGTCTCGGCAATTCACCTGTTACCAGTGACCTGGCCAATAAAGACATTCAGGGCCAGAGTGATTCCCCAATCGATGACAATGTGGAGGACAAAGTTTACATAGCATTAGAGGAAGAAACAGTCAGAAATGATGACCAGGTAATGTGGGAAAAAAAGGTCATGAATGGTGATGAGTTAGTGAGTGAAACTATGCTTATAATGCCTATATTATTGTTTGAAAACCAATATACTTGTAATACATATAAATTCGTACCAAGTAAATAAAAAAATACTGTTTATGAGTGGATAAAATAGAACTCATTTTCTTTGGTGCCAGCCTGTTAGAAAACCCAGTCAGGTAAGGAGGTACTCGTACCTAGATCGAGTATTTTAAACCTCAGGTGCGTGATTTCTCTATGAATTTTCGATGTTTCTCACCAAAAGTGGATGTTTGAGCCCCCCCAAAATAAAAGGTCCAAAAATGTCGGGATTGGGGCGTACCACTGCCCAGAAAACGTCGGGATGGGGCGGGTTAAAAATATAGCGCCTTGGGAGCCACCTGGTTTTACAATGGATGTATCATGGCTCCCAGTTCCAAAGGCCAAGGCGCCGGAGGCGGAGGTCCACCACTTGTTTCATAACATCATTGTTCGTCACCTGGGGTCCCATCAATTGTACACCGAAGGCTCCAGGTCGAGTGAATGTGTGGGTGCAAGTGTGTGGTCGACTGAATGTGCACTTAGGTATCGGTTGTCGACTCATACATCTGTGTTTACCTCCGAACTTTATGCTATTGACAAAGCCATAGACTATGCTCTCAATTCTAGGCATGACTCATTTGTCATATTTTCAGATTCAAAATCAGCCCTTCAGGCAATTGCATCTTGTACTACGGACTCTCACGAGATCCAGAGCCGCATCGTTAATAAGTTGCATTCATGCAACAAGTCATTCACGCTGATCTGGGTGCCTGGTCATTGTCGTATCTACGGCAATGAGTAGGCTGACTTACTTGCAAAGTCGGCTGTAGAGCTCGAGGAGACTTGGGACGTTCCTTGTGATCTACGGTCGAGTCTCTCTCTCGGAAAGAAAACAATAAATCTTCTGTGGCAAGGTCAGTGGACCGGACTTAATATTCCAACTTGTAAGCTGCACCTGGGCGACTGGGACACTGCCAACTCTCCCAGTCTCCTTGAAGAAAAAGTATTGGCACGGCTACGGCTCAATGCCACCATTTTAACTCACATGAAACCATATATGGAAAGACGCTTCCCACCACGCTGTGACATCTGTGATGCGGTGTTATCTATCAGTTATATCATCCTGCGCTGTTGGTGATATATTCGTGAACGTGCTTAACTTATAAATTACTGCGGCGCAGCAGACGTCCCCTTCACCCTTTCCACCATCCTGGGTGATGGGGACATTGTTATGACTGATAAATTGATGGCTTTCCCAAGAGAGACCAGACTGATCAGAGTGATGTGACTTTTTTACTGTATGGTTATGGTTTTTATCAACTGTAAATGTGTATATATTGTACTGTTAATTAGAGTTGACAGTTGACATATTTGAAATAGTTCCTCCACCCACTGATCTATTTCTAATATTGATGTCCCCTACATTAAAACCCGTTCCTCGACTAACAGTCACCAGCGGATGAGTGCAAGTGTGCAATATAGAAAGGTATTGGGCACTTGCAGTCGATGGTGGTCTGCTGGGCGAGGTTCTTCACTTTTTGTACAAATTATGTAAATACATTATACCATCTTGCTTAAGTTATTCTAATTAGAGCTGACAGCTGACGTATATGGAAATGTTCCTGACTCGTCTGGTTCCCTTTCATATATTGATGTCCCCTATATTAGGTTGTGTCTCGACTGACAGTCGCCAGGTGATGAGTGCAGGTATGTAATGTAGAAAGGCATTTCATATCTGCAGCTGGTGGTGTTCTCTTGGTCGAGGCTTTTTTTACCATTAGTGTAGGTCTAGTTATTTGTCTCTTAGGATTTAGTATAGGTTAGCGATTTGTCTGTTAGGTGATTAGTTTTAGGGTCTTTAGATTAGGCATTTTAGTTTATAAGTAATATAAGGTTTAAAAAAATATATAAAAAATTGAAAAAAAAAATCATAATAAAAATAAAACTACAAAAAAATAATAAAATAAAAATTATTAAATATATATGTACGTGTGCATGAAAGTGTGTATGTTCACATGCTTGGATGTGTGTATGTATGTATGTATGTATATATATATGTTCGTATGTATATGTATATATGTATCAATGTATATACATATATATATTGTGCCTTAATGACCAGGGGCTACGGTCCCAATGGTCGATAGGCAAAAAAAAAAAAAAAAACAGAGAGGCAGTCAGCTGAGAGCACCAGACATCACGAGAGGTGAAGGAACCAAGGCAGCCAGAGAACGATTGACAGAGGAGTCAAGGCACCCAGAGTACGACTGGAGAAGGAACCAAGGCATCCAGGGCATGGATGGTGGAGGAGCCCAGGTGTCCTGAGAAGGGCTGGTAGAGGAGTCAAGGCACCCAGTGTACGACTGGTAGGGGAGTCGAGGACGGGGAGAGCAGTTTGGAAGTTATTTAAGATTTATGCCAGACTCGATCGAAAACCTTTGAGATGTCAAGTGGAACGGCAAAGCTTTCACCAGAATCCCGAAAGGAGGATGAGCAGGAGTCTGAAAGGCAGGTGAGAAGATCGCCAGTGGAGCATCCCTGACGGAACCCATACTGACGATCAGAAAGAAGGTTGTGATAGTAAAGATGCTTTCAAATTTTTCTATTGAGAATTGACTCGAAAACATTTGAGACACAGGATGTTAAAGCAATTGGACGCTTGTTAAAGGGTTGGGGATGGTCACCCTTCTTTGGGACTGTCTGAATGAGAGTACACTTCCAGCAAGAGGGAAAGATACAGGTTGATAGACAAAGGCAAAAGAGTTTTCCTAGGCAGAGTGTAAGCACAGAAGCACAGTTCTTGAGGACAACAGGAGAGACTCCATCAGGCCAGTATGCCTTGTTGGTGTTGAGGCCAGTGATGGCAGAAAATACATCAGCTGAAGAAACTTTAATGTCAGCCAAGAGGAAGTCAGAGGGGGGAAGTGATGGAGGAACAGCACAGGAATCGTCAAAGGTGGAACTGCAGGAGAAAGTCTGAGCAAAGAGATCAGTAGAAGAAATAGCTACAGAGTCATCAGAGTAGAAAAGAGGAGGGAAAGCAGAGAAGGATGATGAGGTAAAGTTGCTAGAAAGGTATTTGGCAAGGTACCAGAAGGAGTAGGAAGAATTCGAGTTGAAGAGTTGAGAGCATTTATTACGGATGAAAATATTTTTAGCAGAGCGAAAAACACTTTAGCACGATTCTGAGCAGAAACATAATCAAGATGTGATTCAGGGTTGTGTTGGCTCTGGTATCTTTTATAGGCCCTCTCCTTGTCACAGATACCATTAGAACAAGCACGATTAAACCAAGGTTTTCTTGCATTAGTCAAAGGATATGAGAAAGGAATGTATGCTTCCATGCCCGAAAGAATAACCTCCGTGATGCGCAAAGCAGACTCAGAAGGTTCCTGGCCATGGAAGCAATACTCATTCCAGGAAAAAATCAAGGAAGTACTGCCTGAGGGCCTCCAAATCCGCAGCTCCAAAATCTCACAGATGACGTTTCTTTGGCCGGTCTATAGGTCATACCAAAGCAAGTCAAGTTAATAAGATTGTGATCAGAGGAGCCCAACGGAGAGAAAAGATTAACAATGTAAGCAGAAGGATTAGTTGTAAGGAAGAGGTCAAGTATGTTGGAGCTCTCTCCAAGGCAGTCAGGAATATGGGTAGGGTGCTGTACAAGTTGCTCTAGGTCATGAAGGATAGAGAAGATGTAAGCTTGTTCACCAGGTGGATCAGTAAAAGGAGAGGAGAGCCAAAAGTGGTGGTGAACATTGAAATCTCCTAGAATGGAGGAGAAACGGAAAGAATGTGTTCCATCGTAGAAGTAAGATACTCGAAGAATTTTTCATAGTCTTTAGAATTTGGGGATAAGTAAACAGCGCAGATAAATTTAGTCAAAGAATGGCAGGAAAGCTGAAGCCAGAGATTAGAGAATTTAGAAGAATCAAGTTCAGGAACACGAGAGCAAGATAAGTTGCTGCGTACAAACAATATGTGCAGGAGCCACCATTGGCTTTGAAATGAGTATAGGGAAAGTAGGACGAAACAGAAAAGGGTTTGCAGCTAGTTGCCTCAGACAGCTGAGTCACTGTCAAGAAGAGAAGGTGAGGTCTAGAGGAGGAAAGGTGGTGTTTGACAGAGAAAAAGTTAGAGGAAAGGCCGGGAATATTGCAGAAATGAAGAAGTGAGTCAGACAGTGATTCCAGGCATCTCGCTGAGTTGTCACTTGGCGAGGGGTGGCATTTATGGTCCACCGCCCCCCCCCCCGGGGACTCCGAGGCCTGGTTATTCTGTCTTTTTTTTTTTTTTTTTTTTTTTTTTTGAAAAGGAAGTGTAGTGTGTACTGTGCATGTGAATTGGTACTGACAGTTAGAGAAAATTGTACTGGCAAGCATGCTAGCCAACTCTCTGTGTTACCGAAACACTGAAATATTTCAGCAAAGGGGGAGGGTAAGGAACTAGTCTCCAGGGCTGATGAAACGGGAGCTCCAGCTCTCCCTGTCATCAGCTTTCCATCCACCTAGGGAGTACTGCCCTGCTCGACTGGTGCTACAGACAGAAAAAGAATTAAAAATTGTCACAGTCCTGGTGTGGGCCCTGGTCCCTTTATACTCTTGAGTTTTGGGCCCGGGAATTATCCCCATTACCCTCTTCTTTCTTCCATTCTTCTTAGTAATTTACTTCCCAGAAACTCCCCGATCTCATTCAACTCATGTGCAATAATCAACTTAAGCTCGTTCAAAAGGTGTTGAGTATCGCATCGATACATAATCTGCAACTGGGTGATTGGGGTACCAGTGCACTCACTCGAAGGGCCGAGACGCCCGTGAAAATTGACCAACAGTGCAGCATCTGCAGGCTGCAGCTGTGGCGAAAGAGGAGCTGAAAGACACTTATAAAGGTATATTTTAACCCTATATGGAAATTGTTAGAAATGGATTATAAATGAAAACCATCCAATTTTTAAGACTTAATCATTTTTATGGGAACTGAGGATAACAATTAAATGATGTAATTATAATTGTAAGATCATATAACACTACTAAACCTGCTAGTGCTAAGTTAATATTTTGACCTTAGACATCTAGTGCGGTACAATTTTTGTGGATTTTTTTCTCTGGTATGGAATAGAAGATGAGCCTTCATGAATCAATAATCAGGAACTAGTCATTCGTTTACTCTATTGTCATTTCATTAGTCAAAAGAGAAGATTTATGAGCATCCATTACAAAGTATATACTGGAATTCCAATAATTTGGTTTTAAAATGAGCAGCAGTGTAAAACAGTTGGACGTGATATGAAGAACAGAACATATGAAAATGGTTGATAATGCCTTTTATTTCTTTTTTACATTAAAAATCAATATTCTTTTCTTTATTTCATATAGAGTATGTCATCTCAGAGGCCGAGAAGGTGGCAGGCGATGGATCACAATTAGAGGAAGAAGGAGAACAGGAGACGGCATGGAGCACAGGGACGTATAGCGAGGAAGATGCGAATGGACAGCCACCACGTAAGATGCCTCGTCTGCAGGGCAAGTACTGGGCCACTAGGAAGCGTTCGAAGAGCACGGAGAAGGAGAGCACGCTGGCCCAGTTGAACTGTAACGAGTAATAAATTGTAATTGACTGAATATACTTTGACAATTTCCCTTCTTTATTTTTGGTTTACAGGAGTTAACCCATCACTTGTACAGGATATTAACTGCATGTTGCATGGACAACGGTTGAGCATATAACAGTTTGAATCACATTTGGAACTATATTTACATTTGATCCCTAAGACTAAATGGGTAATTTAATTAGGTACATTATATTCAAAGGTACATGTATGAGAAAAAACTTAAAACCCATTCCTTATAAACAAGACAAGACAATTCAATTTACGCAGTACAAACCAAAAGCATTCAAATAATGGTCAGATTTACAATATATATATATATATATATATATATATATATATATATATATATATATATATATATATATATATATATATATATATATATATATATATGCTTTGTCATGGTCTTGGTCTTGGTCTCGGAGGGTGTGGTCTTGGCCTTGGTCTTGGTCTCGGAGGATCTGGTCTTGGTCTTGGTCTCGGAGGATCTGGTCTTGGTCTTGGTCTCGGAGGGCCTGGTCTTGGTCTTGGTCTTTGTCTCTAGGGTCCTGGTCTTGAATACAACACTGGAAACCACTTTTCCCGATATACCTGTTCCATTCGATCACACTCAGTTATACTAAGATATACTTTTCAAGTGTGTCAGATTATCCAAGACATGTTTTCCAGCTTGAGGTTCCTCCTACCCTTAAAGAATCAGTTCTCTCTCTGCTGCATGATGTTCCACATGCTGGGCATCCTGGGAAAGACAAATGTTTACGTGAGGCCAGGATGAATTTAATATTACTGGCCCTCAATGTGAAAGCGTATAGAGAATCGTATTACTGGCCCTCAATGTGAAAGGGTATAGAGAATCGTATTCTCCCCTTTGATTCTTGTGCCTAACATAAGGATACCAATGGAAAGCCTGCTTCTATTCTAGAATATCCTAAACCTGAGAAACCTTGTGATACTGCAACCATTGATTTACTTCAGGCACCATGAGGCTGTCACGATTGTTCTTGTTAATGACGCTCCCTTCCACTAAGTATGGAAGGGACTGGGCCGTGCAATAGCCCAGTCAGCGGTTGCGAGGTCTTGGTGTGGTGACTAAGGTATTGTAACTTTATTTAGGTGGGGATGCGTGATGCACAACGGTAAGGAAATTAGCAAGAGAGGAAGTCCTAACGAGCTTAGCCGCTTCTGCTGTTAATGTAGCAAGTGGTACTGCTAAGGATGATGTACGTGAGATGTCAGGGTTGCGGTAGATGGTGTTACCTCTAAGGTTAGCAGTGGCTGGGCAGCAGAGAAGGTAGTGGAACAAAGGGAAAGGTGTGATGGCATCGCAGTGGTCGCAGGTGTCAATTGGTCAATCTATGATGACTGAGGAACGGTAGCAGTAACCTAGCCGTAAACAACGGACCAAGGAGAGGAGTCTGTTGGAGGCATAACCCACAACCTCCAGTGGCTTATATTAGGTTGCAGCAGCATACCATCTGGCAGAAGAGGAGCCAGAGTTTACGCAGGCCTGGTGCTCTGCCCTAGTGAGGGACGGGGCTTTTCTCCTAATAACATCTTTGATATGGGAAAGACTGCAAAGAACATCGATATCTACGGTAGTGTGTTTGGTGGCTAATTTCGCCTCTCTGTCAGCTGCCTCATTTCCAGGGATGCCGACATTGCTCGGTATCCAGTGGATGGTGATGAACCGTCCTAAATGAATGAGGTCAGTTGCAACTTGGAGGATGGAGGAGAGAAGGCATTGGTTTTCTCTGTGATCTGGGTGACCAAGGGTCTGAATAGCTGACGGCGAGTCTGTATGAATGACTACGGAAGCGTGTGGCCCCGTTGCTTGGGAGTCATTTAGTGCCTCAGCTATGGCAGCTAATTCAGCCTGTAGTGGTGAGACCCCATCCATCACTCTACCACAAAACACCTTGCCCCTGTGAACAAAAGCTGCGCCAGCTTTGGGAGGATCGATGGAACCATCAGTGTAGTATGTGAGAGAGTTTGGCGTCATAAGAGAGGCTACCCGTTCTAGGCCTTCCTGGCACAGCTGGTGAGGGGACGTGATCTTCTTGGCCATGACATGGGGGATGAGGAGGCGGAAAAGGGGTGGGGACCTCAGAGGAGGGTCACGAAAATCATTAACCGGTATGTCTGGGTCTTGTAGTAGATAGTCAGAGATTCTGAAGGTTCTTATGGCTCGGATAGATGTGTGAATCCAGCTATCTGTAAGGAAATCTGGGTGTCTGTATAGTGCACCCTGAATCTGACACTGAGGAGGGAGAGGTGATGCATTGCAGGCCAGCTTGGCAGCAAGGCAAGCAACCCTGGCTTGGATCCGGTGGTGAAGGGATCCAACCACACACTCCATGTGGAGGTTGCAGAGCCGAGTCCATCAAGGGGCATTGGTCATGATGCGTAGGGCCTAATTCTGAATGACCTCCAGCTTGGTGAGGAGTGGTGCCTTGATGGTGAGTAGTGCTGGCACACTGTAGTCAACAATGGAACGAATGCCCTGAATATAAAAAAGTCGTAGGACCTGGTACGATGCTCCATTGCCCATATCTCCCAGGGCCCTTAACGCACTGAGGCGCACCTTTGTTCATTCCCTTAAGTACTGGACCTCCTTGTAGAAGGTGAGTCGTGGGTCAAACCACACCCCCAGATAGAGGTGAATGGTCACATAGGCTATAGGGTCAGTACCTAAGGAAAGGAGCTGTTGAGGCATATGGATACCAATTGGTAGAGCCTTAGTTTTCTTGGGGTTGATCTTAAGCCCGAAATCAACACATGCTAGGTGGAGGCATGATAGGGCACGTTGGGCATGGGTCCAGTAATGTCCGTTAGTAATGATCAGGGCCAGATCATCTGCATAAACGAGGAGTTGCGCCCCAGGCCCGAGGTCTACCTGTAAAAGGTTTTCGATCAAGATATTAAAGAGAGTCGGGCTGAGTGTTCTTCCCTGTGGCATGCCATTGCAATGTCGATGGTAGGACAAAGTGCACCCCTGAAAGTGTACCAGGGCCTCTCTGTCCTTGAGAAAGTTCTCAAGCCAACTGATGAGGCGTCCTCCCACACCCTTGCAAACAAGGGTGGCAAGAATGGCATCGGGGCAGGCAAACTCGAAAGCCTTTTCTAAATCAAGGAAAACTGCCAGTCCTTTGCCACCCCAGAGTTCAGTGAGAAAGGTCACCAGGCACTCAGCCGCGCCCCTCTCGCGGATACAGGCAAAAAGATGGCTGTGCATAGTTGGAGAGTCCCACTGGAGATGGCGTAACACCATGCGTTCAGCTGTCTTACTGAGACAGCTCAGGAGGGAGATCGGTCGAAAGGAGCCTGGAGCCTTGGGTTTAGGTACTGGTGTTATGGCTGCCCTTTTCCAAACACTGGGGAGTCGACCCTCCTGCCAGGAGTGGTTAAGCAGAGCAAGGATGGCCACCCGTGCCGTGGGACCAGTATGAGAAAGCATCGAATATGTAATGCCATCCAGTCCAGGTGCAGTGTCAGTGCTTGTTTTCAGTGCATTCTCAAATTCATGAAGAGTGAAGGGGATGTTCATTGCCCCCTGTTGATCTTTGGCATCAAGAATGAGAGGTTCACGCACATGGTGGAGGGCTTCTTGTCGCAGCCTAGTCGGTTCCGGGAGATGTCTAGGAGAAGTGTGCTCTGCGAAAGTGGTGGCCAGGCACGCAGCCTCACCTTGTGGGTCAGGGTGAGAGAGGGGTCGGGCTGGGGGTCCCCTTGAGATAGTCTTAAGTCTTCACCACATTGTACCCAAAGTGGTATGAGCACAGAGGGAGCGATACCTTTTTAACCAATTCTCTTCCTTTATTTGATTTTTCTTCCTGGTGGTAAGGCGAACCACTGCCTGTAAGAATCGTTGGCCCTCAGGGGTGGGGTTGGCCCTGTAGAGCTTCTTGGCCCTGTTGAGTCTGCAGTTCAGCTCTTGAACCCTCTCTCAGTAAAACCAGCAGTCTTTGTAGTAGCGTGGGCAGATAGTAGTTTTGGGAATGGCAGCCCTTGCCGCGGTCTGTATAGCAGACACAATGTGTGCCTCATGCACATGAAGATCGTCAAAGGGCTGCAGAGATGACAGGAGTCGATCGAGAATGGACATGAAAAGTGGCCAGTCTGCTTTCCTGGTATCCCATCTGGTGGGCGGTCCTGGTGGGTCAGTTAAGGCCACTAGATTGAGGCGGTATAGAATGGCATGATGGTTAGAGATGAGAGTAGGATGGATATCCCACTGGGCAGAGGGCACAAGAGCTGCAGAGGTAAATATCAGATCAAGTTGACCCCCCTGTAGATGTGTAGGTATGGCAGTGTCATTTAGGAGCATTATCCCACCCGCTGTGTCCAGCAGTTCGGCCACATGCCGTCCAGCCTGATTAATAGTGGACGGGGATCTAAGGCATGGATGGTGGGTGTTGAAGTCCCCTCCAATGAGGAGTGGCTCAGAGTCAGCAACTGTAAATAGTTCTCCGAGGTTGAGTTCTGTAGATAGATGAGGCCTGCAGTATATATTGAAGACCTTGAGCATACTATTAGCAAGAGAGATGGTGACACCCTGGACCTACACTCCGTCCCCACACTGAGGTGTAGGTTGGATGAGCGTGGCGGGGATTTGGTTCCATACCAAAATGATGCAATCCCGGGGGCCATTGCGGACGAATGTTAATATAAAGAAGGTAAATCCCCTGATCCTGAATGGAAGGTGGTCCGGGACAAGGGTCTTTTGGAGGAGAATAATGTCCTGGAGGATAGCCTCCTCTAGTAGGGGCCGTTTGTACCTGGCCCCGCAGATGTTCCATTGCAGGAACTTGAGCTTATGGGGTCTGGGGGGTCTGGGAGACCAGAGACGTGTCCATCAGTCAGAGGCATGCTGAATTGGTTTAGGCCGTCTGCCAACGGGGGAACTACAGTCATCAAAGGTGACTGAGACCAAGGTCTGTGCCGTCGTTTCCCGAAGTCTGTGTGGAATGTGGAGCAAGAGTACTTTTGTTGGGTGTGGAGACTGGATGTTGTCTGTTATGTTTGCTCCTGTGTGAGACGGTGGAGGAAGCCATCATCTTCTGTATTGACGTCAATGGTGGGATGAACCGTTGCAGCTGAAGGGGCAGGAGATCTTGAGTGGCTGCAGTGAGGGTGAAATTCAGCAATGGTGTTCTTGCCATTAATGGCTGTGGTCATGGGATGGTCACCGTTGTTGCAGGATGGAGACTGCATAGGCGAAGAGTCAATAGGGACAACGAGGTTGTCTTCATCCCCAGAAGTACCGCTGTGGTCTGCATCAGGATCAGTGACAGGTGTGGCCATATTAATTGGGGTTGGTCGTTTACTTTCTCAAGTAGGAGAAGTATGTTGAAGACGTTTCGAAGATGACAGAGTGACAAGAGAGCCTGGCTTGTTCAGTCCTAACTTTGTCTGCACAGGAGAAGGGCGCTTGGGGTGGAACGTTGAAGTTCCTGCCATGTGCTGTGGGACAGTGGAGCCTCTTGCATTTGGTGTACGTGTTGCCCCTTTAGAGGCTGACACTGCCCAGTGAGGGTCTTCCCTATTCTATCAGATCCACCCTCATTGCCTCCTATAACCAGGCCACTAAAGGCCCCCCTTCATGGTAGTGCCCTAACGGCACCCCTTCAGGGTTCGGCTTCATACTACAGTGAGGGACACTAAGTGGCAGGCCGTAAAACAAAGTCAGTGTCTGAGACAGAGTCCCAGTCAAAAACCGTAAAATGCAAAAATTCTCTTCATTACCAGAGACTAAGTCCCAAAAGACAAAAAGTGGGGAAAACAGCAAAAAAGCCTTCCTCTATGAATGAGGTAAAGTCCAGTATGTGAGACACACAGGCCGGAGGTCTGTGCACAATGCTAGCTGGCCTCAGAATGGCTGTGACGAGTCTCAGTCTCTTCTCGTGGCTGTTGATCATTTCTCACGGATTGTTGTTATGGTGCCTCTGGCTTCCAAGTCAGCCAGTGAAACTGCTCATACAATTGTCACACACATAACTTGTCCATATACTACACCCAAACTGCTGCGTTTTGATAACAGCACAGAGTTCCGTCGTCAAATCCTTGAAGTAATTTGTTTCCAGTATGACATTAAGGAACGTTTGTCACGGATTACTATCCACCCGCAAAGGATCTGGTAGATCGTGCTAACAGAAAAATTGTGGAAATTCTTTTTCCTTCTGTTACTTCCATGCAGGATGCATGGCAAGATTGATTGCTCCAGGTAGCTGCATCCATCACTGCCTCTGCAAACTAAATGGGGAAATCTCCCTATTACATTCTATGTGGCCACGATGCCCTCCCATATGATACTCTTTGCCAAAAAACCACAGCCAATCTTCAGTGTGGATGACTGTGCAAAGACTCAGATGTCCATGTTTCAGTCCATTCATAATGATGTTCACTAGAGTTTGGAGGCTTCAAGGGCTGAAATGGTTTAGAAGTACCATACACAAGCTGAATTATCCTCTACTGACTTTGGAGATGCTATCATGATTAAATCTTAACGTTCAATCAATCTTTCTCCTAAATATTGTGGACCATTCTGCATAGGTCTATTGGGAAAAATTATCACGGTAATAAGCACAAAGTTTGGAATCCGGATACTCAGGCCTCTGAAAATATTCATGTTGGTAAGATGAAGAAGGCTGATCCAGGGTTATTATCTGATTCTCATGCAGGACCTGATCCCTTACCTTTAACCCCGATCAAGCTCCTTCTTCATCTCGTGGTGTTGATGATTACCGAAGTAAGATTCGTTCGGCTTCCAAAAGAAACAGAGTATCACTCTTTCATCAGATGACAGTTATTCCCGATTCTTCCCCTCTCGGTGTCGGTCTACGCCGCTACGGATCCTCCTACAGCCTATGATGTCTTCAGGCCTGGTGCACTGGTCTCAGTCCATAGACCTACTCGTTGTAGAGGACGCAGTTTGTGTGAAGTATCAACTACAAGATATCTTGATAGTCACAGAGGAAATTGGATTTCTCTTCACTCGCCTGCAGGAGCTTCGTCCCGTGCTATGTAATCTCTGCACTTCAGATTTATAAGATAATCGTCACGTTGTTAATCTTCAGATTCCCAGAGAATTCTTGTTGCTAGATTCCATCCATCATGCTCAGAGTAGATTTCCCTTAGGCCTTGATGATATCCACATGCGCTCTAGATCTGGACAGAAACTTGGCTTTTTTGCTTTGTAAGAATCGCCTCTATTTCTTTGGTATGGAGATTGTTGCATCTGTACTAGGTAAACACATACATGATTTAACCCTAGCTGCTAAAACCCACCCAAGAGTGGTCACTCAAAATTATAAGGCCAGAGGCACTTTGCTTGATTCCATTAACAGTATTACTGATACGACCAGTCACTTATCGTTAGTTGTTAATGGCCTCCTTACTACCACACATACTGCTGGGAGGCTACTCCTTTTCTTTTAATAATTACTGGTTGCCGAAAGGTCCTTCAGTCATTGTATACTTTCCAATGAAATCTTCCTATAGTTTCAGTGCATGCCGTCTAATTGCCTTTCCCTTTCTGACTAATGGATCTTTGCTTGTTGTAGCTCACCAACCTAAAATTACTGTAGTCTCTAATAATGACAAGCATGTTGCCATTGCAAATGTTGCCATTTCTAATCATAATGTTCTGTCTAAATGAAAAGCATGTTACCTACATCTCTGTGTCTGTTTGGCTCTCATTTTTGCAATTGTTCCGGCAGATAAGACTTCATGTGAGGTTTCCCTTGCTCATAATAGTCATTCCAAGGTAATTAGTATTTGTTAACAGCTCCAGACTACTGTGAAGTATGAATAGCCCTTTCATAACACTCCCGAGTCGTCAACACATTGCTTTCACAGTTAACTTGTCAACGGATCTTCGTCCACTGAGTCCTCTATTAATGTCTCCTTCAGAAACCTCTCTGTTGTCTCATATCATATAAAATTTCTTTCCCATCTCAGTTCCAGTGAATATAAAACGTGTTTCGTGCAGATACAGTGTCAAAGAAGAGGTCTCGGGAGTAGGCTGAATCTCTTTCAGCCCGTCAACAGTTCGTTGCTTAGCTAGCTCTCGCAATTCAGTGCATCATGGTTAAGTATAGTCGGCTCCAGGAGTCTTGTTATTCCCTGCCATCCCACTCTAGCTCATGTGGGAAAAGTTCACGACTCGTGTCGGTTGGAGGCAGACTGCAGAGTTTTTTCTTACTGAGTATTGTGATACAGTAAATCGACATATTAACACGCGGGTGAATGATCCACAGAGGATATGATGTACTGTAGAATCTCTATGAGGGTCTGTTGTGATGCTTGCAGTATATAATATTGCCTTTGAAGAAAGTGGTGGCGAGGTGGAAGAGGTAGGGTGATGGGGGGGGGGGGTAAGGTAAGGGAGGGGAGAAAGTCAGGAGAACGGGAAAGTAAAAAGTGGTCGCACCAAATCACCGTGAGTGGGAAACGAAGGGAGGAGGGGAATGGGAACGAAGCTGTCCCACGTTTCAACTGGGTTATTGTGGGTAATATTGATGATACCCAATCTCCCTTCGGTCATTGTTTTACATGCCTCCAGGAAAAGAATAGTAGGAGCTTATGGCGATATCCAGGCCCTAAAATCTCAAAAGGCCTTAGTAGTCATAAACTATTGGGTATTCATATCCTTTTTCTGCCGCTTCGTTTTTACTTCGGCGTTCCCGTTCTCCTGACTTCTCTCCCTCTCCCCTTTCCTTTCCCGTACTGCAAGTGACACCACATACCCTAACAGATATTCCATGATATATTATACCCTTTGTGGATCATTCAACCGCATGTTAATATGATTTACTATATCAAACTATAAGAAAAGTCACTGTCTGCCTCTTATCGACACAAGTAGTATCCCGGTGCAACATGAGCGAGAGCAGGATGGCTGACTGTACACGTTAGTTTACATTTCACAGTATATAACCAGGAGGACTCGATTGAGTGGTGCCCAAACGATCTGCCGCTCCCACTATGTAAATACCTTTTATTACTGTATATAAATATTCATTCTCAGTAATTATAATGTATACCAATGTTTTTATTATCTGTTCATTCATTATTTCATGATACGATGTGGCAGCTCTATATGCTTACACTAGTTGGTTACAGATTTTACTAAGGTCAGCGTTACAGTTCAGCAATGACTCACGATCTTTTCATCAAGAATGACTAGCCCAGGGCAGGCTGTCCCTTGGACACGTCCTGTACTCCTCGGGCTATATATAATTTCAAGAATATAGTCTACACACCCTTACCACAGTTTGGTTCTACCCTCAAGATGTACTGAATCCTCAGTAGTTACTTGATAGTTACAAATTTCCTGTATAAAAATAAAAAAGTTCTTTGTATCTGGAAATTCATTGCTATTTTTGCGTTACATAGATCACGTATGGCTTGTAATGAACTTTCATTCAGTCACAATTTGGGGTTTGGAAGAGTTACGCAACCTGACCCATAATAATTAGCATAATTAAGATCAACCTACGTTCTTCTCAACTTTTACATTTATGAACAGGTCGAATTGAAACTTTGCAAGTAGGTGTATCTTGAAATTTTGCATTTTGGATTTTAAAAAAAAAAAATGTATTTTTTTCATGGTATTTTCTTAAATACATTTTGTACCGTTTGTCTAAATGTGTGAGTATTCATACCTGCATTTTGTTTTAGAAGGTCTTGAGAAATTGCAAGTATCCAGCAAGAAATGAAAAATGGCATTAGAAAATATGGCCTCGGAGTCCCCAGGGGAGAGGGACCATAAATTCCCCCACCATCCGCCCCTCTCCCGGTGATGACTCAGAGAGATGCCTGGAACCACTGTCTGACTCACTTCTTTTTCATTTCTGCAACATATGCAGCCTTTCCTCTAACTTTCTCTCTGTCTAACACCACCTCTCCTCATGTAAATCTTACCTTCTATTCTTGACAGAGACTCGGCTGTCTGAGGCAACTGACAGCAAACCCTTTTCTGTCTCCTCATACTAAGGTGGCGGTCGTGTATATATACGCAACGATTTATCTTGTTCTCGTGTTTGTAAACTTGATTCTTCTGAATTCTCTACTCTCTGGCTTCGGCTTTCTTGTCATTCTCTGACTAAATATATCTGCACTGTTTACTTATCTCCTAATTATACTGACTATGAAAAATTCTTTGACTAGTTTACTTCTACGGTGGAACACATTTTATCCATTTCTCCTTTCCCTGAAATTTCCATTCTAGGAGATTTCAATGTTCACCACCACCTTTGCCTCTCCATGCCTTTCACTGATCCACCTGGTGAACAAGCCTACGTCTTTTCTATCCTTAATGACCTAGTGCTGCTTGTACAGCACCCTACCCTTATCCCTGACCACCTTGGAGAGAGCTCCAACATACTTGACTGCTTCCTTACAACTAATTCTTATTCTTACACTGTTAATCTTTCTTCTCTGTTGGGCTCCTCCGATCACAACCTTATTACCTTAACCTGTCCTTTCGCTCCAGTACGGCCTGGGGACCCTTCAAAGAAACGTCGTCTGTGGCACTTTGGAGGTGCAGATTGGAAGGCCCTCAGGCAGTACTTCCTCGATTTTCCATGGAATAATTATTACCTCCATGGCCGAGAGCCATCTGAGTGTGCCCTGCGCATTACAGAGATTATTCTGTCGGGCATGGAAGCATACATTCCCTTTTCATATCCTTTGCCTAATGCAAGAAAGCCTTGGTTTAATCGTGATTGTTCTAATGCTGTCTGCAACAAGGAGAGGGCCTATAAAAGATACCAGAGCCAACCCACCCCAGAATCACATATTCTTTATGTCTCTGCCAGGAATCGTGCTAAGTCTGTTCTTCGTTCTGCTAAAAATAATTTCATCCATACTAAATGCTGTCAACTGTCCAACTCGAATTCTTCCCGCTCCTTCTGGCACCTTGCCAAAAACCTCTCTATCAACTTTACGTCATCATCCTTCCCTCTTTTCTATTCTGATGGTTCTGTAGCTATTTGTTTTGCTGATAAAGCAGATCTCTTCACTCAGACTTTCTCCTCCAATTCCACCTTAGACGATTCCACTGCTGTTCCTCCATCACTTCCACCCTCAGACTTCCTCATGGCTGACATTAAAATTTCATCTGCTGATGTATTTTCTGCCATCACTGGCCTCAGCACCAATAAGGTATATCGGCCTGATGGAGTCCCTCCTGTTGTCTTCAAGAACTGTGCTTCTGTGCTTACACCCTGCCTGGGTAAACTCTTTCGCCTTTGTCTGTCAACTTGTACCTTTCCTTGTTGCTGGAAGTTTTCTCTCATTCAGCCAGTCCCAAAGAAGGGTGACCATTCCCAACCCTCTAACTGTCGTCCAGTTGCTTTAACATCCTGTGTCTCAATAGTTTTCGAGTGAATTCTTAACTGAAAAATTTTAGAGCAGCTTTCCTATCACAACAGGTTCCATCAGGGAAGCTCCACTGGTGATCTTCTCACCTGCCTTTCAGACTCCCGGTCATCCTTCTTCCGGGACATCGGCGAAAGCTTTGCCATTGTACTTGACATCTCAAAGGCTTTCGATTGAGTCTGGCATAACTCTTTACTTTCCAACCTGCCCTCTTATGGTTTCTATCCTTCTATCTTTGCCTCCATCTCTAGCTTCCTTTCTGATCGTTCTATAGCTGCTGTTGTAGACAGCCATCGTTCTTCTCCTAGCTCTATCTACAATGGTGTTCCTCAGGGCTCTGTCCTATCACCAACTCTTTCTTTTATTCATCAATGATCTAAGCTGTACACTGACGGTCTAAAGTTGTGTCCTGATCCCCTGGCACGATGAATCCCAACCAGCTGAGTTTCGAACAACGGTGCTTCGTAAGGAGAGAGGTGTGAGATGCCGGGTGGCAGGAGAGGGAGGGTTACTGGCGAGATTTAGTGTTCTGATCCTTAGTAACATAAGTAACCAGTATTACCTGAAAGTGAATTTAGACTCACCGATAAGATTTGGTTTCCACTTTGAAGAATTACAAATGTTACACTGATTTACTGATTATGAATATTGCAAAGTATCCGATGAGGTAGTGGCCATAATTATATAGTAGAATACTGGATTTCACCCTCTGCTGTTCAGTACGACCGAAAACGGTTCAAACGGACGGCACGAATTGATGAGGTTAGCTGTATCGACTACCACTGTCTTCGATCGGAATTAGTTGGTTTTAGTTCCTCCAAGTACCTCCTGTTGGGGCCTAGTAACATGTCTGATCGAAAATACAAGGGGGAACTAACCGTTAAATTATAGATCAGTGGCAGTGGAAGGTGTCCCACTATGTTAATCACAGTTGACCTCACTGCAGAATATCATGTTCACAGCCCTAACAGTGTTTTTTGTAGTTCATGTTTATAAAACAACATACCCCTTTTTCATACAATGCTTTACCCATTGCATGACAAATATAATTTAGTTTTGTATGCTTAAACGATTTAGCCCATTGAGGCAGGGTAGCGATAAAAAACAAAAGAATTAAAGTAGCGATAAAGAATCGGATCACATACGCATCAACTTAACACTCAACGTCGTTTGCGGTGTCCAGGCCCTGTGCCCCTTCCACAGGGAAGCTGCTCCATATTGCATAGAGTTTGGGTCATTCACACACACACACACACACACAACACACACACACACATAAAAATATATATATATATATATATATATATATATATATATATATACTGTATACATATCCCATTGGATCCCAGGGTTGCTGGCCGAAGCACTGTTCCGGGAGGGTCCTAAGCGTACAGCACTCCGCCTATCGGCTCATAGTTGTGAAGCTCATAGGTCCCTACCCTGGGGTTCCCTACTTTATTAAGAACTGAAAATTCCCAGTTCTGTCCAGTATAGTGGACACTGGGCTCCAATGGGTTAAAGAGACCAATAGATTTGCCAGCCATTAACCCACTGGATGCCAGGGTTGCTGGCTGAAGCACTGTTCCGGGAGGGTCCTAAGCATACCGCCCTCTGCCTATTGACTCATAGTTGCGAAGCTCATAGGTCCCTACCCGGGGGTTCCCTACTTTATTAAGAACTGAAAATTCCCAGTTCTGTCCAATACTGTGGACACTGGGCTCCAATGAGTTTATATATATATATATATATATATATATATATATATATATATATATATATATATATATGTGTGTGTGTGTGTCTGTGTGTGTGTATGGAGCCTCTGTGGTACAGTGGTACAGTATGCGTTGTGCACACTGGTGGATGAGGGTTCGCCTCCCACCAGAGTTGTAAAATGTTTAGGAATCGTTCACCGAGCCACTTGCTACTTTGGGGGACATAAGGGGCGCTGTGGTTGAACCAGTGTCGCATACTAGCATGCTTGCACCCAATCGGCTTAAGGCGGGCCGATTACACTTGGTTCACAGACTACACACACATCCAAAGCCACTACAACACTACAGTTACACTTTCAAGCACTTCTCACTCTACATCCAGGCTCTACCAGACAGCCTAAGCCACTGGGTAGAGATACATTGGTTGTATTGTCCATGCTTCGGTAGGGATAGGCTGGTCCTGCAGTGGACCTCAATGGCTGATGATGATGATGGAGAACTAGAAGAAGGGAAGGATGGGAAGAAGGAGTATTTGCAAGGAGAGTGGAAACGTTACAAGAGGATGAGAAGAAGGCAGAGTATGAGAGAAGTGGAGAAACGATTGGACAAATGTGAATTGGAGCAGATGGGGGACGTGGAAGATGTGTGTAGGATATTCACAGAAGAAATATGTGCAGCATGTGATGTGGTGTGTGGGATGAAGAGAAGACGGAGGGGGGTGCAAGGAACAGCGTCGTGGAATGAAGAGGTGAGACAGGCTGTGGCACAAACGAAGAAAGCATACAATGAATGGATGAGAAATGGGGGCGTGGAAGAAGTTGAGAGGCGGAAGAGAGAGTTATATGTAGAAAGAGAGAGGTGAAAAGATTAGTAAGACAGTACGAAGAGAGTGGATGAGAAATTGGGAAGGAAATTGAGTGTAAAGTGGAGGGACTGTAAAAAAATGTTCTGGAAAGAGGTGAAACGAGTAAGACAGGGTGGAAGTGAAGTTAGCAGGGGAGTGAAAGATAAAAATGGTAGATTACTAGTGAAGAAGGGAGAAAAAGTGAGCAGATGGAGAGAATACTTTAAGGAATTGTTGAACATAGAGGATGGAAGTAATGCGAGTATAAGTGGCTGGGGAATGGCTGGGAGAAGGAGGGAGGTGAGAAGACAGGAAGAAATCAGTAGGATAGAAGTTGTGGAAGCAATGAAGAAAGTTAAATTGGGGAAAGCCTCAGGAATTGATGGAGTGTGTGGTGAAATGATGAAGCATGGGGGAGAGATAGTAGTAGAATGGATGTGGAAAATGTGCAGATTGGCCTGGGAGGAAGGTAGAGTCCCGGAGGATTGGAAGTCAGGTATAATTAGTTCCTTGTACAAAGGAAAAGGGGAAAAAGAAGTGTGTGGTAATCATAGGGGCATTTGTCTTCTTAGTATAATAGGAAAAGTGTATGGTAGGATACTTATTGACAGAGTTAGAAAAGAACAGAGGAATCGGTTGGAGAAGAACAGGGAGGCTTTAGGAAGGGAAGAGGTTGTGTAGATCAGATATTCATTCTTAGATCTTTAGTGGAAAAGTTTCTAGAGAAGGGAAAGAAGTTGTATGCGGCTTTCATAGATTTGGAGAAAGCATATTAACAGGGTGGATAGACAAGGATTGTGGAAAGTATTAAGAATATATGGAGTAGATGGGAAGCTGTTGAATGCTGTGAAGAGTATGTATGATTGTGCTAAGGCTGCAGTGCATGTGGATGGTGAACTAAGTGAATTTTTCTCTTTGAAGGTTGGGTTGAAACAGGGATGTGTCATGTCTAAATGGTTATTCAATCTGTACATGGATGGGGTAATATAAGAGGTACAAGGTAGGATAGTGGATGTTGGAGTGGCCCTGGTGAGAGAGGGTAGTGTTTGGAAACTCCCTGTACTGTTGTTTGCAGATGATACTGTGTTGTTGAATGAAGACGAAGGTGAGCTGCAAGGCTTGGTGGATGAGTTTGGGAGAGTGTGTAAGAAACGGAATCTAAAGGTGAATGTAGGGAAGAGTAAAGTGATGGTCTTTGAGAGAGGTGAAGTCAGTGAATGTACAGCGAGGTTGGATGGTGAGGAATTGGAAAATGTGAGTACGTTTGGGTCGTGTGATGAGTAAGGATAGAGGTTTGGAGGGTGAAGCGCTGGAAAGGGTACAGCAGGGAACAAAGGTTGCTGGTTCCTTGAAAGCAGTGATAAGAAGCAGGGAAGTGAGCATGGAAGTGAAAAAGTTACTATATGACTGTATTGTGATACCAAGTGTAACGTATGGAAGTGAAGCTTGGACGTTGTTGGAAGGACACAAGTCAAGAGTGAGAGTAGTGGAAATGAGTTATTTAAGAGGAACCTGTGGAGTCATATGGAGAGACAGGCTGACAAATGAGGATATAAAGGAGTGTTGTGGTGTGGATGTGGATGTGACAGGAAGCATTAGGAGGAATACACTGAGGTGGTTTGGCCATGTGGAGAGGATGGAGGATGAAAGACTGACGAAGAGTGTATGTGAGTGAGGTGGAGGGGGGAAGAGGGAGGGGGAGGCTGAGGATGAGATGGAGGGACGGGGTGGAGAGGTATATGAGAGAGGGAAGTGTGAGTTGGGAGCAGGGCAGTAAAATGGCGGGGTACAGGGCGACGTGGAGACGATTTGTTTATGGCCACCCCAAACGGGATTGAGGCGTCTGGCAATATATATATATATATATCTAAGCATTGCAACTTATTATAGACAAGAAAGTGGGAATGACAGAAGGGAAGATCCCAATTATATGTAATACTATTTCCTGATAATTATCATCCTGTCCTTCCACCCCAGTCCGCGTTTCCTCTGATTTCATCCACTCCCTCTCTCTCTGTGCCAAAGGTCTCCCTCCCCAAACGGCTCAAGCCAAGGCCAATGTTAGCCTCCTTCAAGCCGCAAGGCAGCTAATATATAGTAAAATGTCATGAGTGGTTGTGCAACTGAGAGGAGAGAGAGAGAGAGAGAGAGAGAGAGAGAGAAAATTGTTTATAATGTAAAAGAGATCAGCAGAGCTTGACGAGTTTGCCAATGCTATCTTGCAGCACGTTGAACAGACAGCTACATACAGTATATGCAAAGACTACATTGCAATATACTGCATTTTGTGTTTGTTGTAGAAATGGCAGAAAGACGCGGCAACACGGTTGGTCAAGGGAAGCGTGCAAACGATCCCGAGGTCATTACGATCCGTGGCCGTTATCATTGGGATGTGGGAAGTTGGAAAGACTTCGAGAGAAATCGCCCTTTTGACAAGCACCCAGTCAGGGTGTTAATCGATGGATTAAACGGTGGCAAACTGAAGGCACGATTAAAACAAAGCCTCGCAATGGAAGAGCTTGAGCTCTTAGTCATCAAGATACAGCCCGTAAAATGAACATGTTAAACAGGCAGCCCAGGTGTTCAACAACTGATGTTACTGAAATTCTTCTGCTTCCCTGCAATCCGCGGGCGACGAGGAGGCGAATTCATGGGATGGGCCTACACTCTTACAGGCCTGCCAAGAAAAGAAAACTGTCACAAGCTAACAAAGAATGCAGACTAGGCTTTGCCTTACAGTACTTAGGAGCAGAGTTAGATTTTTGGAACAGTGTCATATTTAAGGATGAGAAATGCTTCACGTTGGTGGAAGGAGGGGCTCGGATGTGCTGGAGACCGGTAGGCAGAAGGTATGATGCAAAGAATATACGGGAGAAGGGCAACAGTGGTAGAGTGAGCCTATCATTCTTGGGATGGATGTGGGCGAATGGACCAGGAGAGATGACGAAAATAGAAGAAAGTTTCACAGGGCAGAAATACACTGACATGTTAGAAAATGTGTTATTACCATCCATGCGACGTGTTGCAATCCCACATCCCCATCCTATTCGCCTTGTTCATAACAGGAGTCCTGTGCACATGTGCAATGTGGTCCAGGATTGGCTTACTCAACATTCGGAAATGGAAGTCTTCGACTGGCCTTCAAACGGTTGTGATATGAACCCAATCGAGAATTTATGGACCATTATGTGCAGGGATTGGGACATAGGTGAAGAAAGAAGTGTCCAGGCATAGAACATAAAGCCCATGAGGTTTGGGAGTCTGTCAGGAACCGCCCAACCATCTGTCGTAATCTAGTGGCATCACTACCCAGGAGGATTGCCGGTGTTGTTGAAACTCGAGGTGGCTGGACCTTGTATTAATGTCCTTACATGATATAACTTTTTTTTTTTTTTTTTTTTTTCATAATAGCCATTGTGTTTAGTAACTGATGCTGGCACGTAATACCTTCAGTACCGGATACGTAGATACTGTATCACTGGAAGAACTAAAGCCTGGAATTAGTTTTCTGTATGTCAGGATCATCCTTATGTTTCGCCTGTGAGGATTATTGGTATCTAGGTTTACCTTAGATAAGTATGGTAACTAAACGTGCATGTAAGTTTCCTTCAAACATAGACAGTTGATTACTTATGTTATTTCTATTATTATTATTATTATTATTATTATTATTATTACTATTATTATTATTATTATTATTATTATTATTATTATTATGATTCGGCACCTCTTTTTAACGTGACAGCTTCCGGACTGACTCAATTAGAAATGTTTATGTGAAGCTACAGAACGTAGTGAATGTTTTTGGGGTGTCAGATAGAGCCAGGATTTCGGGGGCTTGAATAGTGAGCGAATGGAAGCGTGGCTCATTGGATAGGGCACATTTGGGCTGTCTGGACATTGCTGCCTCTCACCTTGCCATAGGGTAGGAAGCGAGGTCCGGATGATGATGATGATGATGATGGTGGTCATGATGATGATGATGATTATTATTATTATCTGAATGTGTCATTACCTGCATACCTTATGTATTTCATTATTTTTCTGCATTAATATTGGTTTTTATTATAATATATTTCGGTCAAATCCCGAGCACCTTCTTCTGACGCGGAATGAAGTCCTGAAGCTATTTTCCGTCTCTCCTTATTGAACTCGAAATTATGATGATATTCATCAATACCTGTATGTCTGGCATGATTCGTATACTATTTGAAGACAATGTGCATGACCATAATACTGACTGAATGATGTGTTATCTTAAAAGACGCTTGGTTCCTCTATAAAACTACAGTATACAACAGAGAATAGCGTTTATTCAAACGATTAAGCACCCTAACGTTGTCGGGTGGATGTGGTAGGAGAAATATACTGAGGTGGTTTGGACATGTGGAGAGAGTGAAGAATGAAAGACTGACTAAGAGGGTGTATGTAGGTGAAGTGGAGGGAGGGAGAGGGAGGGGAAGACCGAGGATGAGCTGGATGGATGGAGTTGAGAAGTATATGAGGGAGAGGAGAGTTAGCTGGGGGGAGGGCAGTCAAATGGTGGGTGACAGAGCGACTAGGAGGCGTTTTGTCTTTGCGGAATTAGGGCGTCAGGCTACAGATAGAGTTAAATCCACCTCCTGATTACTTATCTTCCCATGGATCAGAACACTAAATCCCCCCTCTAACCCTCCCTCTCCTGCCACCCGGCACCTCGCACCTCTCTCCTCACGAAGCACCGTTGTTCGAACCTCAGCTGGTTGGGATTCATCGTGCCAGGGGATCAGGACACAACTTTTGACCGCCAGTGTACATCTAACCCTATCCACTCGTATGCTGATGATTCCACCCTTCACCTTTCCAATCGGTTCCCGCAACGTCATTTACTTCAACAAACAAGGGATGAGGCTATGGCACACCTAATGTCTGACTTGCCTCGTATCTCTGACTGGGGTGAAAATAATCTTGTTGTTTTTACTGCAGCAAAAACTCTGTAATTACGCCTATCAACCCGACACAATCTTCCACAGGAGTACCCACTAACGTTTAATAATATCCAGCTCAATCCTGCATCTTTTTTTTTTTTTTTTTTTTGAAGATGCTTGGGGTTTCATTCACTCTGGACTTATCTTGGAAAGATCATATTACATCTCTTGTAAAATCTGCTTCCAAGAGATTAGGTGTGCTAAGCCGACTCCGTTCCTTCTTTACCCCAACACAATTGTTGACTCTATACAGGGGTTTTATCCGCCCCTGTGTGGAGTACAACTCTCATGTGTGGGGAGGCTCTCCACATCAGCTCTTCTCAATAGGGTGAAGTCAAAGGCTTTTCGTCTCATTAACACTCCTCTTACTGACTCCCTTCAACCTCTGTCTCTTTGCCGCACTGTTGCATCTTCATCTCTTTTCTATCACTACATCAATAGTTACTGTTCCTCTGAACTGACTGTGTGCATTCTTCCACCTCTACGACGGATGTGTAGCACCCATCTAGCAGCAAACTCTCATCCCTTTTCTGTCCAACTCTCTAATGCAAGAGTTAACTGTTACTCTCAGTCCTTCATTTATGCAACAGGTCAACTTTGGAACTGTCTCCGTCTGTCTGTGTTTCCTGCTGCCTATGATCTCCAGTCTTTCAAATGCATTGTGTCCAGGCATCTCGAAATGATAGGATCTTGAATTTGGCTCTCTCTTGTATTTTGTTTTTCTCTTGGAAGGAACAATAATTGCAGGGCTCTAGCCCTTTGGTTCCTTCTTCTTCGCATAAAAAAAAAAAATCCTTCGTCAACCATCCATCATACCCCTTCCATCATCCATCATCTATCATCTGTTGTGCATCATTTTTCAGCCATGATTCTTCGTCGATCATCCGTCAGCCATGAAATATCATCCATCGTCCATCATCCATCACCCATGATCCATTTTCTGTCTTTCATCACCCACCATCAGTCGTCCATCACCTACCATCCGTCGTCCAATATCCATCAACTACCATCCGTCGTCCAATATCCATCACCTATTATCCATCATCTGTCATCCTTCGTCCATCGTGCAACACATATCATCCTTTCTTCACCATCCCTCATCCGTCGTCCATTATCCATCATCCGTGGTCCATCATCCACCATCATCCCTCATCCCTCATCCCTCATCCGTCGTCCATCATCCATCATCTTTGTCCACTATCCGTCATCCCTCGTCCAGCATCCAGCATCCGTCATCCACCATTCATCATCTTCGTCCATCATCCATCATCGTTAGTCCAATATCCATCATCCCATCGCCCATTATCCAACATCCGCCACCCATCATCTCTCATCAGCCGTCCATCATCCACCACCTATCATCCATCATCCCTCATTCATCACCCGTCGTCCATCATCCACTATCTTCGTCCATCATTCATCATTTTCCTCCATCATCTACAACTGATCGTCCAGTTCGCCCAGTATCCATCATCCGTCATCCATCATCTACCATCCATCATCCATCATCTGTCGTCCATCATCTATCATCTTCGTCCATCATCTACCATCTTTCGTCTAACATCCATCATCCATCATCTGTCGTCCATCATCTATCATCTTCGTCCATCATCTACCATCTTTCGTCTAACATCCATCATCCATCGTCCATTATCCATCATCCATCATCTACCATCCATCATCCATCATCTGTCGTCCATCATCTATCATCTTCGTCCATCATCTACCATCTTTCGTCTAACATCCATCATCCATCATCCATTATCCATCATCTATTATCAGTAATCCATCATCCATCATCTTTTATCCGTCGTCAACCATCCATTATCCGTCATACATCATTCATTATCCGTTATCCATCATCTTTTATCAGTAATCCATCTTCTACTTCCGTCGTCCATCATCCATCATCCTCGTTCAGCATCTATCAATTATCATCCTCGTCCAGCATCTATCAATTATCCTGCAGTATCCATCATCTGTCGTCCATCACCTATTATACGTTGTCCATCATCTAATACCCATCTTCCATCATCCATCCATCGTCTGCCAACCATTACCTATAATATATGATCCATCATGTTTAATGATCATCAACCATCCTTCATCACCTACCATCCATCATCTATCATCTTCCGTCATTCATCATCATCATCATCATCATCATTCTCTCTCTCTCTCTCCCTCTCTCTCTCTCTCTCTCTCTCTCTCTCTCTCTCTCTCTCTCTCTCTCTCTCTCTCTCTCCCTCCCTCTCTCTCTCTCTCTCCCCTATCCTGTATCATCATCATGATCATCATCATCGTATTTCATCATGTATCATCTATCACCCGTCGTCCATCACCTGTCATCCGTCGTTCATCACTCATCACTCGTCGTCCATCACCTATCATCCATTGTTCATCATCCATCATCGCTCACCCATCGTCCGTCCTTTTCCATCATCGATATACCGTCGTCCATCATCCACCATCATCCTGCATCATCTATCACCATCGTCCTTCATCCTTCATCCATCCTTCCTCATCATCCAACATCGATTACCCGTCGTCCATCGTCATCCAACATCGATTACCCATCGTCCAACATCCAACATCCATCATCCGTCATCCATCGTCCGCCACCAATTATCTTTCGTCATCATCTATCATCTGCTGTCCTTCGTCCACCATCCTTCTTCCTTCATCTATCTTCCATTGTCCTTCATCAATCATCTATTTTCCGTATTCCATCATCCGTCGTTCATCATTTAGCATCCGTCGTCCATCATCTATCATATATCATCATTCATCCGTCATCCAACATCTGTTTTCTGCAATGTAACATCCATCACACATCATCCCTCATCCGTCGTACTCCGTCAATCAACCTCCGTTCATCAGATATCATCCGTTGTCCATCACCATCATCCATCGTCCATTATCCATCACCGATCATCCGTCGTCTATCATCTGTTATTCGTCAATCCGCCATCCACCATCCATCATCCTTCGTTCATCATCCATCATTAATCGTCCATCCTCCAACGTCCTTTTTCTATTATCCGTCGTTCATCATCCATCATCAGTCATCCGCGGTCCACCATGCGTCATCCGTCACCCATCACACATCATCTGTCGTCCATCATCCATCAACTGTCGTTCATCATCCACCAGGCGTCGTCCGTCATCTATCAACGGACATTCATCATCTGTCGCTCATCGTCCATTATCAACCATTTGTTGTCCATCTGTCACCCATCATCCGCCGTCCATCTGTCACCCTTCATTTGTCATCCATTATTTTTTCGTGTACCATCCATCATCTGTCATCATACTTCATATATCATCTATCAGCTATCATTTGTCATCATCCCTCATCTTTCATTTACCATCTTTCTTCACCATCCTTTACCCCTCATCATCATCAACATTATCCTTTGTATTTCATACAGAATCCACCATCGATCATTATCATCTATTGTCCTCATGCATCATCAATCATCATCTATTATTATTATCTATCTTTATCATTTGTCATGATCATCTACCATCATCATCAATTCTTTCAGTCATAAGACGACGGCAATGTGTACCACTCCGATCTCATTGAGCTTGATATATACCTCATCCATTCACTGGAGGTGAAAGTAGATTCATGTAACCTTAAGTCAATAATACCTGTTGAGCAAAAGACCAGACCAACGTCCCCCTCCTCCTCTCACCTGCGACACGATTAAGCTGCCAAGCAGGGACTGAAGTCGTGGGACACCGATTATATTGGGTGGGTGTACTTACATTATCAGTTATGTAGGGATTGATTTTCAGTTATATACCCATCGTTCTTCCTCTCAGGTGGGCTTTAGGGCTGGTCACACATTTTTGTTCATTTTCTCTTTGCAGAATCAGTAGAGTTCAGGATGTAACATCGACTATTTGAGGTCGTATTCTTGGGGAAGACTGGGACTAACCTAACACTGGTTGTTTGCCTTTAATTTCGCTCCTGTTCTCGGTAGGCATTAATCCTAACCCTTGTTCGTCTCAGATGGGAGGAAGTGTGATAAGCCAAGGAATGAATGACATGGACCGAAAATTTTTAGAAAGTGGGGTTGGGGAAAGAAAGCATAGGCTGTGATTATGAGGGCTGTAGAGTTTCCTGTTTGAGTGGTGTGATTCTTTTCTTTAAAAATCCTCCATAAAGAGTGTAAAGAAGTACAAAAAAGGGCATAGAGAAACAAAGACACGGATGGGATGAGCAGAAACTGTGGCTGGGGGATGGGAAGTAGTCATGAGAGTAAACCCTGAAATTACGTTTACTGCAGGATTAATAGGTTGCATGCGCTGAAGCCTGTAATTACACATAAATAGAAAGAAAAGTAACAGCATGACCTTATTGTGAAGTAGTAGCAATGTAACTTTTCTCCTTGATTCTACCGAGGCCCAGTGTGGCACATTACATACGAGTTGCTTTATTAGTCCCACAGCTGCTTTGTCACTCTAATGATTAGATTAACTCTCAAGTTCATGTGCTGTCCTAAGCACCTGCTATCCATACCACTTACTATCCATGCCACCTGCTGTGTACACCAACTACTATCCACACCACCTGCTATCCAAACTCCCTGTTAGCCACACCACAAGTCCACACCAACTGCTATCCACACTCACTGCAATCCACACCACCTGCCATCCACACCACCTGCTATCCACACTACCTGCTACCCACACCACGTGCTATCCACACCACCTATTTCCCACACTACTGCTACCGACACTACTTGCTATCCATACCACCTGCTACCCACGCACCTGCTACTAGACCACCTGCTACCCACACCACCTGCTATCCACAACATCTGTAACCCAAGCTACCTGTTACCAACACGATTTGCTGCCCATACCACCTGCTACCCAAACTATATGCTGTCTATACCACCTGCGACCCACTGCTACCTACACTATTTGCTATCCCTACCACCTGCTGCTCACATCACCTGCCATCAGCACCAACTGGTGCCCACACCACTTACTACCCACCCTACCTCTACCCATACCATTTGCTACTCACACCACCTGTTACCCAGCACCTGCTATCCACACTAACTGCTATCTGCAACAACGTTTATCCACATACCAGTCATGCACATCACATAACAGTACCTGCTTTTCACACCACCAACTATCCACATTACCAGCCATCCACATCTCTGTCCACAATACATGTCATTCACACCACCAATTATCCATACTAGCAGCCATCCACATCATAATCCACACTACCGGTTATGCACACCGTTAGCCACCCGCAACACCATCCACACCACCAATTACCCAAACTACCAGTGATCCACACCATCAGCCATCCACATCACTATTCACACCACCAAATATCCACAGCATCAGCTATCCACATCACTATTCACACCACCAAATATCCACACCATCAGCCATCCACATCACTATTCACACCACCAAATATCCACACCATCAGCCATCCACATCACTATTCACACCACCAAATATCCACACCATCAGCCATCCACATCACTATTCACACCACCAAATATCCACACCATCAGCCATCCACATCACTATTCACACCACCAAATATCCACACCATCAGCTATCCACATCACTATTCACACCGCGGTCGACATCTGGCAACAACAGAGTTACCGTCAGAATTATTGGTCTGTCCGTGAACATTTGTGTGTGTGTGTGTGTGTGTGTGTGTGTGTGTGTGTGTGTGTGTGTGGAGAGAGAGAGAGAGAGAGAGAGAGAGACTAACAGTTGTGGTAAATAGTCCTTTTACAGTCTCGAAACTTTGCCAAGCTCTAACGAAATGTTTAGTGAATTAACCCTTTCATGATCGGAAAACTGTTCAGATCAATATAAAAATTTCGTCAGGGGTAGGCACAAATGAATCGCCTCCATGTCACCCTGTCTTCTGTAGTCAGGCAGCTGTCCCTCCAACTCACACCCCCTCTCTCATGTTCATCTCCACCCCCATCCCTCCATCTCTTCCTCAGATTTCATTTCCCCATAAACCTGACGATTTTATTCAGCTTCGAATGAGTCCCGTGAGCCTGAAAGTTTATCCTCATACCATTAACCCTGCTTGGTCGGAGTAATAGAGCACTGGAAGAATCAGGCCTATTATTGTAAACTTTTGTAGTTTATTGTTGCTGCTGCCTCGTAATGACGGGGCATCCTCGTAATGACGGGGTTCAGTAAAAGCAATACTAACCTATCCATTTCCAAATATTTCCCCTAAGTTTCATAAAAAAGTCCGCGTGTAGGAAGAATTAAATGAGAGTGAAGTCACTCTACTGATGAGATTAAGAGAACTTTACAGTAGTGAGAGAATCACCGAAGGATAACACCTAATCGACAAGTCTGTCCTATTCCTAATGCAGAATAAAATGGACTGGAGACGGTAACATTATAATACAATGATGGCCGCTGACAGCGATAGTTAGGCACTTATTCTTTGCCAGAAGATGGACGTTAGGTTAGTTTAGGTGAGGTTATTTTGGGTTGAATTTGACTATTGTGGTTAGTTTAGGCTAAGGAAAACAGCTAGGTTTATGTTAATTCAAGCTGGATATTACAGTAGTTAGTATGGGTGCAAATCCCTTGGATCTCAGGAGGATTACTGCACGATGTGATCGTCATTAATATGTTTGTCTTTTCTGCAACGCTGCTAACTACACTCTATAACTTCTAATGAGGGCTCACCAGCACTAATAATCGCTTCTCTTCTACATATAATCGTCAGAAACTAAAATTACATCCTCGCAATTTAACGTTCAACCATAGAAATATATGACAAACAGAGTTTCCGCAAACATTCGCGTGCTCAAATTAAATAATGTTTCTGAACTCACTTGGGCAGGGCTGTGTAGCAGTGTGCTGGGGTGTTTGCTGTGTGTGGGACTGGAGAGGAGTGGATGCCCTTGCACTGGCAAACCTCCACAACTGCCTGGGGCTTGGTGACTACACGTCTTACTGGTTTTCTGTCTGTCTGTCTGTTTCTCTCAGTCGGTCTGTTTGCCAATCGGCAGAGCTTTGTGTCTTGGTACGTATGTGTTTGTGTACAAATGCACACACACACACACACACACACACACACACACACACAAATATATATATATATATATATATATATATATATATATATATATATATATATATATATATATATAGTGGTAGGTGGGGGCGCTCAGCATCCACTCAATCGATGTAGTGCTGCTGTCGGGTGTCTGCCCTTTCTTCTCTTCCATCCGTCTTCCCTTCCATCCTCTTCTGTCTTTCCTTCATTCTTTCCTTGTCCTTCTGCCTACGGGTGACTTTACGCTCCCTCTTCTGTCTTTCTTTCCTTCATTCTTTCCTCTTCCTTCTGCCTGTGGGCGACTCTACACTGAGTGACAAGCCAAATGGTTTCCTGAACATCAGGAAACCATTTACTACGCTGGGTGGTAATCATATAACCAAATTTTGGCACCTGGTGGTTTAGTGAGTAATTATTGCACTCCAGTCGGATTGAGCTGGCGAAGGTTTATATCCAAGGGATGGTTGGGGTTGATTGCTCATGTAATGCCACTCAGGGATGAGTGAAGCTGGTCACTGTCATCTTAAATGTCGGGACCAACTGCCTAGGCCCGGGCTTCTACACTCCTCATGGGGCAATGTAGGATTGGATGATGGATGGATATATATATATATATATATATATATATATATATATATATATATATATATATATATACCTAATGTTAAGTTCGCATCTGTATGCCTAACTGTAATGTGAACTCTGTGAAGAGTATCACGCAAAAACGGTAAAGGGCAAAAAAAACAAAAAAAAAAAACATGAGAAAACGTTGTTACGGGGCCCTTTGGAACGTACTCATTTAGGGGGAAAAACGGAAATATCCTAGTTTTGCTTATAGCCGTGCTGAAAATGTGGCAAATGCTTAAAAGTAGGTGATCTGAAATATGGATGGTCCTTAATGCAGTGGGCAAAAGTTACTCAGAAAACTGGTGTTTAAATATCTGCGGGCGATCTGGGGACATTCCAGGGGTTTCATGAAGCTAAAATGTGGCTCAAGGATTGTGTGTGTGTGCATATATATATATATATATATATATATATATATATATATATATATATATATACAGGGTGTAACGCGACGTATGACAAAAACTTACACCAATGATCTATCAAGTAATTTTGAGTATATTTTGTTCTATAAACATATGCTCTCTGCGACCCCATATTAGTACCCAGCATTCGGCTGTTTTGTGGAAAAGCTTCGTGCCTTGCATGTGCCATTGGGTGAGAGCTTGGCAGGGCGACGGGAGACGAGTATTATTAGCTTATACTGCACTGTACATGAAAATCCCATATCCTATCAGTACACACGAGTTTTAAGAAGAAACTTTACGTAGTCTATTGATTCTTTAACATCAAGTCATGCATTCATGCAATTCTTTTGCACAAATCGACTGTAATTAAGGATTAAATTCAAATTTTATGGCTTGCAAGGGAGTAGGGATGGAGAGAGGACAGGCTGGTGTGTTGTTGCCAGTTATGTAATCTTAGGTTTGTAGAATGTTGCTACCAGCATTATCATAACATCCACACCTCATTCAGTGAAAAAACGGTATTCTAAAGGAAGATTAGCCTCACTTCGTCAGGAAGAATTTTATTTATCACAATTTTTCTGCTGCAAGTAAACCTGGCGCCATTGGGTATCTCCACCTGTATTCCTCTCTGAAGACTGGCATTACCATCGCAGAATCCGTAAAAAAATACTCGATATCTCCATACTCTTCATTGCTGGACGTACGTGGCATGCTGTTTAATGAACATGTGAAGCTGAACCCGGTGAACAACAGAACAAAGAGAACAGTATTTGAAGTGTGTACCTCCCCTGCAAATGTTCCCGTTCAAATGACAGTGGACGCAGGGTTGCCAAGTCCTTATCATCAGTCTCGCTAGTTTAGTCCTGAAAACTTGCTAGAATGTCGCTAGATAATAAACTGCAAAACATCGCTAGAAAATACGATAAAATCTCTAGAATATCACCTAAAAATGGCAAAAATATCCAGAATGTAGCTAGATATCATGTCGCCAGATGTTAGTGCCGCAAGTAGAAGCAAAAAATAGGTCTAGCTACATAGCCATTACATTGGCAATCCTGTGTCACTGTTCTCACGTAAACATATGAAAAAAATGGTGCCACGTTTACTTGCAGCAGAAAAATTTTAATGAATTATAATATTACTCCTGAAAAACTGAGGCTAGTCACTCCGTACGGTAATGTTCTTTCACTGAGTGAGCTGTGGATATTATGATAATGCTCGTGGCAACATTCTACAAACCAAATATTACATAACTGGCAACAACACACCAGCCAGTCCTCCCTCCCTCCCTACTCCCTTGCAAGCCATAAATTTTTGAATTTAATCCTTAATTACAGTCGATTTGTGCAAAAGAATTGCATGAATGCATGACTTGATGTTAAAGAATCAATAGACTACGTAAAGTTTCTTCTTAAAACTCGTGTGTACTGATAGGATATGGGATTTTCATGTACAGTGCAGTATAAGCTAATAATACTCGTCTCCCGTCGCCCTGCCAAGCTCTCACCCAATGGCACATGCAAGGCACGAAGCTTTTCCACAAAACAGCCGAATGCTGGGTACTAATATGGGGTCGCAGAGAGCATATGTTTATAGAACAAAATATACTCAAAATTACATGATAGATCATTGGTGTAAGTTTTTGTCATACGTCGCGTTACATCCTGTATATATATATATATATATATATATATATATATATCTATATATATATATATATATATATATATATATATATATATATATATATATATATATATATATATATATATATATATATATATATATATATATATATATATTACATATATATATATATATATATTATATATATATATATATATATATATATATATATATATATATATATATATATATATATATATATATATATATATATAATATACATATATATAATATATATATAATATATATGTATGTAATATATATATATATATATATATATATATATATATATATATATATATATATATATATATATATATATATATATATATATATATATATATATATAATATATATATATATATATATATATATATATATATATATATATATATATATATATATATATATATATATATATATATATATATATATATATATATATATATATATATATGTCATAAAAAGAACTTTGTAGTTACTTGTAGAGAAGTTATATATATTAGACTTGTGGACGAGCGGTTGTTATACTTGAGTAGCTTTGTGAGTGGATAATCTTCTTTCCCATTTGTCATTCAATGAGAAGGAGAGGTAAAGAATAGTATGGGACTATTTTTATTTGTCTTGGAAATATTAACAAGTCTCTCACACGGAGCGAAGTATAAAGTAGAGTCCTGCTAGCTATCTCCCTATCTCTCTCTCTCTCTCTCTCTCTCTCTCTCTCTCTCTCTCTCTCTCTCTCTCTCTCTCTCTTTCTCTTCCAAGTTGCTAAGCGTTTCTCCTTCTCCCTGCCGCTTCTATGTCCCCTCTCCTTCTGAGCTCTCTTTCCTAAATTCTGGTGAAACAGGAGTCGTATCACGTGTGTTCCCTTTGGTTGGAAAGTTCTAGAAGCCTGTGTGTGAGTATGTGTGTATGTGTGTTCACCTGGTGTATCGCTGACAAACTAACTGCATCATCTCCTGACTCCTACTTCCTAGTCTGTCGTCAGCTTTTCCTCAGTGTAACTTGCAAGATCATTTCCAATTCCCAGGCTCGCATAGAGCTGTCTATCTAGCTATTTATCTATTTGTCTATTATGATTTGTAATTATAATATGGACTCATAACATATGCTCGGCCGCGCAGCTGAAATTCCTCCGACAGCAATTATCATTGACATATGCTAATCTATTAGTACATAATATTGATTATAATATTGTATACATATAATATTTATAGTAAATAGTGATTATTCAGTAATATTACATTTTAAACAAGTTGTATACATATTTGAATAAATGCATTAAAAGTAAATTATTTAACTGTAATACATTATGTACTTGGGTTATTGTAGTGAAATGCATACATGCAAGAAAAAAAAAATAGTTTAAAATTAAGATTATGGTAAGAGTGATTAATATTTCATTTAAATATAATGGTACTGGTATGCCATACATGGGTCATTCTTCTTTGTATATTTTTTTCTTTTTATATATATATAATTAATACTATATACAAAATATGTACACTTCATTCAGGGGGATTAACTTGGATGTTAACTCTCCCCCCGCTAAATAATGACTCCAAATTAGCAATTCTTGCATGCATTTTGTGCATTGTGAACAGCAGTACTGCAAATACAATGCAGAAGATTATAAAGACAGTAGGTACTGGGCTTTACACATAATATGGGTTGAACATACTCAAACTCAAATCTTCCCAGGGCTTCATTGTTTCATTGATCAGTTGCATAGTTTCAAACTTAGGTGAAGTCAACTTAATACTTGTGCTCATGTTTAAGTCCATATCGGGCAGTGGGTGGAAATGTTTGTGTGTATGATTGAGAATGGCGTAGTGATTGATGGTGGATAAAGTAGACATGGCTGGTGTAAATATCGCACAGAAGTCTGGTGCTATGTATAATCCTGATGCTGATGTATGAGATGGTGGTATATCTGGACAGACTATGTAAACTGATGTGTTATGAGGGAAATAAAAAAACTTTGAGTGTCCAATGCATTGATGGTGTACAAGTTTATCTGGAGCAAAAGTGAAGTTGCAATGATGATGAATATTGTCATTTCTGATGATAGCCATTTCACAAAGGACTGTATCAGTAGGCTGAAACGTGAAAATTTAAGCAGGACAAAGATGAACAGCATGTAAGGATGTGCGGCACTTTCGTTCAATCATTGATTCACTTGCGAAAGTGACAGTGTCCTCCCGTCTCTTGGGGACCATGATGAGTTCGGTGTCTGTGTTGATGTTGATGATGACCAAAGTGTTGTTATTTTTATAGCGAAAGGGGTGTATTTGGTATACTGTGAACAGGTCTTCAGTTATGAATGGTACATGAACTACTAGTAATGTTGGTGTTAGTGTTGCTTCTAAATATGGATAATATTGCATGAATTCTCTACTGCAGAACAACGGCTTCAATTTATGTTTATGTATGCCTTGACTAACTATCTGACGTAGTTCATGAACTGGGAGTAAGTCAATTGTGGTCTTGCCATCACCAGCGTTCGAAATTCCTTGCATAAGTGCCCTGAAACGATCTCTAGTGTTTTCTAATTGTAGTAGAATCGTGTCAATATGTTCTGCGATGACGGAGAAGTGTTGGAAAAGTGTAATGTTTCCTTCCATATCATTTATTTTATCTACACTCTCGAGAGCTATGTTTTCTGCTTTTTTCAGATTTTTCACAATTGTCTTCATTGCTGAGTTCTGTCCTGTGATGAATTTATCTTGGTATGTTAGTACCTGAGCTATCTTATTAAATTTGTTGTTTATTTCTTTAAGGTCATCCTCTGTAGCCAATCCAAAGATGTTCCCAAGAACTGCGCCACCCAGGTCGAACAAACAGCGCTTTTGGCAAGTACGTGTGATGTTGTTTCTGTCGCTCAATACCTCCGTTCCATAAGATGGGAGATCTTGGATCATGATGAGCATAGTTGACTTTGCCTGTTCTAGTTTCCATTTCGCTAACTTTACCATTTCATTCACTTCCTTGGTGTTATGTGCTTGTGAAACATAATTTCCCATCATGAAGTCCAGAGTTCGCATCGGCGTCGCAAGTCTGTCTAGATAAGTAGGTAATTCATGCAAGTAAACTAGACTTATTTCAGTACTCATGACGTCCTTAACGATTGTAGTTGTGGCCGTTGGAGCTATGAGGCATCCTTGTCGTACTATGTGTTGGGAGTCTAAGTGCACATATCCTCTTGCTATGTAGAGGAGAATCCATAGCATAAGTCCCTTCATCGTAACTTGATACAGATCGTAGAGGTGTGTCGATACAAAAGTCGATCTCGGAAGAAAAATGCAGGTTTGATTGAAGATCTCTTGGTAATTCTAGTGCTGTGTTGATGGACGATATTACCCAGGAAATTCTATGGCCTGGTGCTTGTGGTGGTTAACAGCTGTCCCAAGCAAACCTCAGCATAGAATGTCGAATTTCCAACTCAACTGTGAAAATAAATGAGTATGAGTAGGAGCAATGTAAATAATGAGTAATGAGTAGTGGGTGAGAAGTGCCTGGTGTCAGTCACACTTTCCTTGGCATGGCAGACTCGTGTTGTGATATCATCTCAGCACATGGTGACGTCGGCTTCCCACACTGGTAGCTGTGGTGAATAAATGAGTAGCGATGAGTAACTTGAGTGAAGATGAGTGAGTAAGATGAGTTGTGAATATGGACTTGGTATTTGCTTCGTTGTCTTGACCTCTTCACTCCTGCGTCAGCGGTGGGGGTTGGGTGGATGTGGCAGAGAGAGGAGGGTGAGGTCTGGTGGTTATGAGTTATGAGTCGTGTCTCACTCTTCGTTTGTTTGTTTTGTATTTTCTTACTTGATGTATTCTTGGTCCTTTTTTCTTCTGATTTACTCGTTGTAGGATGAAGACTGCCTCTTCTTGTAGGTGCGTGTAGATTATACAGACGACTCGTAGAGTTGTTACTTGTAGTTGATTGTAGATGGTTGTAGTTCGTTCACTGTAGAACTGAAGTTAATCTTGTAGAGTGTCGCCTGCTTTTGTAGAAATTCACTGTTGATTCGAAGACGAGGTGTGTTCTTTTTGCTGCTACCAAATGTCATAAAAAGATATTGTTGTTACTTGCAGAGAAGTTATATATATCAGACTTGTGGACAAGCAGTTGTTATACTTGAGTAGCTTTGTAAGTGGATAATCTTCTTTCCCATTTGTCATTCAATGACAAGGAGAGGTAAAGAATAGTATGGGACTATTTTTATTTGTGTTGGAAATATTAACAAGTCTCTCACACAGAGCGAAGTACTCGTATAAAGTAGAGTCCCGCTATCTCTCTCTCTCTCTCTCTCTCTCTTCCAAGTTGCTAAGCCTTTCTCCTTCTCCCTGCCGCTTCTATGTCCTCTCTCCTTCTGAACTCTCTTTCCTAAATTCTGGTGAAACAGGAGTCGTATCACGTGTGTTCCCTGTGGTTGGAAAGTTCTAGAAGCCTGTGTGTGAGTATGTGTGTATGTGTGTTCACCTGGTGTATCGCTGACAAATTAACTGCATCATCTTCTGGCTCCTACTTCCTAGTCTGTCGTCAGCTTTTCCTCAGTGTAACTTGCAAGATCATTTCCCATTCCCAGGCTCACATAGAGCTGTCTATCTGTCTATTTAGCTATTTGTCTATTATGATTTGTAATTATAATATGGACTCATAACATATGCTCTGCCGCGCAGCTGAAGGTCCTCCGACAGCAATTATCATTGACATATGCTAATCTATTAGTACATAATAATGATTATAATATTGAATACATATAATATTTATAGTAAATAGTGATTATTCAGTAATATTACATTTTAAACAAGTTGTATACATATTTGAATAAATGCATTAAAAGTAAATTATTTAACTGTTATACATTATGTACTTGGGTTATTGTAGTGAAATGCATACATGCAAGAAAAAAGAAAATAGTTTAAAATTAAGATTATGGTAACAGTGATTAATATTTCATTTAAAGATAATGGTACTGGTATGCTATACATGGGTCATTCTTCTTTGTATATTTTTTTCTTTTTATATATATATATAATTAATACTATATACAAAATATGTACACTTCATTCAGGGGGGTTAACTTGGATGTTAACTCTCCCCCCGCTAAATAATGACTCCAAATTAGCAATTCTTGCATGCATTCTGTGTATTGCGAACAGCAGTACTGCAAATTCAATGCAGAAGATTATAAAGACAGTAGGTACTGGGCTTTACACATAATATGGGTTGAACATACTCAAACTCAAATCTTCCCAGGGCTTCATTGTTTCATTGATCAGTTGCATAGTTTCAAACTTAGGTGAAGTCAACTTAATACTTGTGCTCATGTTTAAGTCCATATCGGGCAGTGGGTGGAAATGTTTGTGTGTATGATTGAGAATGGCGTAGTGATTGATGGTGGATAAAGTAGACATGGCTGGTGTAAATACCGCACAGTAGTCTGGTGCTATGTATAATCCTGATGCTGATGTATGTGATGGTGGTATATCTGGACAGACTATGTAAACTGATGTGTTATGAGGGAATTAAAAAAACTGTGAGTGTCCAATGCATTGATGGTGTACAAGTTTATCTGGAGCAAAAGTGAAGTTGCAATGATGATGAATATTGTCATTTCTGATGATAGCCATTTCACAAGGGACTGTATCAGTAGGCTGAAACGTGAAAATGTACGCAGGACAAAGATGAACAGCATGTAAGGATGTGCGGCACTTTCGTTCAATCGTTGATTCACTTGCGAAAGTGACAGTGTCCTCCCGTCTCTTGGAGACCATGATGAGTTCGGTGTCTGTGTTGATGATGATGACCAAAGTGTTGTTATTTTTATAGCGGAAGGGATGTATTTGGTATACTGTGAACAGGTCTTCAGTTATGAATGGTACATGAACTACTAGTGATGTTGGTGTTAGTGTTGCTTCTAAATATGGATAATATTGCATGAATTCTCTACTGCAGAACAACGGCTTCAATTTATGTTTATGTATGCCTTGACTAACTATCTGACGTAGTTCATGAAATGGGAGTAAGTCAATTGTGGTCTTGCCATCACCAGCATTCGAAATTCCTTGCATAAGTGCCCTGAAACGATCTCTAGTGTTCTCTAATTGTAGTAGAATCGTGTCAATATGTTCTGTGATGATGGAGAAGTGTTGGAAAAGTGTAATGTTTCCTTCCATATCATTTATTTTATCTACACTCTCGAGAGCTATGTTTTCTGCTTTTTTCAGATTTTTCACAATTGTCTTCATTGCTGAGTTCTGTCCTGTGATGAATTTATCTTGGTATGTTAGTACCTGAGCTATCTTATTAAATTTGTTCTTTATTTCTTTAAGGTCATCCTCTGTAGCCAATCCAAAGATGTTCCCAAGAACTGCGCCACCCAGGTCAAACAAACCGCGCTTTTGGCGAGTACGTGTGATGTTCCTGTCACTCAGTACCTCCGTTCCATAAGATGGAAGATCTTGGATCATAATGAGCATAGTTGACTTTGGCTGTTCTAGTTTCCATTTCGCTAACTTTACCATTTCATTCACTTCCTTGGTGTTATGTGCTTGTGAAACATAATTTCCTATCATGAAGTCCAGAGTTCGCATTGGCGTCGCAAGTCTGTCTAGATAAGTAGGTAATTCATACAAGTAATCTAGACTTCTTTCAGTACTCATGACGTCCTTAACCCCTACACCGCGGGCTTGTTTACCAATGACTTGCGTGTGCCGCTTGCTTATTTGGGCTCCGACAGACTCTCAAAAAATATTTGCCAAAAATCAGTTATTAGTCCTAGAATAATAAAATTACATATGCTTATGGCACATACCTTCAGCTTTCTCCTGAAATGATTGTTGAGCCTTCGTCCGTTACCGTAGGACTTGTGGAGACCTCTGAAGTAGGGTAACGAAGTCTCCACTTTACACTTCCCGACAACCCGTAATATGATTACCACAGCCAGATACAAACACTATAAACACTATTCTACAATTTTCAAGTAGTTTGGGATCCATACTAAAAAGAAAAAACACTGTGAAAGCAATGGAAATTACGAGCGCGTCTGATCGTTGCACTGGCACTAGTTCGCTCTTAGTAGTCTGTCATTTATTATTCATAAAACCCCTCACACTTTATATTTCTATTACTATATAACACTTATATATATCTACAGTCTTTATTCATAAGTTTCCTTCAGTAGTATTAGTTTTATTGTCACTGTAGGGATTCAATTTCTTTCAGTAAAATACGTAGCATTCACTTTCTCAAATCCTGTATATTGTGCATTGAGTGAATGTCACTTTCTCATCTTCACTCTCATAACTCATAGCATTCAGACATGCTAGGGAATTGAAACTTTCACTTTCATTACTCCTAGGGTATATACTCGTATTCTTATAATACTTTACTCATTTACATTTCATTATTTACGTTCTCCTATTTTATTTACGATTATTTACATTTTCTATTTTTATTTATACTGTGTTGTGCACTGTCACTTGAAATAACTTATAAAACTGTTTTCCATTGTTCACGTATATTTACATTCATTACTTTCACTTGCTGTTTACACATTATTTACAATTCCACTTGCACTGTTTTTACTCAATAGAAAGATCGTAGATCACTCTTTTATCAATTGTTCAGCCCTTTACCTCTTTCCACACGAGGTTTAGTAGGGGGTAAAGGTCACAGGAAGCCGATTTGCATGGAGGTGAAAAAAGGCCTTGAAGTCAGGAAGAAGAAACATACGTACTCTCACTTCAGGAGAAGTTGAGAGTAACCTGATATAAGGAAGGGCTAACGTGGAGGCCTGCTAAAGAAGGGGGTTATTCAGGAGTTACCAATATTACTTCTTGAAACAGCTAAGTCTAGCACTGATATGATGTGGCAAGAAATCTAGACAATACATTATAAATTTGGTAGTTCCAGGTGAATGTAAATATCACTTAGGCTTCTCCCTTCCCTCCTTACATGTTATATTTATTTCGAAAATAGATTAGAGGCCTACTTAGGAGATATATTTTCAGAGAGCTACCAATGTTAGATCTTGAAACATCTTTGTTTTAGCACACTGATATGATTGGCAGGGAAATCTAAGACAATACATTATAAATTAGAGTAGTTCCAGGTGAATGTAAATATCACTTAGGCTTCTCCCTTCCCTCCTTACATGTATATTTATTACGAAAATAGATTATAGGGCATATTTCAAGGGGAAAAAAACAGCGAAAATTAGCGAACGAGTGCACGTGAGGTGTTGTCAGGTGATAATTAGCCAATTCCAGGTGTTTGGCACTCTCACTTACCTTATTTCTTTCTTGTATATATTATTTGGTATAAGAATAGGACATAGGGCTTATTTCAATGGATGAAAACAGTGAAAAATTCCAGGGAAGATAATTAGCCAATTCCAGGTGTTTGGCACTCTCACTTACCTTATTTCTTTCTTGTATATATTATTTGGTATAAGAATAGGACATAGGGCTTATTTCAATGGATGAAAACAGTGAAAAATTCCAGGGAAGATTTACTTAGCATAGCACGGCCGGGCAGGCGTTTGGTTTGGGTATTGGTGGGGGGTTCGGGTGGGGAGTCAAGAACGGGGAGAAATGGCTAATTTGTCAACAATGGATGGGAGTACAGACGAGATTAGGAGTGCTGACTAGTGTTGGACATTGGCAGTACTGATAGATGATACAAGCCCCCACTTGGAAGCCCGGGTGAATTCAAAATAACACAGAATCACAAAAGCGAGGTATGATCCCTTGCTCCCAAGCGTCACGAAAGTGACGCCCCGCGGTTAAGGGGTTAACGATTGTAGTCGTGGCCGTTGGGAGCTATGAGGCATCCTTGTCGTACTATGTGTTGGGGGGTCTAAGTTCGCATATCCTCTTGCATATGTGAGGAGAATCCATAGCATAAGTCCCTTCATCGTAACTTGATACAGATCGTAGAGGTGTGTCGATACAAAAGTCGATCTCGGAAGAAAAATGCAGGTTTGATTGAAGATCTCTTGATAATTCTAGTGCTGTGTTGATGGACGATATTACCCAGGAAATTCCATGGCCTGGTGCTTGTGGTGGTTAACAGCTGTCCCAGGCAAACCTCAGCATAGAACATCGAATTTCCAACTCAACTCTGAAAATAAATGAGTATGAGTAGGAGCTATGTGAATAATGAGTAATGAGTAGTGAGGTGAGAGGGAGTGCACCCAGGTGTCAGTCAGTCACGTTGCTTGGCATGGCAGACTCGCGTTGTGGTGATATCATCTCAGCACATGGTGACGTCGGCTTCCCCACACTGAAGAGTAGCTGTGGTGGAAGTAAATGAGTGGCGATGAGTAACTTGAGTGAAGATGAGTGAGTAATGGAGTAGAGTTGTGAATATGGACTTGGTAATTTACTTCGTCGTCTTGACCTCTTCACCCCTGCGTCAGCGGTGGGGGTTGGGTTGGATCACTAGCAGAGAGAGGAGGGTGAGGTCTGAGTGGTTATGAGCTAAGAGTCGTGTCTCACTCTTCGTTTGTTTGTTTTGTATATTTCTTGCACTTGATGTATTCTTGGTCCTTTTTTCTTCTGATTTACTCGTTGTAGGATGAAGACTGCCGCTACTTGTAGGTGCGTGTAGAAGATTATACAGACGACCTCGTAGAGTTGTTGCACTTGTAGTTAATTGTAGATGGTTGTAGTTCGTTCACTGTAGAACTGAAGTTAATCTTGTAGAAATTGTACGCCTGCTTACCTTGTATTCTGAAATTCACTGTTGATTCGAAGACGAAGGTGTGTTTCTTTTCGCTGCTACCAAATGTCATAAAAAGACTTTGTGAGTTACTTGTAAGAGAAGTTATATATATTAGACTTGCTGGAAGAAGCGGTTTCATTATACTTGAGTAGCTTTGTAAGTGGATAATCTTCTTTCCCATTTGTCATTCAATGACAAGGAGAGGTAAAGAATAGTATAGGACTATTTTTATTTGTCTTGGAAATATTAACAAGTCTCTCACACAGAGCGAAGTATAAAGTAGAGTCCCGCTAGCTATCTCCCTATCTCTCTCTCTCTCTTCCAAGTTGCTAAGCCTTTCTCCTTCTCCCTGCCGCTTCTATGTCCTCTCTCCTTCTGAGCTCTCTTTCTTAAATTCTGGTGAAACAGTAGTCGTATCACGTGTGTTCCCTGTGGTTGGAAAGTTTTAGAAGCCTGTGTGTATGTGTGTATGTGTGTTCACCGGGTGTATCTCTGACAAACTAACTGCATCATCTCCTGACTCCTACTTCCTAGTCTGTCGTCAGCTTTTCCTCAGCGTAACTTGCAAGATTACTTCCCATTCCCAGGCTCGCATAGAGCTGTCTATCTGTCTATTTATCTATCTATTTATCTATTTGTCTCTTATGATTTGTAATTACAATATGGACTTATAACATATATATATATACATATATATATATATATATATATATATATATATATATATATATATATATATATATATATATATTATATATATATATATATATTTATATATATTTATATATATATACATATATATGTATATATATATATATATATATATATATATATATATATATATATTTATATATACATATATATATATATATATATATATATATATATACATATATATATATATATATATATATATACATATATATATATATATATATATATATATATATATATATATATATATATACTGTATATATATATATATATATATATATATATATATATATATATATATATATATATATATATATATATATATATATATATATATATATATATATATATATATATATATATATATATATATATATATATATATATATATATATATATATATATATATATATATATATATACACATATATATACACATATATATATACATAGATTTATATATATACATATATATATATATATATATATATATATATATATATATATATATATATATATACATATATATACATATATTTATATACATAATATATATATATATATATATATATATATATATATATATATATATATATATATATATATATATATATACATATATTTATATACATAATATATATATATATATATATATATATATATATATATATATATATATATATATATATATATGGTTTTGTAGCTATTTCTTGTTGTGATAAAGCAGATATCTTGCACAGACTTTCTCCTCCAATTTCACCTTAGAACAATTTCAGTTGCTGTTCCTCCATCACTTCCAGCCTGCATGTGACTTCCTTATCATAGCTGACATTAAAATTTCTTCATCTGATGCCTTATATTACACTGCCATGCAACTGGCCTCAGTACTAACAAGGCATATGGGTCTGATGGAGTCCCTCCTCTTGTTCTCAA